>NW_023665530.1:943750-1258333 GCF_014743375.2 Drosophila subpulchrella
CCATTTCTGTAAACCTTTGCAAAATTAAAATCAATGACATAAAAACGATCATATTTTTTACTACCTTTAAAGTCTTATATTTTAATGCAGATAGCAACATAAGCATTCCACAAGCCCATAAAGGTATGCCATATCGAAATCCAAGTCCTTTTGACCAAGTTATGGGCTTTTAAAGATGGAAAGAAGGCCAATTTCTGTAAACCTCCGTAAAATTGAAATCAATGACATAGAAACGGTCATATTTTGTACTACCTTTAAAGTTATATATTTTAATGCAGATAACAACATAATCATTCCACAAGCCCACAAATGTATGCCATATCGAAATCCAAGTCCTTTTGACCAAGTTATCGGCTTTTAAATATGGAGAGAAGGCCCGTTTCTGTAAACCTTCGCAAAAACAAAATCAATGACATACAAACGGTCATATTTTTTACTACCTTTAAAGCTATATATTTTAATGCAGATTACAACATAATCATTCCACAAGCCCATAAAGGTATGCATATCGAAATCCGAGTCCTTTTGACCACGTTATGGGCATTTAAAGATGGAGAGAAGGCCCATTTATGTAAGCCCTTGCAAAATTAAAATCAATTACACAAAAACGGTCATATTTTTTACTACCTTTAAAGTCTTATATTTTAATGCAGATAGCAACATAAGCATTCCACAAGCCCATAAAGGTATGCCATATCGAAATCCAAGTCCTTTTGACCAAGTTATGGGCTTTTAAAGATGGAAAGAAGGCCAATTTCTGTAAACCTCCGTAAAATTGAAATCAATGACATAGAAACGGTCATATTTTGTACTACCTTTAAAGTTATATATTTTAATGCAGATAACAACATAATCATTCCACAAGCCCAAAAATGTATGCCATATCGAAATCCAAGTCCTTTTGACCAAGTTATGGGCTTTTAAATATGTAGAGAAGGCCCATTTTTGTAAACCTTCGCAAAATTAAAATCAATGACATAAAAACGGTCATATTTTTACTACCTTTAAAGCTTAATATTTTAATGCAGATAACAACATAATCATTCCACAAGCCCATAAAAGTATTCCATTTCGAAATCCGAGTCCTTTTGACCATGTTATGGGCTTTTAAAGATGGAGAGAAGGCCCATTTCTGTAAGCCTTTGCAAAATTAAAATCAATGACATAAAAACGGTCATATTTTTTACTACCTTTAAAGTCTTATATTTTAATGCAGATAGCAACATAAGCATTCCACAAGCCCATAAAGGTATGCCATATCGAAATCCAAGTCCTTTTGACCAAGTTATGGGCTTTTAAAGATGGAAAGAAGGCCAATTTCTGTAAACCTCCGTAAAATTGAAATCAATGACATAGAAACGGTCATATTTTGTACTACCTTTAAAGTTATATATTTTAATGCAGATAACAACATAATCATTCCACAAGCCCACAAATGTATGCCATATCGAAATCCAAGTCCTTTTGAGCAAGTTATGGGCTTTTAAATATGGAGAGAAGGCCCGTTTCTGTAAACCTTCGCAAAAACAAAATCAATGACATACAAACGGTCATATTTTTTACTACCTTTAAAGCTATATAATTTAATGCAGATTACAACATAATCATTCCACAAGCCCATAAAGGTATGCATATCGAAATCCGAGTCCTTTTGACCACGTTATGGGCATTTAAAGATGGAGAGAAGGCCCATTTATGTAAGCCTTCGCAAAATTAAAATCAATTACACAAAAACGGTCATATTTTTTACTACCTTTAAAGCTATATATCTCAATGCAGATAACAACATAAACATTCCACAAGCCCATAAAGGTATGCCATATTAAAATCCGAGTCCTTTTGACCACGTTATGGGCATTTAAAGATGGAGAGAAGGCCCATTTCTGTAAGCCTTCGCAAAATTAAAATCAATGACATAGAAACGGTCATATTTTGTACTACCTTTAAAGTTATATATTTTAATGCAGATAACAACATAATCATTCCACAAGCCCACAAATGTATGCCATATCGAAATCCAAGTCCTTTTGACCAAGTTATGGGCTTTTAAATATGGAGAGAAGGCCCGTTTCTGTAAACCTTCGCAAAAACAAAATCAATGACATACAAACGGTCATATTTTTTACTACCTTTAAAGCTATATATTTTAATGCAGATTACAACATAATCATTCCACAAGCCCATAAAGGTATGCCATATCGAAATCCGAGTCCTTTTGACCACGTTATGGGCATTTAAAGATGGAGAGAAGGCCCATTTATGTAAGCCTTCGCAAAATTAAAATCAATTACACAAAAACGGTCATATTTTTTACTACCTTTAAAGCTATATATCTCAATGCAGATAACAACATAATCATTCCACAAGCCCATAAAGGTATGCCATATCGAAATCCGAGTCCTTTTGACCACGTTATGGGCATTTAAAGATGGAGAGAAGGCCCATTTCTGTAAGCCTTCGCAAAAATAAAATCAATTACACAAAAACGGTCATATTTTTTACTACCTCTAAAGCTATATATCTTAATGCAGATAACAACATAATCATTTCACAAGCCCATAAAGGTATGCCATATCGAAATCCGATTCCTTTTGACCAAGTTATGGGCTTTTAAAGATGGAGAGAAGGCCCATTTCTGGCCCTTCGCAAAAACCAAATTAATGACATAAAAACGGTTATATTTTTTACTACCTTTAAAGTTATATATTTAAATGCAGATAACAACATAAGCATTTCAAAGGCCCAAAAAGGTATACCATATCGAAATCCGAGTCCTTTTGCCCAAGCTATGGGCTTTTAAAGATGGAGAGAAAGCCCATTTCTGTAAACCTTCACAAAATTAAAGTCAATGACATAAAAACGGTCATATTTTGAACTACCTTTAAAGCTATATATTTTAATGCAGATAACAACGAGTCCTTTTGACCAAGTTATGGGCTTTTAAAGATGGAGAGAAGGCCCATTTTTGGCCCTTCGCAAAATTAAAATCAATGACACAAAAACGGTCATATTTTTTACTACCTTTAAAGTTATATATTTCAATGTAGATAACAACATAATCATTCCACAAGCCCATGATGGTATATTATATCGAAATCCGAGTCCTTTTGACCAAGTTATGGGCTTTTAAAGATGGAGAGAAGGCCCATTTCTGGCCCTTCGCAAAATTAAAATCAATGACACAAAAACGGTTATATTTTTTACTACCTTTAAAGTTATATATTTAAATGCAGATAACAACATAAGCATTTCAAAGGCCCAAAAAGGTATACCATATCGAAATCCGAGTCCTTTTGACCAAGTTATGGGCTTTTAAAGATGGAGAGAAGGCCCCTTTCTGTAAGCCTTCACAAAATTAAAATCAATGACATAGAAACGATCATATTTTTTACTACCTTTAAAGCAGATTACAACATACATAATCAATCTACAAGCCCATAAAGGTATGCCATATCGAAATCCGAGACCTTTTGCCCAAGCTATGGGCTTTTAAAGATGGAGAGAAAGCCCATTTCTGTAAACCTTCACAAAATTAAAGTCAATGACATAAAAACGGTCATATTTTGAACTACCTTTAAAGCTATATATTTTAATGCAGATAACAACGAGTCCTTTTGACCAAGTTATGGGCTTTTAAAGATGGAGAGAAGGCCCATTTTTGGCCCTTCGCAAAATTAAAATCAATGACACAAAAACGGTCATATTTTTTACTACCTTTAAAGTTATATATTTCAATGTAGATAACAACATAATCATTCCACAAGCCCATGATGGTATATTATATCGAAATCCGAGTCCTTTTGACCAAGTTATGGGCTTTTAAAGATGGAGAGAAGGCCCATTTCTGGCCCTTCGCAAAATTAAAATCAATGACACAAAAACGGTCATATGTTTTACTACCCTTAAAGTTATATATTTCAATGCAGATAACAACATAATCATTCCAAAAGCCCATAAAGGTATGCTATATCGAAATCCAAGTCCTTTTGACCGAGTTATGGGCTTTTAATGATGGAGAGAAGGCCCATTTCTGTAAACCTTCGCAAAATTAAAATCAATGACATAAAAACGGTCATATTTCTTACTACCTTTAAAGCTATATATTTTAATGCAGATAACAACATTGTTCACGTCAATAGGGCGTTTAATTTCAGGAGGCAGTGTCGAGCGGCAGTTTTATCCAGATGTCTACATTTCGCGCGCTCGCACTGCCATCCGCTCTCCCTCTCCATCTCTCCCCTAAGTCTCCGCTCTGCTCTGGAGCGCTTAAGTTAAGTTAGGCTTAGGCAGTTCATGTTTCAAAGTGTACTAATAAACACCTACGCTCGTCGCGAAAAAACCCCAAAAGTACTCCCGTGTTTTTTGGGTACCATTCAGTCTTGGGGCTTCAACTATTTCCAACGATCAAGCCGCATCGCCCCAGCATTTTGGTCCAGTCGAAGCCGGATTTCAAAATCTTTGGATTTTCCTCTCCTGGAGTTTTCTTTGATTTTGTCCCAGCAGGCTTGAACCGCTCCAGATAAGTTCCACTTACTATAATTGCCGGTCATACGCCAGTTTTTCGAACCCTATTTCGACTAACTTTCTGTATGATATATTGTCTAAATCCAAAAGTGATTAATCCGACGCAACGGCATTTAATATATTTATTTCGATTCCGTTACTTGTGCCCGACGTTATTCCAGTTTCCTTTGCCCACAATTGTAAACTTGAAACAATTCCAGAAGATATTTCAGTGCTACTATTCAACAAAAATATTTCTCAAATATATTTTCAATTCCAATTGTGTGTAAAATTTAACTCAGCCACAGTAAAAAATTCCCGATCATAAAGATTGTCCTTAAGATTTACACTCTTTATTTTTTACTGTGTTCCAGCTGCATGTGTATATTTACAAAAATAATCTAATACAGTCCACTCGAACTACTTTTTATACCCGTTACTCGTAGAGTAAAAGGGTATACTAGATTCGTCGGAAAGTATGTAACAGGCAGAAGGAAGCGTTTCCGACCCCATAAAGTATATATATTCTTGATCAGGATCACTAGCCGAGTCAATCTAGCCATGTCCGTCTGTCCGTCTGTCCGTCTGTCCGGATGAACGCTGAGATCTCGGAAACTATGAGAGCTAGGCTATTGAGATTTGGCGAGCAGATTCCTGAGCTTCTTACGCAGCGCAAGTTTGTTTCAGTAGAGTGCCACGCCCACTCTAACGCCCACAAACCGCCCAAAACTGTGGCTCCTACAGTTTTGATGTTAGATAGAAAATTTTAACTGAAATGTATTAGTCTTGTCCATACCTATCGATTGACCCAAAAAAAATTTTTCTACGCCCATTCTAACGCCCACAAACCTCCCAAGAAAAAAAGCTATGACGTCAGAGCCAGACAGTGCGAAATGTTTTTACGCGTGTATGTGTGTGTATGTAAATAGTTGCCGGCCGAACTTAGCGGCAAAGAGAAAAGCACTGCCGGCGCTCAGAGAGAGCAAAGTGCGCGGCTAACTTATTCTATTGAACAATGAATTTGTCACGCCTACCCTAACTCACACAACGCTTAAATCTGTCTTCCGCCGGTAGGTGGCGCATTTAAATCTCGCTTTGCTGCTTGCATATCTCCATTTCCCTTTGGTCGCTTAAGCTGAGTAACGGGTATCTGATAGTCGAGGTACTCGACTATAGCGTTCTCCCTTGTTTCTAATACAGTCCACTCCAACTACAT
This sequence comes from Drosophila subpulchrella, assembly GCF_014743375.2. NCBI lineage: Eukaryota > Metazoa > Arthropoda > Insecta > Diptera > Drosophilidae > Drosophila > Drosophila subpulchrella. Next base: position 949,470 of record NW_023665530.1, read on the forward strand.
TTCTCGACCTACAAATACGGCTAAACTATTTCTAAAATTAAAAACAAAGTGACAATATCCACAAATTTACTCCAGCAAATCGTTTGCAATTTAGTTGTGCAGGTGACAAACAAACGCACCGACATACAAACATAAGCGAAGTCTTTCCAATTCCCGCAACGTTATTCCGCTATTCGCACCCCACATATGTACATATGTACAGTGTGCATACATACGTATATCGCCAGTGCACAGTGGGTCAAGAGCTCACAAAAAGTGTTCCTTTCAAACAAACAATATTAAAGTCCGTAATTCCTTACATAAGTCCGACCATCCGATATAATAAATATTTATTGCCTATCCGACAGTGTGACCATATATATTTACAATCTTAATTGGTTCCTAAATTCCAATTTGATTCCAATCCGTTTCCTTACATCTGAATTAAAATTCTAAATTATTTAACGTCATGGCAACATCAGTAAAATCCGCTTTAACCCGATTTATGGCCACAGCTGACTGTCTGATCCACTTTGAGGCCACTGTGAACGCTCCAGGTGCTCCTACACCAACGTTATCCGCCTGTAACATCCGTCGCGATCACCTCAATTCCTTGTGGCAAACGGTAAAGGCAGCATACGACATATGCTCCGACAGCATTATATCTGCAGGCGAGAGCGCCGCAGACACAAAATCCATACTAAAGTCCACGTATTACCAAACGTACTCCACTTACGAAATATTTGCCGCGCAGCTGATGGAACAAATCCAAAAAGGCTCCTCCCAAATACCTCAAGCTCCAGTAACTCTGTCCCGAAATTCCACGTCTTATGGCTGTCGGCTCCCTCCTATCGACACAGAGGTTTTCTCTGGCGACTATCTTCGCTGGCCGACTTTCCGGGACCTTTTCACGGCAATATACATAGACAATCCGAGTCTAACGCCCGTTGAAAAATTATTCCACTTAAATTCAAAAACAAATGGCGAAGCTCATTCCATAGTTTCAAGATCCCCACTCACCAATGATGGCTTTCGCTCAGCCTGGAATAACCTAACTGAGCGTTTCGAAAATAAGCGATTGCAGGTGAACAGTCACCTGAAAACACTTTTCAATGTGCAATCCATAGCACAGGAGTCGGGAGCAGCCTTAAAGGAACTTCAACGCACTTTTCAAGGTTGCTTAACTTCCTTAAAATTTTCCAATGCCGAGTCTGCCAAAAGATCCATCCTCTACGGAAGTGCCACCACTTTCTACGGCTAAGCCCCCAGAATCGGCTCCAGGAAGTACATATCCAGAAGTACTGCTTCAATTGCTTGGCTCACAATCATACCAAGGACTCCTGCCGCAGTGGTCATCACTGCCACAAGTGTGGAAAGGAACACCACACTCTCCTACATACGGACGACCGATCTACACTTCCAACATATTCCTGAGCCTACTATCCTGAGGTTCTTGCTACGGGTGTCCTCGCAAGGGGGGGGAGAATGTTCACGTCAATAGGGCGTTTAATTTCAGGAGGCAGTGTCGAGCGGCAGTTTTATCCAGATGTCTACATTTCGCGCGCTCGCACTGCCATCCGCTCTCCCTCTCCATCTCTCCCCTAAGTCTCCGCTCTGCTCTGGAGCGCTTAAGTTAAGTTAGGCTTAGGCAGTTCATGTTTCAAAGTGTACTAATAAACACCTACGCTCGTCGCGAAAAAACCCCAAAAGTACTCCCGTGTTTTTTGGGTACCATTCAGTCTTGGGGCTTCAACTATTTCCAACGATCAAGCCGCATCGCCCCAGCATTTTGGTCCAGTCGAAGCCGGATTTCAAAATCTTTGGATTTTCCTCTCCTGGAGTTTTCTTTGATTTTGTCCCAGCAGGCTTGAACCGCTCCAGATAAGTTCCACTTACTATAATTGCCGGTCATACGCCAGTTTTTCGAACCCTATTTCGACTAACTTTCTGTATGATATATTGTCTAAATCCAAAAGTGATTAATCCGACGCAACGGCATTTAATATATTTATTTCGATTCCGTTACTTGTGCCCGACGTTATTCCAGTTTCCTTTGCCCACAATTGTAAACTTGAAACAATTCCAGAAGATATTTCAGTGCTACTATTCAACAAAAATATTTCTCAAATATATTTTCAATTCCAATTGTGTGTAAAATTTAACTCAGCCACAGTAAAAAATTCCCGATCATAAAGATTGTCCTTAAGATTTGCACTCTTTATTTTTTACTGTGTTCCAGCTGCATGTGTATATTTACAAAAATAATCTAATACAGTCCACTCGAACTACTTTTTATACCCGTTACTCGTAGAGTAAAAGGGTATACTAGATTCGTCGGAAAGTATGTAACAGGCAGAAGGAAGCGTTTCCGACCCCATAAAGTATATATATTCTTGATCAGGATCACTAGCCGAGTCGATCTAGCCATGTCCGTCTGTCCGTCTGTCCGTCTGTCCGGATGAACGCTGAGATCTCGGAAACTATGAGAGCTAGGCTATTGAGATTTGGCGAGCAGATTCCTGAGCTTCTTACGCAGCGCAAGTTTGTTTCAGTAGAGTGCCACGCCCACTCTAACGCCCACAAACCGCCCAAAACTGTGGCTCCTACAGTTTTGATGTTAGATAGAAAATTTTAACTGAAATGTATTAGTCTTGTCCATACCTATCGATTGACCCAAAACAAATTTTTCTACGCCCATTCTAACGCCCACAAACCTCCCAAGAAAAAAAGCTATGACGTCAGAGCCAGACAGTGCGAAATGTTTTTACGCGTGTATGTGTGTGTATGTAAATAGTTGCCGGCCGAACTTAGCGGCAAAGAGAAAAGCACTGCCGGCGGTCAGAGAGAGCAAAGTGCGCGGCTAACTTATTCTATTGAACAATGAATTTGTCACGCCTACCCTAACTCACACAACGCTTAAATCTGTCTTCCGCCGGTAGGTGGCGCATTTAAATCTCGCTTTGCTGCTTGCATATCTCCATTTCCCTTTGGTCGCTTAAGCTGAGTAACGGGTATCTGATAGTCGAGGTACTCGACTATAGCGTTCTCCCTTGTTTCTAATACAGTCCACTCCAACTACATTTCTCGACCTACAAATACGGCTAAACTATTTCTAAAATTAAAAACAAAGTGACAATATCCACAAATTTACTCCAGCAAATCGTTTGCAATTTAGTTGTGCAGGTGACAAACAAACGCACCGACATACAAACATAAGCGAAGTCTTTCCAATTCCCGCAACGTTATTCCGCTATTCGCACCCCACATATGTACATATGTACAGTGTGCATACATACGTATATCGCCAGTGCACAGTGGGTCAAGAGCTCACAAAAAGTGTTCCTTTCAAACAAACAATATTAAAGTCCGTAATTCCTTACATAAGTCCGACCATCCGATATAATAAATATTTATTGCCTATCCGACAGTGTGACCATATATATTTACAATCTTAATTGGTTCCTAAATTCCAATTTGATTCCAATCCGTTTCCTTACATCTGAATTAAAATTCTAAATTATTTAACGTCATGGCAACATCAGTAAAATCCGCTTTAACCCGATTTATGGCCACAGCTGACTGTCTGATCCACTTTGAGGCCACTGTGAACGCTCCAGGTGCTCCTACACCAACGTTATCCGCCTGTAACATCCGTCGCGATCACCTCAATTCCTTGTGGCAAACGGTAAAGGCAGCATACGACATATGCTCCGACAGCATTATATCTGCAGGCGAGAGCGCCGCAGACACAAAATCCATACTAAAGTCCACGTATTACCAAACGTACTCCACTTACGAAATATTTGCCGCGCAGCTGATGGAACAAATCCAAAAAGGCTCCTCCCAAATACCTCAAGCTCCAGTAACTCTGTCCCGAAATTCCACGTCTTATGGCTGTCGGCTCCCTCCTATCGACACAGAGGTTTTCTCTGGCGACTATCTTCGCTGGCCGACTTTCCGGGACCTTTTCACGGCAATATACATAGACAATCCGAGTCTAACGCCCGTTGAAAAATTATTCCACTTAAATTCAAAAACAAATGGCGAAGCTCATTCCATAGTTTCAAGATCCCCACTCACCAATGATGGCTTTCGCTCAGCCTGGAATAACCTAACTGAGCGTTTCGAAAAATAAGCGATTGCAGGTGAACAGTCACCTGAAAACACTTTTCAATGTGCAATCCATAGCACAGGAGTCGGGAGCAGCCTTAAAGGAACTTCAACGCACTTTTCAAGGTTGCTTAACTTCCTTAAAATTTTCCGGTGTTAATATTGAGAATTGGGACCCTATCCTGGTTTATATCTGCTCGACAAAACTACCAAAGCTCACTCTCTCATTATGGGAGCAATCCATCCAAAATAAAGCCGAAATTCCTACGTGGCTTGAGCTTGATTCATATTTGACAGAGCGCCATCGAACTCTTGAGGCCGTCGATAGCTTCCGATCTGCCAATTTCCACCACGTCCAGTCCAAAGACACAAATCGAGTGGCAGAATTTCCAAAAATAAATTCCTTCAACACAAGGTTAGTTCCGATACCCAAGGGCTGCGATCTGTGTTCCAAGAAGAACCACCCCGTGCGTATATGTCCACGCTTCCTACAGATGACGGTAGACGATCGCCTAGCTTATATTCAAAGGAAGCAGTTGTGCTCCAATTGCTTTGCAAGTAGCCATCAATTCCGGGATTGCACAAGCGCTCACAACTGTCTCACTTGCCAAGATCGGCATCACACATTGCTGCATCGAAACAGCGGCCCTACTACTCCGACGATTCCATCCGACCCTCCAAGGCCAGTAACCGCCTCAGTTCCACACATCATTTCGTCCTATTCAGCGCAAGTTTCCGTACAAAAAGTCCCTCCTAAGAATACTCCATCCGAGTATTGGGTTCCATACCCATCCTTGGATGGCAGACGTACTCGAGGTATTAAATCCTACCAATGCCGAGTCTGCCAAAAGATCCATCCTCTACGGAAGTGCCACCACTTTCTACGGCTAAGCCCCCAGAATCGGCTCCAGGAAGTACATATCCAGAAGTACTGCTCCAATTGCTTGGCTCACAATCATACCAAGGACTCCTGCCGCAGTGGTCATCACTGCCACAAGTGTGGAAAGGAACACCACACTCTCCTACATACGGACGACCGATCTACACTTCCAACATATTCCTGAGCCTACTATCCTGAGGTTCTTGCTACGGGTGTCCTCGCAAGGGGGGGGAGAATGTTCACGTCAATAGGGCGTTTAATTTCAGGAGGCAGTGTCGAGCGGCAGTTTTATCCAGATGTCTACATTTCGCGCGCTCGCACTGCCATCCGCTCTCCCTCTCCATCTCTCCCCTAAGTCTCCGCTCTGCTCTGGAGCGCTTAAGTTAAGTTAGGCTTAGGCAGTTCATGTTTCAAAATGTACTAATAAACACCTACGCTCGTCGCGAAAAAACCCCAAAAGTACTCCCGTGTTTTTTGGGTACCATTCAGTCTTGGGGCTTCAACTATTTCCAACGATCAAGCCGCATCGCCCCAACAAACATAATCATTCCACAACCCCATAAAAGTATTCCATATCGAAATCCGAGTCCTTTTGACCAAGTAATGGGCTTTTAAAGATGGAGAGAAGGCCATTTTCTTGCCCTTCGCGAAAATAAATTCAATGACATAAAAACGGTCATATGTTTTACTACCCTTAAAGTTATATATTTCAATGCAGATAACAACATAATCATTCCAAAAGCCCATAAAAGTATGCCATATCGAAATCCAAGTCCTTATGACCAAGTTATGGGCTTTTAATGATGGAGAGAAGGCCCATTTTTGTAAACCTTCGCAAAATTAAAATCAATGACATAAAAACGGTCATATTTTTACTACCTTTAAAGCTTAATATTTTAATGCAGATAACAACATAATCATTCCACAAGCCCATAAAAGTATTCCATTTCGAAATCCGAGTCCTTTTGACCATGTTATGGGCTTTTAAAGATGGAGAGAAGGCCCATTTCTGTAAACCTTTGCAAAATTAAAATCAATGACATAAAAACGGTCATATTTTTTACTGCCTTTAAAGTCTTATATTTTAATGCAGATAGCAACATAAGCATTCCACAAGCCCATAAAGGTATGCCATATCGAGATCCAAGTCCTTTTGACCAAGTTATGGGCTTTTAAAGATGGAAAGAAGGCCAATTTCTGTAAACCTTCGTAAAATTAAAATCAATGACATAGAAACGGTCATATTTTGTACTACCTTTAAAGTTATATATTTTAATGCAGATAACAACATAACCATTCCACAAGCCCACAAATGTATGCCATATCGAAATCCAAGTCCTTTTGACCAAGTTATGGGCTTTTAAATATGGAGAGAAGGCCCGTTTCTGTAAACCTTCGCAAAAACAAAATCAATGACATACAAACGGTCATATTTTTTACTACCTTTAAAGCTATAAATTTTAATGCAGATAACAACATAATCATTCCACAGCCCCATAAAAGTATTCCATATCGAAATCCGAGTCCTTTTGACCAAGTAATGGGCTTTTAAAGATGGAGAGAAGGCCCTTTTCTTGCCCTTCGCGAAAATAAATTCAATGACATAAAAACGGTCATATGTTTTACTACCCTTAAAGTTATATATTTCAATGCAGATAACAACATAATCATTCCAAAAGCCCATAAAGGTATGCCATATCGAAATCCAAGTCCTTATGACCAAGTTATGGGCTTTTAATGATGGAGAGAAGGCCCATTTTTGTAAACCTTCGCAAAATTAAAATCAATGACATAAAAGCGGTCATATTTTTACTACCTTTAAAGCTTAATATTTTAATGCAGATAACAACATAATCATTCCACAAGCCCATAAAAGTATTCCATTTCGAAATCCGAGTCCTTTTGACCATGTTATGGGCTTTTAAAGATGGAGAGAAGGCCCATTTCTGTAAACCTTTGCAAAATTAAAATCAATGACATACAAACGGTCATATTTTTTACTACCTTTAAAGTCTTATATTTTAATGCAGATAGCAACATAAGCATTCCACAAGCCCATAAAGGTATGCCATATCGAAATCCAAGTCCTTTTGACCAAGTTATGGGCTTTTAAAGATGGAAAGAAGGCCAATTTCTGTAAACCTCCGTAAAATTAAAATCAATGACATAGAAACGGTCATATTTTGTACTACCTTTAAAGTTATATATTTTAATGCAGATAACAACATAATCATTCCACAAGCCCACAAATGTATGCCATATCGAAATCCAAGTCCTTTTGACCAAGTTATGGGCTTTTAAATATGGAGAGAAGGCCCGTTTCTGTAAACCTTCGCAAAAACAAAATCAATGACATACAAACGGTCATATTTTTTACTACCTTTAAAGCTATATATTTTAATGCAGATTACAACATAATCATTCCACAAGCCCATAAAGGTATGCCTAATCGAAATCCGAGTCCTTTTGACCACGTTATGGGCATTTAAAGATGGAGAGAAGGCCCATTTATGTAAGCCTTCGCAAAATTAAAATCAATTACACAAAAACGGTCATATTTTTTACTACCTTTAAAGCTATATATCTCAATGCAGATAACAACATAATCATTCCACAAGCCCATAAAGGTATGCCATATCGAAATCCGAGTCCTTTTGACCACGTTATGGGCATTTAAAGATGGAGAGAAGGCCCATTTCTGTAAGCCTTCGCAAAATTAAAATCAATTACACAAAAACGGTCATATTTTTTACTACCTTTAAAGCTATATATCTTAATGCAGATAACAACATAATCATTCCACAAGCCCATAAAGGTATGCCATATCGAAATCCGAGTCCTTTTGACCAAGTTATGGGCTTTTAAAGATGGAGAGAAGGCCCATTTCTGGCCCTTCGCAAAAACAAAATTAATGACATAAAAACGGTTATATTTTTTACTACCTTTAAAGTTATATATTTAAATGCAGATAACAACATAAGCATTTCAAAGGCCCAAAAAGGTATACCATATCGAAATCCGAGTCCTTTTGACCAAGTTATGGGCATTTAAAGATGGAGAGAAGGCCCATTTATGTAAGCCTTCGCAAAATTAAAATCAATTACACAAAAACGGTCATATTTTTTACTACCTTTAAAGCTATATATCTCAATGCAGATAACAACATAATCATTCCACAAGCCCATAAAGGTATGCCATATCGAAATCCGAGTCCTTTTGACCACGTTATGGGCATTTAAAGATGGAGAGAAGGCCCCTTTCTGTAAGCCTTCACAAAATTAAAATCAATGACATAAAAACGGTCATATTTTTTTCAACCTTAAAAGTTATATATTTTAATGCAGATAACAACATAATCATTCCACAAGCCCATAAAGGTATGCAATATCGAAATCCGAGTCCTTTTGACCAAGTTATGGGCCTTTAAAGATGGAGTGAAGGCCCATTTCTGGCCCTTCTCAAAAATAAATCAATGACATAAAAACGATCATATTTGCTTTAAAGCTATATATTTTAATGCAGATTACAACATAATAATTCCACAAGCCCATAAAGGTATGTAGCAGGATTGCTACGTAGTAGTATGTATGTGTGTGTGTTGTTATATTCCTTCTAGATCATTCTTGTACGTTCTAAGAATAAGTTTTTGTTGTTGTACGATGCCGCTCACTGTTCTCTATCTCTCTCATCTTTTTATGTCATTGATTTTAATTTTGCGAAGGTTTACAGAAATGGCCCTTCTCTCCATCTTTAAAAGCCCATAATTTGGTCAAAAGGACTCGGATTTCGATATGGAAAACTTCTATGGGCTAGTGGAATGATAATGTTGCTATCTGCATTAAAATATATATCGCTTTTGTAGCAGGATTGCTACGTCGTAGTATGTATGTATGTGTATGTTAATGTATTTCTTCTAGATCATTCGTGTAAGTTCTAAGAATAAGTTGTTGTTGTTGTACGATGCCGCTCACTGTTCTCTATCTCTCTCATCGCTCTCACACTCTCCCAATGAGTCGGGGGTTGATACGGATCGTGAGCTGAGAGCGAGAGCAGTTGAACGCCGACCGTGATCCTGAACAGACGAAATTATAAAATAAAGACTAGAAGTACATATATATGTGTGTTGGTGTTTAACTTTGGGGGAATATAACATACCCCTACAAAATCAGATGTGGGCCGATCACGAGCTAATTAATTAAATCGTTAGTACAAAGAAAATCAAAATGGATTTAAACAACGAGTCGATTGAACAAATAAAAAGGTGGTTGAGTGTATTGAAGTTATCAACAACCGGAACAAAGAGACAATTGATCTTGCGATTAAATAATACACCGAAGGAAATTCGGGAAAAGTTTGACGAAATGGCGAGGCAAAAAGGAGACAAAGACTGCGACAAAAGTAAAGGCGAAGACAGCGGCGACGAGAATTTCGAAGACGGCGGCGGAACTATCCAGAAAGAAGGCGGCGACAAAAGTAACAGCAAAGACGGAGACGAAAGTAACGGCAAAGACGGCGGCATCCAGAGTTACAACGAAGAAGACGGCGACAAAAGTAACGGCAAAGACGGCGGCATCCAGAGTTACGACGAAGAAGACGGCGACAAAAGTAACGGCGAAGACGGCAGCATTGAGAATTACGACGAAGAAGATGGCGAAATTAACGGCGAAGATGGTGAAAGGAATGACGAAGTTGCTGGCAGCATTCTCAGAGTTAGAGGCAGACGGAACGAAAACTATACAGAAGACGACATGCACAACCAGGCTGGAGAGAATTCTAGGAACGCAAAAAGCAGCGAACGTAAAGTGAAAAACGGCAACGTTGCGGTGGTGGAAAACTTTAGCGAGAGCATCGGCGTCTCGTTGAGTATGGCAACACAGGTGTTGAGAGAGTTTGCTGGCGAGTCGTGTGCCTGCGAATGGACTACTCAAATGCATAATATCGCGAAGACTTATGGAATAGGTGAAAAATTCGAGAAAATGCTAATGGTGAGCAAAATTAAAGGAAAAGCTTATGAGTGGCTGCACGCAAATTCAGACCGCGTGCTGCTACCGTTGGATGGAATGACTGAAGAGCTGATCTCAACGTTTGGCGGAAAATCATCGAAGTTGGAGATAAGACGCAAATTCGAAGGTCGCTAATGGAAACAAAGCGAAACTTTTGGGTATAATGGGGATAATGGGATAATGCTTGCTCAGGGCATTAATATTGATGCTGATCAAATGTTGAGCTGCATCATCGAAGGAATTCCCAATCAAGGGCTACGTAATCAGGCGCATATTCAATGCTTTGTGGATATTGGGCACATTAAAAGAGCGTTTGCGGATGTAAGCTTGCCAAAATCATATGGAGTTGCCAGGCCGACGACATTAACGGATCCCAAGGACAGCAAGAAGAGTCGCTGTTTCAATTGCAATGCAAAAGGGCATTGGACGTACGAGTGCAGGAAGTCGAAGCGGGAGAATGGATCGTGCAATGCGTGCGGTAAGAGGGGACATTTTGTTGCGAAATGCTTGAAGAATAAAAACATGAACGAGGGCGAAAATAATTATGTAAGATATGTTGAAATTAATTTTGTAGACGAATTTCAGAATGCCTCATAGATACAGGGAGTCCGATTTCATTTATCAAAATATCCAAAGTACCCAAAGACATTTCAAAATTACCAGTTTTAAGTTCATATTACGCATTATAGGCTGGCTGAACACTTTTTGTGGCCAAAATTAATAACTTCAAGCAAAACCAAATATTTGAGTTCGGTTCTTATATTTGGGCTTATAATTAGCAAATTAACAGAAAAAAGGCGTGGCAACGCCCCTTTTTGGAGAAATTTCTTGTTATATCATAAAAAATAATATAAAAATAGATAAGAAAATACTTACCCTAAAAACAAAACTTAATATAAAGGTGTATATTTTTGATTTGGATTTATATTGATAAAATGAACATATATTAAGAAAAAAGGTGTGGCACCGCCCATTTTTTACATGTTACCGCCCTTACGCGCAGCCCCACTAGGTGAATTTATTAATAATTTAATATTCCCAGCCGTGGGTTTGATAAAATTTGAAGCTGCTCTTCTCTGAGCCCTTGCTCCCGGCAACAAATAAAGCAATTTTGGCCTGCCATTTATGAAAGCCTCAATGTGGGATGTAAGCCAAGTTAAGTACTTTCTTTTGAAATGACTCAAATTTATTTTGCAAGACAATCTATGACAAAAAGCTTCGCTTTGTTTTTTAAAACATCCTCATAAGCATCTGAACCAGATATCGAAGGTCTAAATCTGTCAAATATTGCCTGCTTTGTCTCTCCAGAACTCCAAATCCCAAACAATTTTGTATTGGCCAATCTGAGGTTGTGACCTAAAAAGGTAAATTGCGACGAAAGTGCGCAGAAGTGCACTTTAGGATAGCATTCATATGAACAAGAACTGAACTACCGACAACACAGTGTAAATATTAAGGTGAAACTAGGTGAAACTCACTTTATATCTCTATTTAAAGTTAGTTTTTATTGTAAATTTATACACGTAAAGCGACTATAAAAAACACTCAATTACAGGGACAACACAAACAAATCCAACTTGTGACGACCATAAACATAAAGTACAAGCCGCTATCTTTCGATGCCATTATAACTTGTTTGGTAAAATCTTTGTTTGGTGCTTTATTTTTATAATCTTAAACCGACTCTTTTTTCACAAAGTAGATTTCGTGCGCCCGTGACACCCGACAGCTGTTTTAACAGCCGATACTTTAACAGATCGTGACTCTGTTAAAATTTCTGTTACGTAACATTGAAGTTTGAAGTTTTCCCAACACTTTGACGTCATTAGATTTTAATATTAACGACTTTCGAAAAATGGATTTTTGGCCACAAAAAGTGGTCAGCCAGCCTATAGTGTTACGGTTTAAACAAAAGTTACCTAAAAACGTATGGAAAAGTTATGCTATGAAAAATTTAGATAAAATACATTTTAATTTAGTTATTGTGGCAAACGAATCTATGAGTCATTATGTAATCCTGGGTCGAGATTTTATCGATGCTTGTAATTTAAATTTAAGCCTTGACACCTTGAAAATGGTTACGGTTGAGAATATTGAAAAACCGTCTGATGTTAGCAATGTTAGTGATGAAAAGCAGACAGTTAGTGATGATATTAGTGATGAAAGCCAGATAGTTAGTGATGATGTAAGTAATGTTAGTGATGAAAAGCAAATAGTTAGCGAGGCTGTTAGTAATGTTAAAGATAAAAATAAAATTTTTAGCGATGTTAGTGATGAAATTAGCGACAGCAGGGAAACAATTAAACAAATGTTTAGTAAAATCAGAGACAAAGTAAAAGTTACGGAAAGAAATTATACTGAGCCGGAAATAAATCTAGTGGAAAAAGAATTATTTAATATAAATTAATCGGATGAAAGTGTAGAATATAAAGTTGGTGATCATGTGAATTATAATGTTAGGTGTCAATTTGTTAGAATGGTAGAAAGTTGTTATGTAAATAAAGAAAGGCCAAAAGAACCAGAGGTAAGATGCGAAATGAAATTAAGATTAGAGGATTCAAAACCATTTAGTTGTTCGCCCAGACGTTTAGCTTACACAGAAAAAGAAAAATTACAGGTGATATTAGATGAATACTTAAGTGAAGGAACTATAAGGCCAAGTGAATCAAAGTATGCATCTCCAATAGTGTTAGTTAAAAAGAAGTCAGGCGACTTACGACTATGTGTAGATTATCGAAAGCTTAATAAGACAATGGTTAAAGATAATTATCCGTTACCCGTAATTGACGATTTATTAGATACGTTGGTAAATAAAACCATATTTTTGAAGTTAGATTTAAAGCATGGCTATTTTCATGTGTTTGTGGATAGTGAATCAATAAAATATACCTCATTTATGACGCCACTAGGACAATTTGAGTTTATGCGGATGCCAATGGGGCTGAAGAATGCACCAGCGGTGTTTCAACGCTTTATCAATAAGATTTTTGCAGACATGATAAGGGATGGTAAGGTAGTTATATACATGGACGATATCATGATTGCGAGTAGAGAAATGCAACAGCATTTAGATGTTCTTAGGGAAGTTTTTGATCGATTAGCAAGAAACAAACTAGAATTGGGAATGGACAAGTGTGAGTTTCTACAAGCAAGTCTAAAATACTTAGGATTTTTGGTAACTAACCAAGGAATACAGGCTAATGACAAAGGAATAGAAGCTGTTCGAGATTTTCCCGTTCCAGACAAAGTACATGGTGTTAGAAGCTTTCTGGGTTTGTGTTCGTATTTTAGAAGGTTCATTAAAGATTTTTCGATGATCGCTAAACCTCTATATGAATTGTTAAAAAAGGATAAAGAATTTGTATTTGAAGAAAAGGAATTGCAATGTTTTGAAATGCTTAAGAAAAAGTTGGTGGAAGCTCCAGTGTTAGGATTATATTATTACAAAGACGAGGTAGAATTGCATACAGATGCCAATGCACAAGGCTTTGGAGCAGTTTTGCTGCAAAGAAAAGAGAATAAAAAGCTACATCCTATATTTTATTTTTCGAAAGCAACAACAAAAGACCAAGCAAAGTATCATAGTTATACCCGTTACTCGTAGAGTAAAAGGGTATACTAGATTCGTCGGAAAGTATGTAACAGGCAGAAGGAAGCGTTTCCGACCCCATAAAGTATATATATTCTTGATCAGGATCACTAGCCGAGTCGATCTAGCCATGTCCGTCTGTCCGTCTGTCCGTCTGTCCGTCTGTCCGTCTGTCCGTCTGTCCGTCTGTCCGTCTGTCTGTCCGGATGAACGCTGAGATCTTGGAAACTATGAGAGCTAGGCTATTGAGATTTGGCGTGCAGATTCCTGAGCTTCTTACGCAGCGCAAGTTTGTTTCAGTAGAGTGCCACGCCCACTTTTACGCCCACAAACCGCCCAAAACTGTTGCTCCTACACTTTTGATGCTAGAATAAAAATTTTAACTGAAATGTATTGTTCTCATCAATACCTATCGATTGACTTAAAAAAAAGTTTGCCACGCCCACTTTATCGCCCACAAACCGCCCCCAAACTTCAAAAAATCGTAAATATGAACGTGGATATCTCGGAAACTATCAAAGATATAGAATCAGGATTTCAGATTTAGATTCCGAACCTTTGTACGCAGCGCAATTTTGATACGCGAGTATGCCACGCCCACTCTAACGCCCACAAACCGCCCAAGCCTGTGGCGCCCACAATTTTCATGCTAGATATAAAATTTTAACTGAACTGTATCGGTCTCGTCAATACTTATCGATTGACCAAAAAAAAATTTTCCACGCCCACCCTAACGCCCATAACGCTTAAATATGTCTACCGCCGGTAGGTGGCGCATTTCAGTCTTGCTTTGCTGCTTGCTTATTTCCATTTCCCTTTGGTCCCTTTAGCTGAGTAACGGGTATCTGATAGTCGAGGCACTCGACTATAGCGTTCTTTCTTGTTTTGAACTGAAAACTTTAGCAATAATTTACGCTCTTAGAAGATTTAGAATTTATGTGCAGGGTAGACGATTTAGAACAATGACATAAAAACGATCATATTTGCTTTAAAGCTATATATTTTAATGCAGATTACAACATAATAATTCCACAAGCCCATAAAGGTATGTAGCAGGATTGCTACGTAGTAGTATGTATGTGTGTGTGTTGTTATATTCCTTCTAGATCATTCTTGTACGTTCTAAGAATAAGTTTTTGTTGTTGTACGATGCCGCTCACTGTTCTCTATCTCTCTCATCTTTTTATGTCATTGATTTTAATTTTGCGAAGGTTTACAGAAATGGCCCTTCTCTCCATCTTTAAAAGCCCATAACTTGGTCAAAAGGACTCGGATTTCGATATGGAAAACTTCTATGGGCTAGTGGAATGATAATGTTGCTATCTGCATTAAAATATATATCGCTTTTGTAGCAGGATTGCTACGTCGTAGTATGTATGTATGTGTATGTTAATGTATTCCTTCTAGATCATTCGTGTAAGTTCTAAGAATAAGTTGTTGTTGTTGTACGATGCCGCTCACTGTTCTCTATCTCTCTCATCGCTCTCACACTCTCCCAATGAGTCGGGGGTTGATGCGGATCGTGAGCTGAGAGCGAGAGCAGTTGAACGCCGACCGTGATCCTGAACAGACGAAATTATAAAATAAAGACTAGAAGTACATATATATGTGTGTTGGTGTTTAACTTTGGGGGAATATAACATACCCCTACAAAATCAGATGTGGGCCGATCACGAGCTAATTAATTAAATCGTTAGTACAAAGAAAATCAAAATGGATTTAAACAACGAGTCGATTGAACAAATAAAAAGGTGGTTGAGTGTATTGAAGTTATCAACAACCGGAACAAAGAGACAATTGATCTTGCGATTAAATAATACACCGAAGGAAATTCGGGAAAAGTTTGACGAAATGGCGAGGCAAAAAGGAGACAAAGACTGCGACAAAAGTAAAGGCGAAGACAGCGGCGACGAGAATTTCGAAGACGGCGGCGGAACTATCCAGAAAGAAGGCGGCGACAAAAGTAACAGCAAAGACGGAGACGAAAGTAACGGCAAAGACGGCGGCATCCAGAGTTACAACGAAGAAGACGGCGACAAAAGTAACGGCAAAGACGGCGGCATCCAGAGTTACGACGAAGAAGACGGCGACAAAAGTAACGGCGAAGACGGCAGCATTGAGAATTACGACGAAGAAGATGGCGAAATTAACGGCGAAGATGGTGAAAGGAATGACGAAGTTGCTGGCAGCATTCTCAGAGTTAGAGGCAAACGGAACGAAAACTATACAGAAGACGACATGCACAACCAGGCTGGAGAGAATTCTAGGAACGCAAAAAGCAGCGAACGTAAAGTGAAAAACGGCAACGTTGCGGTGGTGGAAAACTTTAGCGAGAGCATCGGCGTCTCGTTGAGTATGGCAACACAGGTGTTGAGAGAGTTTGCTGGCGAGTCGTGTGCCTGCGAATGGACTACTCAAATGCATAATATCGCGAAGACTTATGGAATAGGTGAAAAATTCGAGAAAATGCTAATGGTGAGCAAAATTAAAGGAAAAGCTTATGAGTGGCTGCACGCAAATTCAGACCGCGTGCTGCTACCGTTGGATGGCTTGACTGAAGAGCTGATCTCAACGTTTGGCGGAAAATCATCGAAGTTGGAGATAAGACGCAAATTCGAAGGTCGCTAATGGAAACAAAGCGAAACTTTTGGGTATAATGGGGATAATGGGATAATGCTTGCTCAGGGCATTAATATTGATGCTGATCAAATGTTGAGCTGCATCATCGAAGGAATTCCCAATCAAGGGCTACGTAATCAGGCGCATATTCAATGCTTTGTGGATATTGGGCACATTAAAAGAGCGTTTGCGGATGTAAGCTTGCCAAAATCATATGGAGTTGCCAGGCCGACGACATTAACGGATCCCAAGGACAGCAAGAAGAGTCGCTGTTTCAATTGCAATGCAAAAGGGCATTGGACGTACGAGTGCAGGAAGTCGAAGCGGGAGAATGGATCGTGCAATGCGTGCGGTAAAAGGGGACATTTTGTTGCGAAATGCTTGAAGAATAAAAACATGAACGAGGGCGAAAATAATTATGTAAGATATGTTGAAATTAATTTTGTAGACGAATTTCAGAATGCCTCATAGATACAGGGAGTCCGATTTCATTTATCAAAATATCCAAAGTACCCAAAGACATTTCAAAATTACCAGTTTTAAGTTCATATTACGCACTATAGGCTGGCTGAACACTTTTTGTGGCCAAAATTAATAACTTCAAGCAAAACCAAATATTTGAGTTCGGTTCTTATATTTGGGCTTATAATTAGCAAATTAACAGAAAAAAGGCGTGGCAACGCCCCTTTTTGGAGAAATTTCTTGTTATATCATAAAAAATAATATAAAAATAGATAAGAAAATACTTACCCTAAAAACAAAACTTAATATAAAGGTGTATATTTTTGATTTGGATTTATATTGATAAAATGAACATATATTAAGAAAAAAGGTGTGGCACCGCCCATTTTTTACATGTTACCGCCCTTACGCGCAGCCCCACTAGGTGAATTTATTAATAATTTAATATTCCCAGCCGTGGGTTTGATAAAATTTGAAGCTGCTCTTCTCTGAGCCCTTGCTCCCGGCAACAAATAAAGCAATTTTGGCCTGCCATTTATGAAAGCCTCAATGTGGGATGTAAGCCAAGTTAAGTACTTTCTTTTGAAATGACTCAAATTTATTTTGCAAGACAATCTATGACAAAAAGCTTCGCTTTGTTTTTTAAAACATCCTCATAAGCATCTGAACCAGATATCGAAGGTCTAAATCTGTCAAATATTGCCTGCTTTGTCTCTCCAGAACTCCAAATCCCAAACAATTTTGTATTGGCCAATCTGAGGTTGTGACCTAAAAAGGTAAATTGCGACGAAAGTGCGCAGAAGTGCACTTTAGGATAGCATTCATATGAACAAGAACTGAACTACCGACAACACAGTGTAAATATTAAGGTGAAACTAGGTGAAACTCACTTTATATCTCTATTTAAAGTTAGTTTTTATTGTAAATTTATACACGTAAAGCGACTATAAAAAACACTCAATTACAGGGACAACACAAACAAATCCAACTTGTGACGACCATAAACATAAAGTACAAGCCGCTATCTTTCGATGCCATTATAACTTGTTTGGTAAAATCTTTGTTTGGTGCTTTATTTTTATAATCTTAAACCGACTCTTTTTTCACAAAGTAGATTTCGTGCGCCCGTGACACCCGACAGCTGTTTTAACAGCCGATACTTTAACAGATCGTGACTCTGTTAAAATTTCTGTTACGTAACATTGAAGTTTGAAGTTTTCCCAACACTTTGACGTCATTAGATTTTAATATTAACGACTTTCGAAAAATGGATTTTTGGCCACAAAAAGTGGTCAGCCAGCCTATAGTGTTACGGTTTAAACAAAAGTTACCTAAAAACGTATGGAAAAGTTATGCTATGAAAAATTTAGATAAAATACATTTTAATTTAGTTATTGTGGCAAACGAATCTATGAGTCATTATGTAATCCTGGGTCGAGATTTTATCGATGCTTGTAATTTAAATTTAAGCCTTGACACCTTGAAAATGGTTACGGTTGAGAATATTGAAAAACCGTCTGATGTTAGCAATGTTAGTGATGAAAAGCAGACAGTTAGTGATGATATTAGTGATGAAAGCCAGATAGTTAGTGATGATGTAAGTAATGTTAGTGATGAAAAGCAAATAGTTAGCGAGGCTGTTAGTAATGTTAAAGATAAAAATAAAATTTTTAGCGATGTTAGTGATGAAATTAGCGACAGCAGGGAAACAATTAAACAAATGTTTAGTAAAATCAGAGACAAAGTAAAAGTTACGGAAAGAAATTATACTGAGCCGGAAATAAATCTAGTGGAAAAAGAATTATTTAATATAAATTAATCGGATGAAAGTGTAGAATATAAAGTTGGTGATCATGTGAATTATAATGTTAGGTGTCAATTTGTTAGAATGGTAGAAAGTTGTTATGTAAATAAAGAAAGGCCAAAAGAACCAGAGGTAAGATGCGAAATGAAATTAAGATTAGAGGATTCAAAACCATTTAGTTGTTCGCCCAGACGTTTAGCTTACACAGAAAAAGAAAAATTACAGGTTATATTAGATGAATACTTAAGTGAAGGAACTATAAGGCCAAGTGAATCAAAGTATGCATCTCCAATAGTGTTAGTTAAAAAGAAGTCAGGCGACTTACGACTATGTGTAGATTATCGAAAGCTTAATAAGACAATGGTTAAAGATAATTATCCGTTACCCGTAATTGACGATTTATTAGATACGTTGGTAAATAAAACCATATTTTTGAAGTTAGATTTAAAGCATGGCTATTTTCATGTGTTTGTGGATAGTGAATCAATAAAATATACCTCATTTATGACGCCACTAGGACAATTTGAGTTTATGCGGATGCCAATGGGGCTGAAGAATGCACCAGCGGTGTTTCAACGCTTTATCAATAAGATTTTTGCAGACATGATAAGGGATGGTAAGGTAGTTATATACATGGACGATATCATGATTGCGAGTAGAGAAATGCAACAGCATTTAGATGTTCTTAGGGAAGTTTTTGATCGATTAGCAAGAAACAAACTAGAATTGGGAATGGACAAGTGTGAGTTTCTACAAGCAAGTCTAAAATACTTAGGATTTTTGGTAACTAACCAAGGAATACAGGCTAATGACAAAGGAATAGAAGCTGTTCGAGATTTTCCCGTTCCAGACAAAGTACATGGTGTTAGAAGCTTTCTGGGTTTGTGTTCGTATTTTAGAAGGTTCATTAAAGATTTTTCGATGATCGCTAAACCTCTATATGAATTGTTAAAAAAGGATAAAGAATTTGTATTTGAAGAAAAGGAATTGCAATGTTTTGAAATGCTTAAGAAAAAGTTGGTGGAAGCTCCAGTGTTAGGATTATATTATTACAAAGACGAGGTAGAATTGCATACAGATGCCAATGCACAAGGCTTTGGAGCAGTTTTGCTGCAAAGAAAAGAGAATAAAAAGCTACATCCTATATTTTATTTTTCGAAAGCAACAACAAAAGACCAAGCAAAGTATCATAGTTTTGAACTGAAAACTTTAGCAATAATTTACGCTCTTAGAAGATTTAGAATTTATGTGCAGGGTAGACGATTTAGAACAATGACATAAAAACGATCATATTTGCTTTAAAGCTATATATTTTAATGCAGATTACAACATAATAATTCCACAAGCCCATAAAGGTATGTAGCAGGATTGCTACGTAGTAGTATGTATGTGTGTGTGTTGTTATATTCCTTCTAGATCATTCTTGTACGTTCTAAGAATAAGTTTTTGTTGTTGTACGATGCCGCTCACTGTTCTCTATCTCTCTCATCTTTTTATGTCATTGATTTTAATTTTGCGAAGGTTTACAGAAATGGCCCTTCTCTCCATCTTTAAAAGCCCATAACTTGGTCAAAAGGACTCGGATTTCGATATGGAAAACTTCTATGGGCTAGTGGAATGATAATGTTGCTATCTGCATTAAAATATATATCGCTTTTGTAGCAGGATTGCTACGTCGTAGTATGTATGTATGTGTATGTTAATGTATTCCTTCTAGATCATTCGTGTAAGTTCTAAGAATAAGTTGTTGTTGTTGTACGATGCCGCTCACTGTTCTCTATCTCTCTCATCGCTCTCACACTCTCCCAATGAGTCGGGGGTTGATGCGGATCGTGAGCTGAGAGCGAGAGCAGTTGAACGCCGACCGTGATCCTGAACAGACGAAATTATAAAATAAAGACTAGAAGTACATATATATGTGTGTTGGTGTTTAACTTTGGGGGAATATAACATACCCCTACAAAATCAGATGTGGGCCGATCACGAGCTAATTAATTAAATCGTTAGTACAAAGAAAATCAAAATGGATTTAAACAACGAGTCGATTGAACAAATAAAAAGGTGGTTGAGTGTATTGAAGTTATCAACAACCGGAACAAAGAGACAATTGATCTTGCGATTAAATAATACACCGAAGGAAATTCGGGAAAAGTTTGACGAAATGGCGAGGCAAAAAGGAGACAAAGACTGCGACAAAAGTAAAGGCGAAGACAGCGGCGACGAGAATTTCGAAGACGGCGGCGGAACTATCCAGAAAGAAGGCGGCGACAAAAGTAACAGCAAAGACGGAGACGAAAGTAACGGCAAAGACGGCGGCATCCAGAGTTACAACGAAGAAGACGGCGACAAAAGTAACGGCAAAGACGGCGGCATCCAGAGTTACGACGAAGAAGACGGCGACAAAAGTAACGGCGAAGACGGCAGCATTGAGAATTACGACGAAGAAGATGGCGAAATTAACGGCGAAGATGGTGAAAGGAATGACGAAGTTGCTGGCAGCATTCTCAGAGTTAGAGGCAAACGGAACGAAAACTATACAGAAGACGACATGCACAACCAGGCTGGAGAGAATTCTAGGAACGCAAAAAGCAGCGAACGTAAAGTGAAAAACGGCAACGTTGCGGTGGTGGAAAACTTTAGCGAGAGCATCGGCGTCTCGTTGAGTATGGCAACACAGGTGTTGAGAGAGTTTGCTGGCGAGTCGTGTGCCTGCGAATGGACTACTCAAATGCATAATATCGCGAAGACTTATGGAATAGGTGAAAAATTCGAGAAAATGCTAATGGTGAGCAAAATTAAAGGAAAAGCTTATGAGTGGCTGCACGCAAATTCAGACCGCGTGCTGCTACCGTTGGATGGCTTGACTGAAGAGCTGATCTCAACGTTTGGCGGAAAATCATCGAAGTTGGAGATAAGACGCAAATTCGAAGGTCGCTAATGGAAACAAAGCGAAACTTTTGGGTATAATGGGGATAATGGGATAATGCTTGCTCAGGGCATTAATATTGATGCTGATCAAATGTTGAGCTGCATCATCGAAGGAATTCCCAATCAAGGGCTACGTAATCAGGCGCATATTCAATGCTTTGTGGATATTGGGCACATTAAAAGAGCGTTTGCGGATGTAAGCTTGCCAAAATCATATGGAGTTGCCAGGCCGACGACATTAACGGATCCCAAGGACAGCAAGAAGAGTCGCTGTTTCAATTGCAATGCAAAAGGGCATTGGACGTACGAGTGCAGGAAGTCGAAGCGGGAGAATGGATCGTGCAATGCGTGCGGTAAAAGGGGACATTTTGTTGCGAAATGCTTGAAGAATAAAAACATGAACGAGGGCGAAAATAATTATGTAAGATATGTTGAAATTAATTTTGTAGACGAATTTCAGAATGCCTCATAGATACAGGGAGTCCGATTTCATTTATCAAAATATCCAAAGTACCCAAAGACATTTCAAAATTACCAGTTTTAAGTTCATATTACGGTTTAAACAAAAGTTACCTAAAAACGTATGGAAAAGTTATGCTATGAAAAATTTAGATAAAATACATTTTAATTTAGTTATTGTGGCAAACGAATCTATGAGTCATTATGTAATCCTGGGTCGAGATTTTATCGATGCTTGTAATTTAAATTTAAGCCTTGACACCTTGAAAATGGTTACGGTTGAGAATATTGAAAAACCGTCTGATGTTAGCAATGTTAGTGATGAAAAGCAGACAGTTAGTGATGATATTAGTGATGAAAGCCAGATAGTTAGTGATGATGTAAGTAATGTTAGTGATGAAAAGCAAATAGTTAGCGAGGCTGTTAGTAATGTTAAAGATAAAAATAAAATTTTTAGCGATGTTAGTGATGAAATTAGCGACAGCAGGGAAACAATTAAACAAATGTTTAGTAAAATCAGAGACAAAGTAAAAGTTACGGAAAGAAATTATACTGAGCCGGAAATAAATCTAGTGGAAAAAGAATTATTTAATATAAATTAATCGGATGAAAGTGTAGAATATAAAGTTGGTGATCATGTGAATTATAATGTTAGGTGTCAATTTGTTAGAATGGTAGAAAGTTGTTATGTAAATAAAGAAAGGCCAAAAGAACCAGAGGTAAGATGCGAAATGAAATTAAGATTAGAGGATTCAAAACCATTTAGTTGTTCGCCCAGACGTTTAGCTTACACAGAAAAAGAAAAATTACAGGTGATATTAGATGAATACTTAAGTGAAGGAACTATAAGGCCAAGTGAATCAAAGTATGCATCTCCAATAGTGTTAGTTAAAAAGAAGTCAGGCGACTTACGACTATGTGTAGATTATCGAAAGCTTAATAAGACAATGGTTAAAGATAATTATCCGTTACCCGTGATTGACGATTTATTAGATACGTTGGTAAATAAAACCATATTTTTGAAGTTAGATTTAAAGCATGGCTATTTTCATGTGTTTGTGGATAGTGAATCAATAAAATATACCTCATTTATGACGCCACTAGGACAATTTGAGTTTATGCGGATGCCAATGGGGCTGAAGAATGCACCAGCGGTGTTTCAACGCTTTATCAATAAGATTTTTGCAGACATGATAAGGGATGGTAAGGTAGTTATATACATGGACGATATCATGATTGCGAGTAGAGAAATGCAACAGCATTTAGATGTTCTTAGGGAAGTTTTTGATCGATTAGCAAGAAACAAACTAGAATTGGGAATGGACAAGTGTGAGTTTCTACAAGCAAGTCTAAAATACTTAGGATTTTTGGTAACTAACCAAGGAATACAGGCTAATGACAAAGGAATAGAAGCTGTTCGAGATTTTCCCGTTCCAGACAAAGTACATGGTGTTAGAAGCTTTCTGGGTTTGTGTTCGTATTTTAGAAGGTTCATTAAAGATTTTTCGATGATCGCTAAACCTCTATATGAATTGTTAAAAAAGGATAAAGAATTTGTATTTGAAGAAAAGGAATTGCAATGTTTTGAAATGCTTAAGAAAAAGTTGGTGGAAGCTCCAGTGTTAGGATTATATTATTACAAAGACGAGGTAGAATTGCATACAGATGCCAATGCACAAGGCTTTGGAGCAGTTTTGCTGCAAAGAAAAGAGAATAAAAAGCTACATCCTATATTTTATTTTTCGAAAGCAACAACAAAAGACCAAGCAAAGTATCATAGTTATACCCGTTACTCGTAGAGTAAAAGGGTATACTAGATTCGTCGGAAAGTATGTAACAGGCAGAAGGAAGCGTTTCCGACCCCATAAAGTATATATATTCTTGATCAGGATCACTAGCCGAGTCGATCTAGCCATGTCCGTCTGTCCGTCTGTCCGTCTGTCCGTCTGTCCGTCTGTCCGTCTGTCCGTCTGTCCGTCTGTCCGTCTGTCTGTCCGGATGAACGCTGAGATCTTGGAAACTATGAGAGCTAGGCTATTGAGATTTGGCGTGCAGATTCCTGAGCTTCTTACGCAGCGCAAGTTTGTTTCAGTAGAGTGCCACGCCCACTTTTACGCCCACAAACCGCCCAAAACTGTTGCTCCTACACTTTTGATGCTAGAATAAAAATTTTAACTGAAATGTATTGTTCTCATCAATACCTATCGATTGACTTAAAAAAAAGTTTGCCACGCCCACTTTATCGCCCACAAACCGCCCCCAAACTTCAAAAAATCGTAAATATGAACGTGGATATCTCGGAAACTATCAAAGATATAGAATCAGGATTTCAGATTTAGATTCCGAACCTTTGTACGCAGCGCAATTTTGATACGCGAGTATGCCACGCCCACTCTAACGCCCACAAACCGCCCAAGCCTGTGGCGCCCACAATTTTCATGCTAGATATAAAATTTTAACTGAACTGTATCGGTCTCGTCAATACTTATCGATTGACCAAAAAAAAATTTTCCACGCCCACCCTAACGCCCATAACGCTTAAATATGTCTACCGCCGGTAGGTGGCGCATTTCAGTCTTGCTTTGCTGCTTGCTTATTTCCATTTCCCTTTGGTCCCTTTAGCTGAGTAACGGGTATCTGATAGTCGAGGCACTCGACTATAGCGTTCTTTCTTGTTTTGAACTGAAAACTTTAGCAATAATTTACGCTCTTAGAAGATTTAGAATTTATGTGCAGGGTAGACGATTTAGAACAATGACATAAAAACGATCATATTTGCTTTAAAGCTATATATTTTAATGCAGATTACAACATAATAATTCCACAAGCCCATAAAGGTATGTAGCAGGATTGCTACGTAGTAGTATGTATGTGTGTGTGTTGTTATATTCCTTCTAGATCATTCTTGTACGTTCTAAGAATAAGTTTTTGTTGTTGTACGATGCCGCTCACTGTTCTCTATCTCTCTCATCTTTTTATGTCATTGATTTTAATTTTGCGAAGGTTTACAGAAATGGCCCTTCTCTCCATCTTTAAAAGCCCATAACTTGGTCAAAAGGACTCGGATTTCGATATGGAAAACTTCTATGGGCTAGTGGAATGATAATGTTGCTATCTGCATTAAAATATATATCGCTTTTGTAGCAGGATTGCTACGTCGTAGTATGTATGTATGTGTATGTTAATGTATTCCTTCTAGATCATTCGTGTAAGTTCTAAGAATAAGTTGTTGTTGTTGTACGATGCCGCTCACTGTTCTCTATCTCTCTCATCGCTCTCACACTCTCCCAATGAGTCGGGGGTTGATGCGGATCGTGAGCTGAGAGCGAGAGCAGTTGAACGCCGACCGTGATCCTGAACAGACGAAATTATAAAATAAAGACTAGAAGTACATATATATGTGTGTTGGTGTTTAACTTTGGGGGAATATAACATACCCCTACAAAATCAGATGTGGGCCGATCACGAGCTAATTAATTAAATCGTTAGTACAAAGAAAATCAAAATGGATTTAAACAACGAGTCGATTGAACAAATAAAAAGGTGGTTGAGTGTATTGAAGTTATCAACAACCGGAACAAAGAGACAATTGATCTTGCGATTAAATAATACACCGAAGGAAATTCGGGAAAAGTTTGACGAAATGGCGAGGCAAAAAGGAGACAAAGACTGCGACAAAAGTAAAGGCGAAGACAGCGGCGACGAGAATTTCGAAGACGGCGGCGGAACTATCCAGAAAGAAGGCGGCGACAAAAGTAACAGCAAAGACGGAGACGAAAGTAACGGCAAAGACGGCGGCATCCAGAGTTACAACGAAGAAGACGGCGACAAAAGTAACGGCAAAGACGGCGGCATCCAGAGTTACGACGAAGAAGACGGCGACAAAAGTAACGGCGAAGACGGCAGCATTGAGAATTACGACGAAGAAGATGGCGAAATTAACGGCGAAGATGGTGAAAGGAATGACGAAGTTGCTGGCAGCATTCTCAGAGTTAGAGGCAAACGGAACGAAAACTATACAGAAGACGACATGCACAACCAGGCTGGAGAGAATTCTAGGAACGCAAAAAGCAGCGAACGTAAAGTGAAAAACGGCAACGTTGCGGTGGTGGAAAACTTTAGCGAGAGCATCGGCGTCTCGTTGAGTATGGCAACACAGGTGTTGAGAGAGTTTGCTGGCGAGTCGTGTGCCTGCGAATGGACTACTCAAATGCATAATATCGCGAAGACTTATGGAATAGGTGAAAAATTCGAGAAAATGCTAATGGTGAGCAAAATTAAAGGAAAAGCTTATGAGTGGCTGCACGCAAATTCAGACCGCGTGCTGCTACCGTTGGATGGCTTGACTGAAGAGCTGATCTCAACGTTTGGCGGAAAATCATCGAAGTTGGAGATAAGACGCAAATTCGAAGGTCGCTAATGGAAACAAAGCGAAACTTTTGGGTATAATGGGGATAATGGGATAATGCTTGCTCAGGGCATTAATATTGATGCTGATCAAATGTTGAGCTGCATCATCGAAGGAATTCCCAATCAAGGGCTACGTAATCAGGCGCATATTCAATGCTTTGTGGATATTGGGCACATTAAAAGAGCGTTTGCGGATGTAAGCTTGCCAAAATCATATGGAGTTGCCAGGCCGACGACATTAACGGATCCCAAGGACAGCAAGAAGAGTCGCTGTTTCAATTGCAATGCAAAAGGGCATTGGACGTACGAGTGCAGGAAGTCGAAGCGGGAGAATGGATCGTGCAATGCGTGCGGTAAAAGGGGACATTTTGTTGCGAAATGCTTGAAGAATAAAAACATGAACGAGGGCGAAAATAATTATGTAAGATATGTTGAAATTAATTTTGTAGACGAATTTCAGAATGCCTCATAGATACAGGGAGTCCGATTTCATTTATCAAAATATCCAAAGTACCCAAAGACATTTCAAAATTACCAGTTTTAAGTTCATATTACGCACTATAGGCTGGCTGAACACTTTTTGTGGCCAAAATTAATAACTTCAAGCAAAACCAAATATTTGAGTTCGGTTCTTATATTTGGGCTTATAATTAGCAAATTAACAGAAAAAAGGCGTGGCAACGCCCCTTTTTGGAGAAATTTCTTGTTATATCATAAAAAATAATATAAAAATAGATAAGAAAATACTTACCCTAAAAACAAAACTTAATATAAAGGTGTATATTTTTGATTTGGATTTATATTGATAAAATGAACATATATTAAGAAAAAAGGTGTGGCACCGCCCATTTTTTACATGTTACCGCCCTTACGCGCAGCCCCACTAGGTGAATTTATTAATAATTTAATATTCCCAGCCGTGGGTTTGATAAAATTTGAAGCTGCTCTTCTCTGAGCCCTTGCTCCCGGCAACAAATAAAGCAATTTTGGCCTGCCATTTATGAAAGCCTCAATGTGGGATGTAAGCCAAGTTAAGTACTTTCTTTTGAAATGACTCAAATTTATTTTGCAAGACAATCTATGACAAAAAGCTTCGCTTTGTTTTTTAAAACATCCTCATAAGCATCTGAACCAGATATCGAAGGTCTAAATCTGTCAAATATTGCCTGCTTTGTCTCTCCAGAACTCCAAATCCCAAACAATTTTGTATTGGCCAATCTGAGGTTGTGACCTAAAAAGGTAAATTGCGACGAAAGTGCGCAGAAGTGCACTTTAGGATAGCATTCATATGAACAAGAACTGAACTACCGACAACACAGTGTAAATATTAAGGTGAAACTAGGTGAAACTCACTTTATATCTCTATTTAAAGTTAGTTTTTATTGTAAATTTATACACGTAAAGCGACTATAAAAAACACTCAATTACAGGGACAACACAAACAAATCCAACTTGTGACGACCATAAACATAAAGTACAAGCCGCTATCTTTCGATGCCATTATAACTTGTTTGGTAAAATCTTTGTTTGGTGCTTTATTTTTATAATCTTAAACCGACTCTTTTTTCACAAAGTAGATTTCGTGCGCCCGTGACACCCGACAGCTGTTTTAACAGCCGATACTTTAACAGATCGTGACTCTGTTAAAATTTCTGTTACGTAACATTGAAGTTTGAAGTTTTCCCAACACTTTGACGTCATTAGATTTTAATATTAACGACTTTCGAAAAATGGATTTTTGGCCACAAAAAGTGGTCAGCCAGCCTATAGTGTTACGGTTTAAACAAAAGTTACCTAAAAACGTATGGAAAAGTTATGCTATGAAAAATTTAGATAAAATACATTTTAATTTAGTTATTGTGGCAAACGAATCTATGAGTCATTATGTAATCCTGGGTCGAGATTTTATCGATGCTTGTAATTTAAATTTAAGCCTTGACACCTTGAAAATGGTTACGGTTGAGAATATTGAAAAACCGTCTGATGTTAGCAATGTTAGTGATGAAAAGCAGACAGTTAGTGATGATATTAGTGATGAAAGCCAGATAGTTAGTGATGATGTAAGTAATGTTAGTGATGAAAAGCAAATAGTTAGCGAGGCTGTTAGTAATGTTAAAGATAAAAATAAAATTTTTAGCGATGTTAGTGATGAAATTAGCGACAGCAGGGAAACAATTAAACAAATGTTTAGTAAAATCAGAGACAAAGTAAAAGTTACGGAAAGAAATTATACTGAGCCGGAAATAAATCTAGTGGAAAAAGAATTATTTAATATAAATTAATCGGATGAAAGTGTAGAATATAAAGTTGGTGATCATGTGAATTATAATGTTAGGTGTCAATTTGTTAGAATGGTAGAAAGTTGTTATGTAAATAAAGAAAGGCCAAAAGAACCAGAGGTAAGATGCGAAATGAAATTAAGATTAGAGGATTCAAAACCATTTAGTTGTTCGCCCAGACGTTTAGCTTACACAGAAAAAGAAAAATTACAGGTTATATTAGATGAATACTTAAGTGAAGGAACTATAAGGCCAAGTGAATCAAAGTATGCATCTCCAATAGTGTTAGTTAAAAAGAAGTCAGGCGACTTACGACTATGTGTAGATTATCGAAAGCTTAATAAGACAATGGTTAAAGATAATTATCCGTTACCCGTAATTGACGATTTATTAGATACGTTGGTAAATAAAACCATATTTTTGAAGTTAGATTTAAAGCATGGCTATTTTCATGTGTTTGTGGATAGTGAATCAATAAAATATACCTCATTTATGACGCCACTAGGACAATTTGAGTTTATGCGGATGCCAATGGGGCTGAAGAATGCACCAGCGGTGTTTCAACGCTTTATCAATAAGATTTTTGCAGACATGATAAGGGATGGTAAGGTAGTTATATACATGGACGATATCATGATTGCGAGTAGAGAAATGCAACAGCATTTAGATGTTCTTAGGGAAGTTTTTGATCGATTAGCAAGAAACAAACTAGAATTGGGAATGGACAAGTGTGAGTTTCTACAAGCAAGTCTAAAATACTTAGGATTTTTGGTAACTAACCAAGGAATACAGGCTAATGACAAAGGAATAGAAGCTGTTCGAGATTTTCCCGTTCCAGACAAAGTACATGGTGTTAGAAGCTTTCTGGGTTTGTGTTCGTATTTTAGAAGGTTCATTAAAGATTTTTCGATGATCGCTAAACCTCTATATGAATTGTTAAAAAAGGATAAAGAATTTGTATTTGAAGAAAAGGAATTGCAATGTTTTGAAATGCTTAAGAAAAAGTTGGTGGAAGCTCCAGTGTTAGGATTATATTATTACAAAGACGAGGTAGAATTGCATACAGATGCCAATGCACAAGGCTTTGGAGCAGTTTTGCTGCAAAGAAAAGAGAATAAAAAGCTACATCCTATATTTTATTTTTCGAAAGCAACAACAAAAGACCAAGCAAAGTATCATAGTTTTGAACTGAAAACTTTAGCAATAATTTACGCTCTTAGAAGATTTAGAATTTATGTGCAGGGTAGACGATTTAGAACAATGACATAAAAACGATCATATTTGCTTTAAAGCTATATATTTTAATGCAGATTACAACATAATAATTCCACAAGCCCATAAAGGTATGTAGCAGGATTGCTACGTAGTAGTATGTATGTGTGTGTGTTGTTATATTCCTTCTAGATCATTCTTGTACGTTCTAAGAATAAGTTTTTGTTGTTGTACGATGCCGCTCACTGTTCTCTATCTCTCTCATCTTTTTATGTCATTGATTTTAATTTTGCGAAGGTTTACAGAAATGGCCCTTCTCTCCATCTTTAAAAGCCCATAACTTGGTCAAAAGGACTCGGATTTCGATATGGAAAACTTCTATGGGCTAGTGGAATGATAATGTTGCTATCTGCATTAAAATATATATCGCTTTTGTAGCAGGATTGCTACGTCGTAGTATGTATGTATGTGTATGTTAATGTATTCCTTCTAGATCATTCGTGTAAGTTCTAAGAATAAGTTGTTGTTGTTGTACGATGCCGCTCACTGTTCTCTATCTCTCTCATCGCTCTCACACTCTCCCAATGAGTCGGGGGTTGATGCGGATCGTGAGCTGAGAGCGAGAGCAGTTGAACGCCGACCGTGATCCTGAACAGACGAAATTATAAAATAAAGACTAGAAGTACATATATATGTGTGTTGGTGTTTAACTTTGGGGGAATATAACATACCCCTACAAAATCAGATGTGGGCCGATCACGAGCTAATTAATTAAATCGTTAGTACAAAGAAAATCAAAATGGATTTAAACAACGAGTCGATTGAACAAATAAAAAGGTGGTTGAGTGTATTGAAGTTATCAACAACCGGAACAAAGAGACAATTGATCTTGCGATTAAATAATACACCGAAGGAAATTCGGGAAAAGTTTGACGAAATGGCGAGGCAAAAAGGAGACAAAGACTGCGACAAAAGTAAAGGCGAAGACAGCGGCGACGAGAATTTCGAAGACGGCGGCGGAACTATCCAGAAAGAAGGCGGCGACAAAAGTAACAGCAAAGACGGAGACGAAAGTAACGGCAAAGACGGCGGCATCCAGAGTTACAACGAAGAAGACGGCGACAAAAGTAACGGCAAAGACGGCGGCATCCAGAGTTACGACGAAGAAGACGGCGACAAAAGTAACGGCGAAGACGGCAGCATTGAGAATTACGACGAAGAAGATGGCGAAATTAACGGCGAAGATGGTGAAAGGAATGACGAAGTTGCTGGCAGCATTCTCAGAGTTAGAGGCAAACGGAACGAAAACTATACAGAAGACGACATGCACAACCAGGCTGGAGAGAATTCTAGGAACGCAAAAAGCAGCGAACGTAAAGTGAAAAACGGCAACGTTGCGGTGGTGGAAAACTTTAGCGAGAGCATCGGCGTCTCGTTGAGTATGGCAACACAGGTGTTGAGAGAGTTTGCTGGCGAGTCGTGTGCCTGCGAATGGACTACTCAAATGCATAATATCGCGAAGACTTATGGAATAGGTGAAAAATTCGAGAAAATGCTAATGGTGAGCAAAATTAAAGGAAAAGCTTATGAGTGGCTGCACGCAAATTCAGACCGCGTGCTGCTACCGTTGGATGGCTTGACTGAAGAGCTGATCTCAACGTTTGGCGGAAAATCATCGAAGTTGGAGATAAGACGCAAATTCGAAGGTCGCTAATGGAAACAAAGCGAAACTTTTGGGTATAATGGGGATAATGGGATAATGCTTGCTCAGGGCATTAATATTGATGCTGATCAAATGTTGAGCTGCATCATCGAAGGAATTCCCAATCAAGGGCTACGTAATCAGGCGCATATTCAATGCTTTGTGGATATTGGGCACATTAAAAGAGCGTTTGCGGATGTAAGCTTGCCAAAATCATATGGAGTTGCCAGGCCGACGACATTAACGGATCCCAAGGACAGCAAGAAGAGTCGCTGTTTCAATTGCAATGCAAAAGGGCATTGGACGTACGAGTGCAGGAAGTCGAAGCGGGAGAATGGATCGTGCAATGCGTGCGGTAAAAGGGGACATTTTGTTGCGAAATGCTTGAAGAATAAAAACATGAACGAGGGCGAAAATAATTATGTAAGATATGTTGAAATTAATTTTGTAGACGAATTTCAGAATGCCTCATAGATACAGGGAGTCCGATTTCATTTATCAAAATATCCAAAGTACCCAAAGACATTTCAAAATTACCAGTTTTAAGTTCATATTACGGTTTAAACAAAAGTTACCTAAAAACGTATGGAAAAGTTATGCTATGAAAAATTTAGATAAAATACATTTTAATTTAGTTATTGTGGCAAACGAATCTATGAGTCATTATGTAATCCTGGGTCGAGATTTTATCGATGCTTGTAATTTAAATTTAAGCCTTGACACCTTGAAAATGGTTACGGTTGAGAATATTGAAAAACCGTCTGATGTTAGCAATGTTAGTGATGAAAAGCAGACAGTTAGTGATGATATTAGTGATGAAAGCCAGATAGTTAGTGATGATGTAAGTAATGTTAGTGATGAAAAGCAAATAGTTAGCGAGGCTGTTAGTAATGTTAAAGATAAAAATAAAATTTTTAGCGATGTTAGTGATGAAATTAGCGACAGCAGGGAAACAATTAAACAAATGTTTAGTAAAATCAGAGACAAAGTAAAAGTTACGGAAAGAAATTATACTGAGCCGGAAATAAATCTAGTGGAAAAAGAATTATTTAATATAAATTAATCGGATGAAAGTGTAGAATATAAAGTTGGTGATCATGTGAATTATAATGTTAGGTGTCAATTTGTTAGAATGGTAGAAAGTTGTTATGTAAATAAAGAAAGGCCAAAAGAACCAGAGGTAAGATGCGAAATGAAATTAAGATTAGAGGATTCAAAACCATTTAGTTGTTCGCCCAGACGTTTAGCTTACACAGAAAAAGAAAAATTACAGGTGATATTAGATGAATACTTAAGTGAAGGAACTATAAGGCCAAGTGAATCAAAGTATGCATCTCCAATAGTGTTAGTTAAAAAGAAGTCAGGCGACTTACGACTATGTGTAGATTATCGAAAGCTTAATAAGACAATGGTTAAAGATAATTATCCGTTACCCGTGATTGACGATTTATTAGATACGTTGGTAAATAAAACCATATTTTTGAAGTTAGATTTAAAGCATGGCTATTTTCATGTGTTTGTGGATAGTGAATCAATAAAATATACCTCATTTATGACGCCACTAGGACAATTTGAGTTTATGCGGATGCCAATGGGGCTGAAGAATGCACCAGCGGTGTTTCAACGCTTTATCAATAAGATTTTTGCAGACATGATAAGGGATGGTAAGGTAGTTATATACATGGACGATATCATGATTGCGAGTAGAGAAATGCAACAGCATTTAGATGTTCTTAGGGAAGTTTTTGATCGATTAGCAAGAAACAAACTAGAATTGGGAATGGACAAGTGTGAGTTTCTACAAGCAAGTCTAAAATACTTAGGATTTTTGGTAACTAACCAAGGAATACAGGCTAATGACAAAGGAATAGAAGCTGTTCGAGATTTTCCCGTTCCAGACAAAGTACATGGTGTTAGAAGCTTTCTGGGTTTGTGTTCGTATTTTAGAAGGTTCATTAAAGATTTTTCGATGATCGCTAAACCTCTATATGAATTGTTAAAAAAGGATAAAGAATTTGTATTTGAAGAAAAGGAATTGCAATGTTTTGAAATGCTTAAGAAAAAGTTGGTGGAAGCTCCAGTGTTAGGATTATATTATTACAAAGACGAGGTAGAATTGCATACAGATGCCAATGCACAAGGCTTTGGAGCAGTTTTGCTGCAAAGAAAAGAGAATAAAAAGCTACATCCTATATTTTATTTTTCGAAAGCAACAACAAAAGACCAAGCAAAGTATCATAGTTTTGAACTGAAAACTTTAGCAATAATTTACGCTCTTAGAAGATTTAGAATTTATGTGCAGGGTAGACGATTTAGAATAGTCACAGATTGTAACTCACTGACTTTGACGTTAAATAGAATTGAGTTAAACCCCCGTATTGCACGGTGGGCATTAGAATTGCTAGAGTATGACTTTGAATTAGTTCATAAATCGAGAAATACAAAAATAATGGTAGTAGAAACGAATAGCTTTGAAGATAATTTAATTATTTGTCAAGCGAAAGATGAAAAATTAAAAGATGTGAGAAGAAAGTTAGAAAATGAGGAAGATAAAATGTTTGAGATGAGGAATGGAGTTATATATAGAAAGTCGAATAATGGAAAGTTATTATTTTGTGTTCCAGAAGAAATGGAGGAAAAGATATTATACATATACATATATAATTGTATAAGATGTGTACCATATTCGCCAAAGTCATGGAAAGGGGAAGGACTGTTGCACAGTATACCAAAAAGAAATGTGCCATTCGAAATTATACGTATTGATCATTATGGTCCGGTTGATAATGGAAGAGCAAAGAAACATCTCTTTGTGGTTATAGATGGATTTACTAAATTTGTTGGGCTATATGCAACAAAAACGACGAACACAAAATAAGTAATTATAGCATTGAATGACTACTTTAGTTCTTACAGCAGATCAACTTGTATAGTTTCGGATAGGGGAAGCTGTTTTACGTCAGAAGATTTTGGAAAATTTATGGAAGAATGTAGTATTAAACATGTCAATATTGCGACCGGATCACCTCAAGCCAATGGGCAAGTAGAAAGGATTAACCGAATTGTGGGGCCAATGATAGCTAAATAAGCAGATCCAGAAGAGAAAATGCATTGGGACACAGTTGTGGAGGATGTTGAGTTTTCACTAAACAACACGAAGCATAGCACAAATGCCAAGTAAAATGTTGTTTGGAATCGAGCAGAAAGGAAAAGTTATTGATGAGTTGAGACAAAAGTTAGAAGAATTAGATAATGTTAGTGATGTTAGAGATTTAGACAAAATTAGAAAAGATGGTTAAGAAGCACAAAGAAAATTACAAAAAGACAACGAACAGAGATATAATGAAAAAAGGACAAAGAGTTCGGAGTACAAAGTGGGAGACTATATTATGGTAAAAAATTTTGATAGCTCAGTAGGAGTCGCAAGAAAGCTAATACCTAAACACAAGGGTCCTTATGTTATAGATAAAGTTTTGAGAAATGATAGATACTTGATAAAAGATGTTGAAGGTTTTCAATTATCGCGTTTCCCTTATCAAGGTGTCTGGAGTAGCCAAAATATTAAGCATTGGATTGGAAAACGAAAATAAAGTTGTAAATATATATAGGAATTTGTAAATACAAAACTAAATTATAGAAACTAAGATGAATATAAGCCGAAAACAATTGTAAATTAACACAAGATCAGGGGATCTTAAAATGTCAGGACGGCCGAATTGTAACAGGATTGCTACGTAGTAGTATGTATGTGTGTGTTGTTATATTCCTTCTAGATCATTCTTGTACGTTCTAAGAATAAGTTGTTGTTGTTGTACGATGCCGCTCACTGTTCTCTGTCTCTCTCATCGCTCTCACACTCACACACAATCCGAGTCCTTTTGACCAAACTATGGGCTTTTAAAGGTGGAGAGAATGCCCATTTCTGTAAGCCTTCGCAAAATTAAAATCAATGACACAAAAACGGTCATATTTTTTACTACCTTTCAAGCTATATATTTTATTGCAGATTACAACATAATCATTCCACAAGCCCATAAAGGTATGCCATATCGAAATCCAAGTCCTTTTGACCAAGTTATGGGCTTTTAAAGATGGAGAGAAGGTCCATTTCTGTAAGCCTTCGCAAAATTAAAATCAATGACACAAAAACGGTCATATTTTTTACTACCTTTAAAGTTTTATATTTAAATGCAGATAACAACATAATCATTCCAAAAGCCCAAAAAGGTATACCATATCGAAATCCGAGTCCTTTTGACCAAGTTATGGGCTTTTAAAGATGGAGAAAAGGCCCCTTTCTGTAAGCCTTCACAAAATTAAAATCAATTACATAAAAACGGTCATATTTTTTACAACCTTTAAAGCTATATATTTTAATGCAGATTACAACATAATCATTCCACAAGGCCATAAAGGTATGCCATATCGAAATCCGAGTCGTTTTTACCAAGTTATGGGCCTTTAAGGATGGAGAGAAAGCCCATTTCTGTAAACCTTTGCAAAATTAAAATCAATGACATAAAAACGGTCATATTTTTTACTACCTTTAAAGCTATATATTTTAATGCAGATTACAACATAATCATTCCACAAGCCCATAAAGGTATGCCATATCGAAATCCGAGTCCTTTTGACCAAGTTATGGGCCTTTAAGGATGGAGAGAAAGCCCATTTCTGTAAACCTTTGCAAAATTAAAATCAATGACATAAAAACGAACATATTTTTTACTACCTTTAGAGCTATATATTTTTATGCAGATAACAAAATAATCATTTCACAAGCTATAAAGGTATGCCATATCGAAATTCGAGTCCTTTTGACCAAGTTATGGGCTTTTAAAGATGGAGAGAAGGCCCATTTCTGTAAACCTTTGCAAAATTAAAGTCAATGACATAAAAACGGTCATATTTTGTACTACCTTTAAAGTTATGTATTTTAATGCAGATAAAAACATAATCATTCCACAAGCCCATAAAGGTATGCCATATCGAAATCCGAGTCCTTTTGACGAAGCTATGGGCTCCTAAAAATGGAGAGAAGGCCCGTTTCTGTAAACCTTCGCAAAATTCAAATCAATGACATAAGAACGGTCATATTTTTTACTGCCTTTAAGGTCAAATATTTTAATGCAGATAACACCATAATCATTCCACAAGCCCATAAAGGTATGCCATATAAAAATCCGAGTCCTTTTGACCAAGCTATGGGCTTTTAAAGATGGAGAGAAGACCAGTTTCTGTAACCCTTCGCAAAATTAAAATC
The DNA here is from genome assembly GCF_014743375.2 of Drosophila subpulchrella. NCBI lineage: Eukaryota > Metazoa > Arthropoda > Insecta > Diptera > Drosophilidae > Drosophila > Drosophila subpulchrella. The sequence continues at coordinate 986,169 of NW_023665530.1, forward strand.
AATGACATAAAAACGGTCATATTTGTTACTACCTTTCAAGTTATATATTTGAATGCCGATAACAACATAATCATTCCACAAGCCCATAAAGGTAATCCATATCGAAATTCGAGGCCTTTTGACCAAGTTATGGGCTTTTAAAGATGGAGAGAAGGCCCATTTCTGTAAGCCTTCGCAAAATTAAAATCAATGACACAAAAACTGTCATATTTTTTACTACCTTTAAAGCTATATATCTTAATGCAGATAACAACATAATCATTCCACAAGCCCATAAGGGTATGCCATATCGCAATCCAAGTCCTTTTGACCTAGCTATGGGCTTTTAAAGATGGAGAGAAGGCCCATTTCTGTAAGCCTTCGCAAAATTAAAATCAATGACATAAAAACGGTCATATTTTTTACTACCTTTAAAGCTATATATTTTAATGCAGATTACAACATAATCATTCCACAAGCCCATAAAGGTATGCCATATCGAAATCCGAGTCCTTTTGACCAAGATATGGGCTTTTAAAGATGGAGAGAAGGCCCATTTCTGTAAACCTTCACAAAATTAAAATCAATTTGTTACGTGGGCATATTAGTGGCCGAGTCCTGACAAGGACTTGGGCCGAGGGAGAGGCGTCCGATATTCTGGCACCATTTGCCGGCATAAGCTTCGTCGTATTCGGGTCGTGGGATCTTGGTAAGCCTCTCTCCTCTCCAACATAACGAGAATAAATATTAAAAGTGCCTGGAAAATAATATTACTTCATAAAGTTCGTAGGTCGTCAGTCCACACTGCCCCACAAGTTTAGCTGTCGCTTGATCGCATTACGATCGGTCTGTGTTTTGGCCATATTCCCTCCCCTTCACACATTCGAGTGCCAAGGGATCGTCGCAGGCCGCGCAACACGATCCCCTATTGTCAAGGTTGTCCGTCAAAAGTTATGTCATTGTTCTTGACCTACTCCACTTCTTGCGTCAGCACACCCCCCTTAATAGAGCTCTAGCACTTCATGTTTTTATATCCTTTTACATTACAAATTTATTGGATAATATTTATATCAGCGAGTGCCTTGGATGAATAACATAATGTTGGCTAAATCATATGGAAATTAAACTAATTGACAATATTTGGTTAGCGGACAGTATCGAATTTACCACCTGTGAAGGTGCACACATCAGCAAAATGCTGACTATTCACGACTACAAAACGTCGCTCAGAGAGCTCTTGCAATTGTACATACAACAACAAGGCTGATACTCGCCACTGGAAAAGTTTATAGTAGTCTATAAAACTGTAGGATACTGCACGGATATTTATATATGTATGTTTATAAGAAAGGAACCGTGTTCCGACAAACTTACCCCCTCTTTAAATCCTGGGCGATGAGATCTCGACGCTCCGGATCCTGTGCTTTGGAAAATATTATATTGGATATATATATATATATATAAATATACGTGCACCCAAATACGGCTGTTCTTAAGTATACCAATTCACTTAAACACAAAATATATATTTCTATTATGCCAGAGGCATGCGACTTCTTCAACGGCTGGTCATCATGACTCGCACTTTGTCTATCGATTCGGTAGGTTTAAATGTATTTCAGTGCATGTTTGAATGCTTCCAATGTTTTTTTGTTGATTTTCACTTGTTCTCCAATTGTATCATTAGAGGATATTGGTCTTTGGTTATGCATGAGTTCACTTTGGTTGGCTCGATTAACACATTTATGTTGCATCACAACTTTCTCCGACGTACGCTACGCCTCTGAACGGATGGCTCCTACAGCTGAACAATTTTCAGGAGCATGGGGATCACGGGTACTGCGGCTACAAAACATCACAGTATGACAGATGTCGTCCTTATTGTTGATCCTCTCCACGTTCTTTGTTGACAATAGCGGCGCTGGTCCAACACATAAGGATCTTTCGAGCAGCGATTTGTGTCGTCCTCAAGGGCTGTTGGATACGGTGGCTGGTCCTGGTGGCAAAAGTCGCCGTGGACGACTACCCCAGGGAAAGTCGTCTTCCCTCGGAGCTGCCGGCTTCCGTCAGCAAGACACACAAATGGATTCTCCTCCTAAGCTCTATTTGTCTAAGGTCTTTTATACCAGACTAGAGCTTTTACTTGGCTGCCGGTATGGATCGGATAAACTAGGTGTTCCCACCTAGGATTACTGTTTCTTGATATCTGCTATCTTGGGAGTCAACGGCCGGCTGTTGCCCTTTGCTAGCTACCGGAGTATGGTTACCAGTAGGTTGATTGTGGCAGTTGTTCTGGCCACGCGACACCCGAGAATTGCCGAATTGCATTTTCTTCTGCCTTTACCAGTATGAGTCTGGTTAGTCACATGCACCCCTCCTCCTGTCTTAAGATTCGTCGTTGTTTCTCTATGTGAATCTTTCTATGTGGAGGGCGTACGTAACAGGCTCGAAGTGATCGATGCGGACCGCATGGAATGTTTTCGCAAAAGGAATCTGCGTACGACCATCGTTGTCTGTACCGTGTTTCTTCTCCTTTTTAGGCGCCCGTTCACGTGTGGCTTCGACCCACTTCTCTGATCAAGAGTCTTATGTTTTATCGGCTGATCTGTTCGGGCTGATATCTTCACTGCTGTTGCTTTATGTTAAAGGTATATTATGTACTCTAGTATTATTCATATACTTGGGGCATGGAATCTGTGTTTGATCTAACTGACGATCTGTTAAAGCATATTTATTAGAAATGTTTGATTTATATGTTTGTACTTTTGTACTATTAGGAAAGCTTTGTAGTGTTGGGCATGTTTTTCGCAGTACTTTTTAACCAGCGGTCCACTCGGAGACCCTCCCTTTTGAATTCCGCTAACGAAGTTAATGGGGATGTTAGCAGCAAGCCGCCCATCTGGGAGTTCATGTTGTCTTTCAAAAGCTCAACAAATTCATCTTCAGTGATTTTATGCTTCAGTTTGAAATGCAAGTTGTGCATATCGGAGACATAATCGCTGAAGGTTTCGTGCTGTTCTTGCTTGCGTTCCATTAATTCCTTGACTTTCATAAGGTCACTTCCGGTAGTGGAAAATGCTCGTTTCATTTCTTGGGTCAATGAGTAGTAGTCAAAATCGTAATCTTCTGCCTTGTCCTCCATTAACTGCCAATACCATTTCGTGGCTGCACCTGCCAACAGAAGATGGAACTCACGAAAGACTTGTTGGCGACTGAGGTCGTACAATTCTTGCAATCGGTCTACGCGGAACAGGAAACTTTCAACTGTTATGCCGCGACCGCTTCCATCGAACTTTAGGTTCCATCTGTCTAATCTGACGTCTTTTGGTCTTGGTCCCTGAAATGATGAGCTCCGATGGATCTCTGGATGCAGTTGGTGACTCGTATCCCTCTCGTTTGTTTTGGACTGCCTGTGGGACGGGGTGTCCATCCGCCTGGGTGTTCTTAATCGGTGCATCTGGCTACTAAGCTACTACATGTCCTGCGTTTCTGGTTCCAGAGGCGGGGTCTCTCGGTATATCAAGAAGCTGTCCGTTGGATTCGGAACAGTTCGGGGCGGCGAAGGCAGTCCCTTCTGTTCGGGTCTCCTGGGTGTCGGAGACTGCAATTCTGTTATTTGTGCTTTCAGCGCTTCTATCTGGGCACTCATTCCACGCTGCATTTCGTTGCTCTGCCTCAAGAGCTCCATCAATCTTTGTTCACGTCGCTCGGCAGCCTCTAAGTTGTCCTCCTCGTGCCTCTGAAATTGGGGAAGCATACTTGATCTTCCTTTCGGCGGTCCTAGGGGTAGATTCTCCCCTCCGGCGGCTCCTTCCATTTCAGTGTATTGGTCCAAATTGTTTTCTTCGGACAGGGTATCTACCTGTCCTGGCTGATTCTGTGCGAGCTCCCGCGGCTCTCTTTCAGATGAGTCTCCTAGCCTTGGCGCGCTCGCACTCCGGGGTTGGTGATTGTCTCCGCGCGTTGTTGCTCGGGTCACTCTTCCGGTGCTGGGTTGGAATAAGACCTTCTTCTTGGCCCCCTTCATTTATGTGATTGGACCTTCTTTAAAGGCCTCCGCTTTCTTTTTATAGATTGTCACTTTGTGCGGATTAATACACGCACTAAATTTGTCTTCACTTTATTTCGATTGGTATAAAAGCTTTACGTGATTATTTTCAAAACACCCGGTCAGCGACGTATACGCTGAATAAGTCGACAATAAAAATGCTTTTAAACTGGGGGTGCTTCTCTCTGCTTCTCAAGTTTCTCTTCGGTCAAGAACCGTCCGATATTTAAGCCCCAAACAAAAACAAAATAAATTTCCCTAACTAGGGGTGTTAGCCGCTTCTACACAACGCGGTTCCGCTAAGCTAACATGCCCATACTTTCCCTTTTTCTAGACATCCCAAATGTTCCAAACGGAATGGCTGTGTCTAGATAAGGAATCTGTCCAAAAACCCCCTCCCGCCAGTCGTCGGAAAACGAGTTGTTTGACCGATCATTCTCGGGCTCCACAGCCGTCTCCTATTTCTCTGGACTCGAACCAAGCAAACGACCTGACCAACTAGCCTAATATGTTGTGGGGCGTTGGCCAGAGAAACTAAAAATCGTCCACCGCCCAAATATGTCAAGGGAAACAGCAAAGACTCGAACCAAGCAAACGACCGGACAAATGCCCAGTACGTTGTGGGGCGTCGGTTTGCGTTTCCTGTCAGTTCCCCCACCCCCATTCTGTCCTGGATCGACAAACGAACAGTAGACCCGCACCCCAACTGCTAAAAGCGTTACCGTAATGCTTGCGCTCCTGCTCTTTCTGGACTCGAACCAATTCAAACGACCGGGCAAATGAGTAGTACGTCGTGTGGCGTCGGCCAGAAAGCACCTATAAATTGTATTTACGTTAATTTTAACAAGTAGTCGTCTACACTTAGTTATAGGTATAGTATTATAAAAAAGGATAACTCATAGTTCTTGATTTAAGGAAGTTCTGGTAAATTGTCCATGAACAAAACAGAGAATTTCTAAGGTTAAAAACATTTCAAAGTCAGGCCTCTATTCTGCGACAAAGTTCTGATTGAGCGGCCGCTCAACACTGACAGTCACAGAAGTTGGGGACTTTACAGTTACTAGCTCGACAAATAAGTAAGTACGCGTACATTTAAAATTATTTAATCTCCCTGCTCTATAAAACAGTCAAATTACTCATGGCAAATAAAGATGGAAGCTTTGCCATACTTAGGTGCATCCACTCCGATACCGCAGGCATCGAGATGGTTGACCCTGTTAAAATTCCTTAAGGAATATGAAAAATCCTAACGTTGGGCGCCAATTCTGTTACGTGGGCATATTAGTGCACGAGTCCTGACAAGGACTTGGGCCGAGGGAGAGGCGTCCGATATTCTGGCACCATTTGCCGGCATAAGCTTCGTCGTATTCGGGTTGTGGGATCTTGGTAAGCCTCTCCTCTCCAACATAACGAGAATAAATATTAAAAGTGCCTGGAAAATAATATTACTTCATAAAGTTCGTCGGTCGTCAGTCCACACTGCCCCACAAGCTTAGCTGTCGCTTGATCGCATTACGATCGGGCTGTGTTTTGGCCATATTCCCTCCCCTTCACACATTCGTGTGCCAATGAATCGTCGAAGGCCGCGCAATACGATAGGGGATCGGGGATGTCAAGGTTGTCCGTCAAAAGTTATGTCATTGTTCTTGACCTACTCCACTTCTCGCGTCAGCACACCCCCCTTAATAGAGCTCTAGCATTTCATGTTTTGATATCCTTTTACATTACAAATGTATTGGATAATATTTATATCAGCGAGTGCCGTGGATGAATAACATAATGTTGGCTAAATCATATGGAAATTAAACTAATTGACAATATTTGGTTAGCGGACAGTATCGAATTTACCACCTGTGAAGGTGCACACATCAGCAAAATGCTGACTATTCACGACTACAAAACGTCGCTCAGAGAGCTCTTGCAATTGTACATACAACAACAAGGCTGATACTTGCCACTGGAAAAGTTTATAGTAGTCTATAAAACTGTAGGATACTGCACGGATATTTATATATGTATGTTTATAAGAAAGGAACCGTGTTCCGACAAACTTACCCCTTCTTTAAATCCTGGGCGATGAGATCTCGACGCTCCGGATCCTGGGCTTTGGAAAATATTATATTGGATATATATATATATATAAATATACGTGCACCCAAATACGGCTGTTCTTAAGTATACCAATTCACTTAAACACAAAATATATATTTCTATTATGCCAGAGGCATGCGACTTCTTCAACGGCTGGTCATCATGATTCGCACTTTGTCTATCGATTCGGTTGGTTTAAATGTATTTCAGTGCATGTTTGAATGCTTCCAAAGTTTTTTTTGTTGATTTTCACTTGTTCTCCAATTGTATCATTAGAGGATATTGGTCTTTGGTTATGCATGAGTTCACTTTGGTTGGCTCGATTAACACATTTATGTTGCATCACAACTTTCTCCGACGTACGCTACGCCTCTGAACGGATGGCTCCTACAGCTGAACAATTTTCAGGAGCATGGGGATCACGGGTACTGCGGCTACAAAACATCACAGTATGACAGATGTCGTCCTTATTGTTGATCCTCTCCACGTTCTTTGTTGACAATGGCGGCGCTGGTCCAACACATAAGGCTCTTTCGAGCAGCGATTTGTGTCCTCCTCAAGGGCTGTTGGATATGGTGGCTGGTCCTGGTGGCAAAAGTCTCCGTGGACGACTACCCCAGGGAAAGTCGTCTTCCCTCGGAGCTGCCGGCTTCCGTCAGCAAGACACACAAATGGATTCTCCTCCTGATCTCGGCTCCGGTGCCGGATCTCTTGCTCGAGTTCAGATGCCAGTTCTTCATCTTCTGACTGGTATCGGTGTATCCAGCATTGCTGGATATGGTCCTCGTTCAAGTGGATGGTATGGCAAAGCCCGTTCATCCACTCGACGAGGAGCGCCAGATATGATGCCTGGTCCCCGTACCTAACCTGTAGCCGACGAAGCCGGCGGGCAGCTCGGATGGCTTGGTTGTGTTTGAGGACTGCATCATGTCTGGTGACTGGTCGGTCCCTGGTTGTGGCTTTTATAGCAGAACTGGGGCAGTTCTGATGACTGTTCTACCCATCATGTGATCGGGAGCTTCTATCAAGTAGTGCAATCTCGCAGTTCTGAGTTTGTCGCCTTTTGGAGTCGTCGGAGGTTTAGGCGACATACAGGTCTTTAGCATGGAATACCCCGACACTTTTCCCTACTGCATTGCCCAGCTCATATAGCGCTTTGCCCTTACGCTGGAGTACAACACAGCGAATTCGATTCGGGCCCAGCTTGGCATTATTCCCGTCAGCTTTGTTTCTCTGCTTGTAGTTTTTCCTATAGACAACTTGTCCTACGGAAAACTCTACGAGCTTGCTACGGGTGTTATATGCCTTTTCTGCGCGTTCATGAGTTCGGTTTAATCCTTGGGTCACTTTTTGTCGGATAAGTTCCATTTTGTCTGGGAGACTTATCTGTGGATCTCCTGCCTGTATTCCCCCTAGTTTCCGTAGGATCGGGTAGGCTGTTCCATGGGTAACCATCCGCGTGCCGAACATTGCGTAATATGGTTCCATGCCTATTGATTCGTGTAGGCCATTCCTAAGGGCACACTCTATTCGACTTAGTTGGGAATCCCAATTTCGCTGATCGGTGGCAATTGTCGCTCGCAAAATTTGGAGTACAGATCGGTTTACCCTCTCAGCCGCGTTCGCTTGCGGGGAGTAAAGTCCAGTCTTTACGTGTCGAATACCGTAGCGGGTCATTAGCTCGCCAAAAATTTGAGACACAAACTGTTTGCCGTTGTCTGAGTGTACAAACTCGGGGACTCCAAATTGATGGAAAATTTTGGTCTCAAGGAATTTGATGACTTCTGCAGCTACTGCATGTCTCATCGGCTGTAGCCAGACAAATTTGGAGAAATGGTCTAGGCATACAAAAATCACCGAGTTCCCAGCTTTGGTCCTCGGGTATGGTCCCATAAAGTCGATGAACAACCTTTGGCCAGCCCGCTCCGTAACCCGCTGTTCTCCCATGGGTGGTCGGTCATTTTTGTTGGCGGTCTTGGTGATCTTACAGACCTCGCATTCCTTCACTACCTTTTGGACATCTACAGCCATGCCTGGCCAATAGTAAAATTGTCTCAATTTGGCTAGCGATTTGTGCAACCCCCCATGCCCTGCGGTTATGGCATGATGTACTCTCCAGACTAAATCAGGACGCAGCTCGGCGGGAACCCAGAGCTTCCAAGCTCGGGCTTCATCCACAGCGTCATTTAGGCAGAATCCCATCCGTTTATATACATAGCCTTCTGATGTTTGAAGGTCTGGACTTTTACCTAAATTTTCGTCCACCGCCTGCACTAGGTTGACATAATCCGATGACTGGAACGCTGTCGAATCGAGGTTGATGGATGTCCAGTTCTTCCGCCCCAGCCTTCCGTAGCTCGTCCATATAAATTCGTGAGAGCGCATCTGGGACTACATTTATTGACCCTTTCCTGTGTTCTATGGTGAAGTCAAATGCTTGTAGCTTCAAACTCCATCGCCCAAGCCTGCCTGATAAGTCTTTCTGGCTCATCAGCCATTTCAGACTAGCGTGGTCAGTGATCACTTTGAAGGGCATCCCATCTACGTAAGCACGGAATTTGGTAATGCTGAGGATAGCGGCATAGCACTCCAACTCGGTTATGCTGTAATTCCGCTGTGCTTTGTTCAATTTGGCTGACATATAGGCGATCGGATGTTCTCCGCCCTCGTCATCTGCTTGGAACAAAACTCCCCCCACTCCAGTGGTCGGGGAATCACATTGGATGGTAAATGGTTTCTTAAAATCCGGGGTGACGAGTACAGGTGCTGTTGCCATGCTGGTTTTTAAAAGTTCAAACGCCTTGATTGCCTCTTCTGACAACTCAAATTTCTTTATGCGGTCTTTCTTCAAACAGTCGTGAAGCGGTGCCGCTCTCTGGGCGTAGTTTTGGATGAACCTCCTGTACCAGCCTGTCATTCCCAGGAACCTCCGCATCTGTTTGGCGGAGCTAGGCTGGGGAAATTCCTGTATCGATTGTATTTTCGTGTCATCCGTTCGGATGCATCCTCCCCCAACTACATATCCTAAATGTCTTGCCTGGCTGTAGCAAAACTTGCTCTTGTCTACATTTATCGTTAGCTCTGCCCGCTGTAAGCAGGCACTGACCTGGCTCAACATATCCATGTGGGCTTCAAATGTAGGTGAACAGACCAGTAAGTCATCCAGATACACAAATACATTCTCGCGTAGCGCCGCTGGTATAACTTTATCCATTAGTCGGCACATTCGCTGCGCGGCATTGCACAAGCCGAACGGCATGACTGTAAACTGATACAGTGGCCTGCCGGGCACTGTAAACGCGGTTTTCTCTCTACTTTTGGTTTCGAGAGGTATTTGCCAAAAGGCGTCTTTTAAGTCAATTGCGGAAATGTAATACGTTTCCTGTAGTCGGCTCAACAGACCCTCAATATGTGGTAGTGGATACGCATCTTTGATTGTCCGGGAATTTACTTTACGCGCATCGAGGCATAGGCGATTTTTCGGCCCTTATTGCACCAGAGTTACTGGTGAACTCCAGCTGTTATTGCTCTCCTCGATCACGCCTAGACCTAACATGCGATCTAGTTCGGCGTACACCAGCTTCTGTTTAGCTGGGGATATCGGGTAATGTCACTGCTTGATTGGTAGGTCCTCGTTGGTCACTTCAATTACATGTTGCTCTAAGCTCGTCTTTCCTAATCCTTTTTCTAGACAAGAGGGATATGTGTCTATCACTTGCTGCAGCTTACAATGTTGTTCTGGGGTAAGCTGATGTGGGGTATAGGCGGTCTCGGGCTTGAGCGTATTGTTCATGTCTAGGTCGCCGGTCATAAGGTCGAAATCCGGTGTTGTTTCAACGGCGGCAACCTCGCGTCTACCTTTACCGAGGAAGGTGAGGCCGAATGTATCCCAGAAATTAGTTCCGAAATAAAATCGTTGTGTCAGACCTGGCACTATCAAAAACTCTAGGTCCTTGGTTTCTCCTTCCCATTCCACAGGTAACGTTATGGCTCCGGTTACTTGGGTCTCACCACCGCTTGCTGTGCGTACGCATTCTTCGCTTAGCTTCCTTATCGGCCGCGTCCTGTTTTCCAAGAAAGCGTGTGCTCCTCTGCCAATATAGTTCGCACTGGCGCCTGTGTCCAGTAATGCGAGTATCTCTTCTCCATCGACCTTCGTTTTAGCAAAGAAACGGTTGTCATTTTGCACGCTCACCACCGTGTCCACCACATTTTGCTTGAGCCGGCGATAGTCTGCTCGGGCATCATATAATTTAAGTATTTTCCGTGTTGTTCGTGTCTCGCTGTCTGCATCTTCCGAGCCATTGAAGATACGTCCACGAGCAAGTTCGTACTCCCTCTTTCGTTGTTCTAGGCTCTTATGGGGGGAGATTTGGTTGGGCTTCGGTGTTCTTACCGGAAAGAGTTGGTCCTGGTCCGCCCGGCTAACCCGGTCTTGCCTGACGGACTCCGCGCAAAAGCCGCTTGGTTAGCATCTGCATCCGTCCCGACTTTCTCGCAGAACCTACAAGTGGCATCGTGGAATTTGATCGGGCAGGATTGTTCCTTCGAAGGATGCTTCCTGTAGAAGTCTGCTCCTTTGCCACACTTATAACACACCAGCGCGTGTAATGGGCCTCGGCATCCTTGTCCATCCTCGTAACGCCCTCGCGTATCTTTCCGCTGCCGGTTGAATTCCTCCACCGTGACCGCGTCCGGCAAGTCCTCCAGTGTCTGGAATTCCTCTATTTCGTTGACTGCAGCTCGGCTGCGCAGGTTTCTTCCAGTACTTCTCAACCAGCGATCTACTCTGAGACCTTCTCTTTTGAGCTCCGCTAATGAGGTTATTGGGGATGTTAGCAGCAATCCCCCCATCTGGGAGTTCATGTTGTCCTTTAAGAGCTCAACGAATTCATCTTCAGCGATTTTGTGCTTGAGCTTGAAATGCAAGTTATGCATATCCGAGACATAATCGCTAAAGGTTTCGTGTGGCCCTTGCTTCCTTTCCATCAGTTCCTTGACTTTCATAAGGTCACTCCCGGTAGTGGAAAATGCCCGTCTCATTTCTTGGGTCAATGAGTAGTAGTCAAAATCGTAGTCTTCGGCCTTGTCCTCCATTAACTGCCAATACCATTTCGTGGCTGCACCTGCCAACAGAAGATGGAACTCACGAAATACTTGTTGGCGACTGAGGTCGTACAATTCTTGCAATCGGTCTACGCGGAACAGGAAACTTTCAACTGTCATGCCGCGACCGCTTCCATCGAACTTTAGGTTCCATCTGTCTAATCTGACGTCTTTTGGTCTTGGTCCCTGAAATGATGAGCTCCGATGGATCTCTGGATGCAGTTGGTGACTCGTCTCCCTCTCGTTTGTTCTGGACTGCCTGTGGGACGGGGTGTCCATCCGCCTGGGTGTTCTTAACCGGTGCATCTGGCTACTAAGCTACTACATGTCCTGCGTTACTGGTTCCAGAGGCGGGGTCTCTTGGTATATCAAGAAGCTGTCCGTTGGATTCGGAACAGTTCGGGGCGGCGAAGGCAGTCCCTTCTGTTCGGGTCTCCTGGGTGTCGGAGACTGCAATTCTGTTATTTGTGCTTTCAGCGCTTCTATCTGGGCACTCATTCCACGCTGCATTTCGTTGCTCTGCCTCAAGAGCTCCATCAATCTTTGTTCACGTCGCTCGGCAGCCTCTAAGTTGTCCTCCTCGTGCCTCTGAAATTGGGGAAGCATACTTGATCTTCCTTTCGGCGGTCCTAGGGGTAGATTCTCCCCTCCGGCGGCTCCTTTTATTTCAGTGTATTGGTCCAAATTGTTTTCTTCGGACAGGGTATCTACCTGTCCTGGCTGATTCTGTGCGAGCTCCCACGGCTCTCTTTCAGATGAGTCTCCTAGCCTTGGCGCGCTCGCACTCCGGGGTTGGTGGTTGTCTCCGCGCGTTGTTGCTCGGGTCACTCTTCCGGTGCTGGGTTGGAATAATACCTTCCTCTTGGCCCCCTTCATTTATGTGATTGGACCTTCTTTAAAGGCCTCCGCTTTCTTTTTATAGATTGTCACTTTGTGCGGATTAATACACGCACTAAAATTTGTCTTCACTTTATTTCGATTGGTATAAAAGCTTTACGTGATTATTTTCAAAACACCCGGTCAGCGACGTATACGCTGAATAAGTCGACAATAAAAATGCTTATAAACTGGGGGTGCTTCTCTCTGCTTCTCAAGTTTCTCTTCGGTCAAGAACCGTCCGATATTTAAGCCCCAAACAAAAACAAAATAAATTTCCCTAACTAGGGGTGTTAGCCGCTTCTACACAACGCGGTTCCGCTAAGCTAACATGCCCATACTTTCCCTTTTTCTAGACATCCCAAATGTTCCAAACGGAATGGCTGTGTCTAGATAAGGAACCTGTCCAAAAACCCCCTCACGCCAGTCGTCGGAAAACAAGTTGTTTGACCGATCATTCTCGGGCTCCACAACCGTCTCCTATTTCTCTGGACTCGAACCAAGCAAACGACCTGACCAACTAGCCTAATACGTTGTGGGGCGTCGGCCAGAGAAACTAAAAATCGTCCACCCCCCAAATATGTCAAGGGAAACAGCAAAGACTCGAACCAAGCAAACGACCGAACAAATGCCCAGTACGTTGTGGGTCGTCGGCTTTGCGTTTCCTGTCAGTTCCCCCACCCCCATTCTGTCCTGGATCGACAAACGAACAGTAGACCCGCACCGCAACTGCTAAATGCGTTACCGTAATGCTTGCGCTCCTGCTCTTTCTGGACTCGAACCAATTCAAACGACCGGGCAAATGCGTAGTACGTCGTGTGGCGTCGGCCAGAAAGCACCTATAAATTGTATTTACGTTAATTTTAACAAGTAGTCGTCTACACTTAGTTATAGGTATAGCATTATAAAAAAGGATAACTCATAGTTCTTGATTTAAGGAAGTTCTGGTAAATTTGTCCATGAACAAAACATTTTTAAGGTTAAAAACATTTCAAAGTCAGGCCTCTATTCTGCGACAAAGTTCTGATTGAGCGGCCGCTCAACACTGACAGTCACAGAAGTTGGGGACTTTACAGTTACTAGCTCGACAAATAAGTACGCGTACATTTAAAATTATTTAATCTCCCTGCTCTATAAAACAGTCAAATTACTCATGGCAAATAAAGGTGGAAGCTTTGCCATACTTAGGTGCATCCACTCCGATACCGCAGGCATTGGCGCCCAACGTTAGGATTTTTCATATTCCTTAAGGAATTTTAACAGGGTCGAAGCCACACGTGAATGGGCGCCTAAAAAGGAGAAGAAACACGGAACAGACAACGTTGGTCGTACGCAGATTCCTTTTGCGAAGTCATTCCATGCGGTCCGCATCGATCACTTCGAGCCTGTTACGTACGCCCTCCACATAGAAAGATTCACATAGAGAAACACCGACGAATCTTTAGCCAGGGGGAGGGGTGCATGTGACTAACGAGACTCATACTGGTAAAGGCAGAAGAAAATGCAATTCGGCAATTCTCGGGTGTCGCGTGGCCAGAACAACGGCCACGATCAACCTACTGGTAACCATACTCCGGCAGCTGGCAAAGGGCAACAGCCGGCCGTTGACTCCCAAGATAGCAGATATCAAGAAACAGTAATCCTAGGTGGGAACACCTAGTTTATCCGATCCATACCGGCAGCCAAGTAAAAGCTCTAGTCTGGTATAAAAGACCTTAGACAAATAGAGCTTAGAGGAGAATCCATTTGTGTGTCTTGCTGACGGAAGCCGGCAGCTCCGAGGGAAGACGACTTTCCCTGGGGTAGTCGTCCACGGAGACTTTTGCCACCAGGACCAGCCACCATATCCAACAGCCCTTGAGGAGGACACAAATCGCTGCTCGAAAGAGCCTTATGTGTTGGACCAGCGCCGCCATTGTCAACAAAGAACTTGGAGAGGATCAACAATAAGGACGACATCTGTCATACTGTGATGTTTTGTAGCCGCAGTACCCGTGATCCCCATGCTCCTGAAAATTGTTCAGCTGTAGGAGCCATCCGTTCAGAGGCGTAGCGTACGTCGGAGAAAGTTGTGATGCAACATAAATGTGTTAATCGAGCCAACCAAAGTGAACTCATGCATAACCAAAGACCAATATCCTCTAATAATACAATTGGAGAACAAGTGAAAATCAACAAAAAAACATTGGGAGCATTCAAACATGCACTGAAATACATTTAAACCAAGCGAATCGATAGACAAAGTGCGAATCATGGTGAACAGCCGTTGAAGAAGTCGCATTCCTCGGGCATAATAGAAATATATATTTTGTGTTTAAGTGAATTGGTATACTTAAGAACAGCCGTATTTGGGTGCACGTATATTTATATATATAAGTTAAAAGTTTAGATAGTATTTTATTTAAAAAAAAATACAAACTTTATTATTTGAGTTCAGATTTACAACTAACTTTTCTTATGTTAATAATTAATAATGTTACCTAGGTGCTGCTGCTGCTGCTGCTGCCTCTGCTGACGTTCTCTGCTATCGTCGCTGCTGTTGTTGATGTGGTCGGTCCTAATTGGTTGCTGTCGCTGATATTGCTGCTGCCGCGGTGCAGTTGACCATTTCTTATTCTGATTGGTCAACTTAATTTGGCAATAACTGTTGTTGCCAAATGCACTCGGCGTTGGGTTCAATCACCCAGCGTTGAAGCTTTCCCACGATCGTAAGGTGGGAAGTGCAAGCTCAGCGCACGTGGCTGCTGAACTCAATTAGGGGCCTATTGGGCAACGTTCTGGCCAGTATAGGGTTACTGTTGGGAAATTGGTGCTTATGCTTTTCTCGTGCTCATAACCAATTTGTTTTTGTTTGGGATTTTGCGCGTGTGGCGATACTCTTACTTGAGCATTTAGCATTCTGGGTGTTAACTCTTCCCCCCTTAAACGCGACTGTCCTCGGTCGCAACGTAAAAGAGTACAGATCCGGGAGGGGATGGCTCTTCAGTTGTTTTCGCTGGAGCTGGCAAGCCATCTGTTGGTTTGCGCCTTCGCATGAATCGTATGATCAGTCCTAGGGTAACTACAAATAGGATGATGGCGGATCCATAATTCAGGGAAGAATCTATAATTCCTTCGCTTCTGAGTTTCTCTAGTACTCTTGTGTTGTTTATGTTAAGTTCCTTGACCATTTGTAGTGACAGTACTTCATCTATTTTCGACTTTTCCGCTGTTAATTGAAAAAGTGGGGGTTCCGGTTCGACCGTGCTGGTTTCTTTTGACTTGTAGATGTTTTCTCAATTTTTCGGAATTACAAATAGTTTTATCGTTATGTGCCTCGCAAGGTTCTGTTATTGCGAATAGCTGTTTCTTACATTCTAGTAGATTTTCATATTTTAGATCGTTAATTATATGGGCTTTTTTTAGTGCTTTTACTTTTAATGTTCTGCAAGTATCTTTGTTAATTGTTGGTAGGCTAATAATGTAAATGAGGTCGTGGCCGTTGGTGGCAAGTTTGACTTTAGCAAATTCTAAAAGTTCTTCTATGTCGAAAAATAAACTGTTTTCTTCTTTAAAAATGTTTTCTACAATGTTGGTTTCTTTTGCTGAGAAAATGAATGAATTCACTGTGTTAGATTTTGCCCAAGTTATTGCGTACAGAATGTTTGTAATTTCTTCTTTAATTAGTTGTATTTTGTATTTTAAAATATTGGCTTTTTGGTCTATTATTCCTTCCGAGTTTTGAGTAAATTTTATAATTGCATTTGTGGCATTACTGAGTTGATTTATTTTTTCGTTAATTAGCCGGTTTATTACTACTTGTTTGTTATTATTTTCTAGCTGTTCATTTATCTTATTTTCTACGACCTCATAATCATGGTGATCTGGTGATCCTGCCAGCCACTTCTATGCTGTCCCTATTGCTTCTATTGCTCTTTCTGGTCTTTTTTGTGTTTGCAATCTGCGTAAGTCGGATTTGATTTGTTTTAGTTCGTACGACAGATATGGTTGAAGCGGGTGAGATGAAGTAAGTGATTTAAATGATTCCTCTAAAGTTGTAAATGTCTCTTCGTAGCTGGTCAAGTTGAAAATGTGGATGATTTTAAACGTTCCGTCTTGTTTGGCTGCTAGTCCGGTTTCAAGTGAAATGAGTTGGGAGTTTGAATAGTCGAGGACCGTGGTAATACCCAGGCAGGTTGGTAAAAATAGTCTGAAAAATTATGTTTTAATATTATTTTTATGAATTATTTTTCCGCTTTGAGTTTTAATGGTGGTGTTCTTATTTTCTGCTACTTTTTCTTTTTTATACCTAGGTGTTAGTTTTGACCCTAATCTTTTGTCGATTTTAACGTGTACTATTTCGCCTGGCCTGAAATGTCTTGGTAGGTTCTTGTTTTTGTTGTGGTATTCTAAGTCATAAAGTTGTTTCTTTTGAATTTTTTGTATTATTTCCTCTCGTTGATTTCTTATACCTTCCGGTGTATTAGGGATTGTGTTTCTAAAAAAAATGTCTATGGGCTTTTCTTTTGTTACTGAATGTATTGATTTATTGTATTCCTGGACCGCCTGAAAAAGTAAATCTTCAAATACCATGCTCCCGTTGTCTTTTTTTAAGCACCTTAAAATTTCGGATAGTGTCGAATGGAACCTTTCTACTTGTCCATTACTTGTTGATGCATATGGGGCAGTGGTGTGCACTGAGATTTTAAGTTGGTCTTCAAGCATGAATTTTATAGCTGCAGAACTTAAAGAACGTTCGTTATCCATTATTATCCATTTCGGCATACCGAAAGCTATAAGCATTTCTCTTAAGGGGTTTTTAATATCCTCAGCTGCTCTTGACTGTAAAATTTTTACTTGAGCGTATTTGGAAAATTTGTCAATACCTGTTAATACGCTGTTTTTTTCTGTGATATAAATATCTACATGGACTATTTCTCCTGGATATTTGGGGATAGGTGTTGGTTGAATTTCGCCCTTTGGCGGATGCCTATCGTATTTAGATTCTTTACAGGTCTGGCAGGACTGAACTATTGCTTGAATTTTCTTTTGAGCTTGCGGGAAAAAATAATTCTTAAGTATTTGTATTTTATTTTCTTTCGCATCTCTATGCGCTCTCTTGTGTTCCAGAGTTATTAATTCATTTTGTTGTAATTCGGACATGACGTCGTCTACTTGTTTTCGCGTGAACCTTACTTTATATGAACTGAAATATGTGGGATAAATATTTTGTATTCTTCCCATTACTTCTTCGGAAGTAAAAATTCCGTTTATTAATCTGGGATCTAGTCTGCATGTTAGGATTGCTATTATTTGTTCTTCTGTGTACTCTCTTCTTTTTACTATGTGTCTATGGTAGGTTGGGAATGGAATTTAAAAAGTATCTGAGTCCGTTTCGTCCATGAGTAGGAATAATTGATTTTTGAAAACATTAATGGGAGCTTCTACAGAAAATATAAGATTGTGAGATGAGCTTTCGTCGCTATGAATGGTTGCCGTGGAGCTGAGTGAATTTATTTCGGCCGGGGCCCTAGAAAGTGCGTCAGCTACTACATTAGCTACTCCTGGCTTGTATTTAATTTCGTGATTCTCCATCGTTTTAGTTTCGCATTATGGTTATTGACACTATTTGAAAAACTTAGGGGCTGGTGGTCTATATATGTATATTACCACTTTCGAATATCCGTAAAGATAATGTCTTAGGCTTTGAAGTGCCCACACGATGGCTAACATTTCCCTTTCGTTTGTTGCGTAATTTTCTTCGGTTTTTGTGAGTGTACGTGAGATAAATGTTATTGGTCTATGGTTTTGTTCTAAGACTGCGCCTATCGCATAACTTGACGCGTCGGTTGTAAGCTGAAATTCTTTTCCAAAATCTGGGTATGCTAGGGTGACGTCTCGGGAGATAAGTGTATTTTTTAATTTTTCGAAAGCATTTATTGCTTCCTTGTCTAAATTAATAGCTGTCCTGCTTGATTTATTTTTTGATATGCGACCTTCTTCTCCTCTGAGGAGAATGGTTAGTGGTTTTGCAATTTTTGCATAATCCCTAATAAATCTTCTATAATACCCTGTCATGCCTAAGAAAGATCGTAGATCTTTTAGCGTTTTCGGAATCGGAAATTTTGCAATTGCTTTTATTTTGTCAATATTTGTCTTAACTCCGTCTTGTGAGATGGTATACCCTAAAAAATCTACTTCGTTTTTGAAAAAATGACATTTCTCTATTTGTACCCTCATGTTGGCATTTTGTAGGGTTGAAAATACTTTTTCGAGGCTCTGACCGCTTATCCCCTAGCTGTGCAATAATTTCGCCAATCTCTGGGATAGGGTACCGATCAGAGATAGTGACGTCGTTGAGTTTCCTGTAATCTATTACTAATCTATACTTTTTTTCTTCGGACTGACCTGACTTTTTTGGAACTACCCAAACGGGTGCATTATACGGAGAACGTGAAGGTCTAATAATGCCATCTTCGAGCATTTCGTTTATTTGTTTTTCTACTTCCTGTCTTAGTGAAGCTGGGTATGGGTAGTGTTTTCCATAGACTGGGGAGTCTGATGAAGTTCTTATTTCTCCTACCACTTTAGTTGTGTATGCTAATTTTGTAACTGGGTCGGCGAATAAGTTTTTGTGGCCTTGTACAAGGTTTTTTATAATTATTTTTTGTGACTCGGTCATATGACTGACTTGTGGTCCTATTGTGTTAACGGCTTGTGCGGCTAATTGGTGAATTTTAATTTTCCTTTTGTTTTCAAGAATGAGTGTATCGTTTTTGACATCTATAATTGCGCCTAATATTTTCATTGTATCGTTGCCTAATATGCCATGGAATGTTTTTAGTGTATCTAGTAGAAAAAATTTCATTGGTTTATCTGAGATATTGGGGAGTTTAAGAATCGTGTGTTGTGTAATATTATTGTTGCCTCCCACAGAGCTAACTGAAAAGTTTTTCTCGTTTGGTTTTGGGTTTGGTACCAGTTGAGGTTGGATGTTTAAGATTTTAAGATTTTTCCGTTCCCCGTCGTTACTTTAAAATAAGGTAGTGAGGAACGATTTATTCTAAAAAATAAAGCTCGGACATGTCAATGTATTCTTGTTGTTCTGTATCAGTTTGCCAAGTAAATTCTTCTTGAAGTTCGCCTATGTTATTATGTTCTGCCATTTCGTAATATTCCTGCTCTGCACTAGTTGTGTCTTTTTGCGTTTCCTGTTGTGTAGTAGTTTCGGACTCGGTTTGAATATGAAATTGTCTTGGCATCTTGCTAGTGTTCTGAACATTAGAAGTGCTGAGAGGTCGTTTCCCAGAATAATCGTTGTTCGCCGGCTTATTCATATAGTTAATATGACGCGATCGAATTGATTGATCAACTTCCATAGGTACTGCTTTTGGTTGGGGTCAGGGGGGCGGTGTCGGGGAAATATAGGGTGTTAATTGTCTTGCTTGGTCTGAATTAGCTTGATTGTAATAATTAGGTTGGGTGGTTTGTGTGAAGGGGAATTTCCCGGTTGCGGCTACTACTTGCATCTGTTTAGGGTTGTGGTATAAATGGGGATGAAAATTTTGTTTCGATCCTACCATTCGGAACGGTTGGTGAGTTCTTGGTGGTAGTGTAGGCGGTTTTCCTGAGTAAATGTTTTTAGGTGTTTGGTTGTTTCTAGTGGTCTGGTTCTCAAGCAAACTGCATAGGTCGTGCGGTTCTTTGATTGCTAACAGTTGAGCTAGATTTCCGTTTAGGCCTCTAACAAAAGTGTCTAGAGCTTTTTCCCTGTACATAGTTGTTAAAGATTGTATGGTTTCTTGTGAAACGTCCATGTTACTAACTTGGTTCAGGATGAGGGATAGCTGTTGGTAGACTGTTTGGTAGAACTCGACTATAGTATTGTTTCCTTGAGCGAGGGCATAGAGCTGGTATTCTAAAGTTTTAAGGTCTCGTTTGTCGGCAAAATGCGATGTTAGGCATTTCGAAATAGCTGTCCAGTCGAGTGGGGTGTTGTATGATTCTAGCACTGCGTCTGCCTGCCCAGTAATTTTATTGCGGATTGCTAAAATAATTCCGTAATATTTTGGTGAACCAATTCTCCCTTCATAGATTTTTAAAACTCGTGCTACACTCTTTTTCCATGAGGAATATTCACTTTTGTTTCCTGAAAATTCCCTAAGCGATCGTACAATGTCCGTTATTTTGTCTAATTCACTAAGGTTGTGTGCTAGTTCTCGTTTAATTGGTTGGTCTTTATATTGCGAAAAATCATTATTGGGTTTAATTATTTCTTTCACCAAGCCACTTAATTTGGTTTCTAAGACCCCTTTTATTATTTCTTCGATATCCCTCTCGGCCATAAGTCGCGCATTGGTAGTTGCGGAAGGGCCTGTAAGGTTTCCTAGTCTGTCCGCTTAATCTTGGTCAGGCATTTTAGTTATTTTTTTGTGATCACGATATTTGAACAGTAGATTAAAAGGATGAATTTATATTTTAAAAAAATTTTCTGATAGTTACTCAGAATTCGGAATGAAAATAATTAATTATTTCGTGCTGTAAAAATTATAAGGTTTGATTTAGAGCTTAGAATTTAAGTGCTCTGTGTTTTCTTAATTCTTAATATAGATTTTTAATCCTTAAATATTTTTCTTTAAATTTGATAGGTAACAAATAAATTTTTGCGATCGATTTAATTTAATTTTAAAATTCTTTGGTTCTTTGTTTATCAATTTAATTATTCGTTAGTTATTATACTTTTCCTTTTCACGGAATTTGTTTGTCGCTTGACAATTATTGTTTCCTTTTTTTGTTTGGAATATTTGCTTAATTTTATGCTTACAAAATAATCATATCTCGGTGTGCTCTCGTGCCGGTAATCTTGGTGTTTTTCCTTTTTGTCCCGCGTTGCAGCGATTTCTCCAGAATGCTGGTCTACTAGGGCACCTCCTTTACACCTTTGTTTGCACGTTCCCTCCGAACGGGTACTAAAGGGAATCACAGCGATAAAGTTGGCCTGATATGTCCACCAGGTACAAGTCCTTTTTGCAGGAGTGTCACTTTGTAGCGTTTTCTGGAACGGCACTTTAATTGTGGCACTTCCGGGCTTCGGTGGTCGGGTTTTTTCGTACGGATTAGGCAGGATAATTTTACCGAACCGGCAGGATTTTTTTACTGCTCGTCGCGAAGCGCGGAACTTGTATCTTTCGCGAACTTTTATATCAGGTCCCTGTTCGGGCGCCAGTTAAAAGTTTAGATAGTATTTTATTTAAAAAAAAATATAAACTTTGTTATTTGAGTTCACATTTACAACTAACTTTTCTTATGTTAATAATTAATAATGTAACCTAGGTGCTGCTGCTGCTGCTGCTGCCTCTGCTGACGTTCTCTGCTATCGTCATTGAACATTGCTGCTGTTGTTGATGTGGTCGGTCCTAATTGGTTGCTGTCGCTGATATTGCTGCTGCCGCGGTGCAGTTGACCATTTCTTATTCTGATTGGTCAACTTAATTTGGCAATAACTGTTGTTGCCAAATGCACTCGGCGTTGGGTTCAATCACCCAGCGTTGAAGCTTTCCCACGATCGTAAGGTGGGAAGTGCAAGCTCAGCGCACGTGGCTGCTGAACTCAATTAGGGGCCTATTGGGCAACGTTCTGGCCAGTATAGGGTTACTGTTGGGAAATTGGTGCTTATGCTTTTCTCGTGCTCATAACTAATTTGTTTTTGTTTGGGATTTTGCGCGTGTGGCGATACTCTTACTTGAGCATTTAGCATTCTGGGTGTTAACTTATATATATATTCAATATAATGTTTTCCAAAGCCCAGGATCCGGAGCGTCGAGATCTCATCGCCCAGGATTTAAAGAGGGGGTAAGTTTGTCGGAACACGGCTCCTTTCTTATAAACATACATATATAAATATCCGTGCAGTATCCTATAGTTTTATAGGCTACTATAAACTTTTCCAGCGGCGAGTATCAGCCTTGTAATTGTATGACAATTGCAAGAGCCCTCTGAGCGACGTTTGTAGTCGTGAATAGTCAGCATTTTCCTGATGTGTGCACCTTCACAGGTGGTCAAATCGATACTCTCCGCTAAAACAAATATTGTCAATTAATTTAACCCCCATATGAATTAGCCAAAATTATGTTACTCAACACCGGCACACGCCGACCTAAATACTGTCCAATAAATTTGTAATGTGAAAAAGTATTCAAAATCATGGTGTGCTAAAGCTTTATTAAAGGGGTGTGCTGACGCGAGAAGGGGAGTAGGTCAAGAACCATGACATAACTTTTGACGGACAACCTTGACAATAGGGGATCGAATTGCGCGGAATGCGACGATCCATTGGCACACGAATGTGTGAAGGGGAGGGAATATGGCCAAAACACAGCCCGATCGTATTGCGATCAAGCTACAGCTAAGCTTGTGGGGCAGTGTGGACTGACGACTGACGAACTTTGTAAACTAATATTATTTTCCAGGCGCCTTTTAATATTTATTCTCGTTATGTTGGAGAGGAGAGAGGCTTACCAAGATCCCACGACCCGGCCCGCTTCTCCCTCGGCCCAAGTCCTTATCAGGACTCGGGCACTAATAAGGTATATTATGTACTCTAGTATTTTTCATAAACTTGGCGCATGGAATTTGGGTTATGATGTTTCCTCTTTTGATCTAACTGACGACCGATTAAATCACATTTATCAGAAATGTTTTATTTATATGTTTATAAGGTGTAAGAACGTTTGTACTATTAGAAAAGCTTTGTAGTGCTGGGCATGTTTTTTGCAGTATTTTTAACCAGCGGTCCACTCGGAGACCCTCCCTTTTGAATTCCGCTAACGAAGTTAATGGGGATGTTAGCAGCAAGCCGCCCATCTGGGAGTTCATGTTGTCTTTCAAAAGCTCAACAAATTCATCTTCAGCGATTTTATGCTTCAGTTTGAAATGCAAGTTGTGCATATCGGAGACATAATCGCTGAAGGTTTCGTGCTGTCCTTGCTTGCGTTCCATTAATTCCTTGACTTTCATAAGGTCACTTCCGGTAGTGGAAATCGCTCGTTCCATCTCCTGTGTCAACGAATAGTAGTCAAAATCGTAGTCTTCTGCCTTGTCCTCCATTAACTGCCAATACCATTTGGTGGCCGCACCTGCCAGCAGAAGATGGAATTCACGAAAGACTTGCTGGCGGCTGAGGTCGTACAATTCTTGTAATCGGTCTCCGCGGAACAGGAAACTTTTAACTGTCATGCCGCGACCGCTTCCATCGAACTTTAGGTTCCATCTGTCTAATCTGACGTCTTTTGGTCTTGGTCCCTGAAATGATGAGCTCCGATGGATCTCTGGATGCAGTTGGTAACTCGTCTCCCTCTCGTTTGTTCTGGACTGCCTGTGGGACGGGGTGTCCATCCGCCTGGGTGTTCTTAACCGGTGCATCTGGCTATTGAGCATGACCTGCGTTACCGGTTCCAGAGGCGGGGTCTCTTGGTTTATCAAGAAGCTGTCCGTTGGATTCGAAACAGTTCGGGGCGGCGAAGGCAGTCCCTTCTGTTCGGGTCTCCTGGGTGTCGAAGACTGCAATTCTGTTATTTGTGCTTTCAGCGCTTCTATCTGGGCACTCATTCCACGCTGCATTTCGTTGCTCTGTCTCAAGAGCTCCATCAACCTTTGTTCACGTCGCTCGGCAGCCTCTAAGTTGTCCTCCTCGTGCCTCTGAAATTGGGGAAGCATACTTGATCTTCCTTTCGGCGGTCCTAGGGGTAGATTCTCCCCTCCGGCGGCTCCTTTCATTTCAGTGTATTGGTCCAAATTGTTTTCTTCGGACAGGGTATCTACCTGTCCTGGCTGATTCTGTGCGAGCTCCCACAGCTCTCTTTCAGATGAGTCTCCTAGCCTTGGCGCGCTCGCACTCCGGGGTTGGTGGTTGTCTCCGCGCGTTGTTGCTCGGGTCACTCTTCCGGTGCTGGGTTGGAATAAGACCTTCTTCTTGGCCCCCTTCATTTATGTGATTGGACCTTCTTTAAAGGCCTCCGCTTTCTTTTTATAGAATGTCACTTTGTGCGGATTAATACACGCACTAAAATTTGTCTTCACCTTATTTCGATTGGTATAAAAGCTTTACGTGATTCTTTTCAAAACACCCGGTCAGCGACGTATACGCTGAATAAGTCGACAATAAAAATGCTTATAAACTGGGGGTGCTTCTCTCTGCTTCTCAAGTTTCTCTTCGGTCAAGAACCGTCCGATATTTAAGCCCCAAACAAAAACAAAATAAATTTCCCTAACTAGGGGTGTTAGCCGCTTCTACACAACGCACTTCCGCTAAGCTTACATGCCCATACTTTCCCTTTTTCTAGACATCCCAAATGTTCCAAACGGAATGGCTGTGTCTAGATAAGGAACCTGTCCAAAAACCCCCTCCCGCCAGTCGTCGGAAAACAAGTTGTTTGACCGATCATTCTCGGGCTCCACAACCGTCTCCTATTTCTCTGGACTCGAACCAAGCAAACGACCTGACCAACTAGCCTAATACGTTGTGGGGCGTCGGCCAGAGAAACTAAATCGTCCACCCCCCAAATATGTCAAGGGAAACAGCAAAGACTCGAACCAAGCAAACGACCGAACAAATGCCCAGTACGTTGTGGGGCGTCGGCTTTGCGTTTCCTGTCAGTTCCCCCACCCCCATTCTGTCCTGGATCGACAAACGAACAGTAGACCCGCACCGCAACTGCTAAATGCGTTACCGTAATGCTTGCGCTCCTGCTCTTTCTGGACTCGAACCAATTCAAACGACCGGGCAAATGCGTAGTACGTCGTGTGGCGTCGGCCAGAAAGCACCTATAAATTGTGTTTACGTTAATTTTAACAAGTAGTCGTCTACACTTAGTTATAGGTATAGTATTATAAATAAGGATAACTCATAGTTCTTGATTTAAGGAAGTTCTGGTAAATTGTCCATGAACAAAACAGAGAATTTCTAAGGTTAAAAACATTTTAAAGTCAGGCCTCTATTCTGCGACAAAGTTCTGATTGAGTGGCCTCTCAACACTGACAGTCACAGAAGTTGGGGACTTTAAAGTTACTAGTTAAAAGACAAAATAAATAAGTATGCGCATATTTAAAATTATTTAAGTTCCCTGCTCTATAAAACAGTCAAATTACTCATGGCAAATGAAGATGAAAGCTTTGCCATACTTAAGTACATCCACTCCGATACCGCAGGCATCGAGATGGTTGACCCTAATAATATTCCTTAAGGAATATGAAAAATCCTAACGTTGGGCGCCAATTCTGTTACGTGGGCATATTAGAGCTCGAGTCCTGATAAGGACTTGGGCGGAGGGAGAGGCGTCCGATATTCTGGCACCATTTGCCGGCATATTGTTGATCCTCTCCACATTCTTTGTTGACAATGGCGGCGCTGGTCCAACACATAAGGATCTTTCGAGCAGCGATTTGTGTCCTCCTCAAGGGCTGTTGGATATGGTGGCTGGTCCTGGTGGCAAAAGTCCCCGTGGACGACTACCCCAGGGAAAGTCGTCTTCCCTCGGAGCTGCCGGCTTCCGTTAGCAAGACACACAAATGGATTCTCCTGCTAAGCTCGTACAATAGGGGATCGTATTGCGCGGCCTGCGACGATCCATTGGCACACGAATGTGTGAAGGGGACGGAATATGGCCAAAACACAGCCCGATCGTAATGCGATCAAGCGACAGCTAAGCTTGTGGGGCTGTGTGAACTGACGACTGACGAACTTTACGAACTAATATTATTTTCCAGGCACTTTTAATATTTATTCTCGATATGTTGGAGAGGAGAGAGGCTTACCAAGATCCCACGACCCGAATACGACGAAGCTTATGCCGGCAAATGGTGCCAGAATATCGGACGCCTCTCCCTCGGCCCAAGTCCTTGTCAGGACTCGGGCACTAATATGCCCACGTAACAAATGACATAAAAGCGGTCATATTTTATACTAACTTTAAAGTTTTATATTTAAATGCAGATAACAACATAATCATTCCAAAAGCCCAAAAAGGTATACCATATCGAAATCCGAGTCCCTTTGACCAAGTTATGGGCCTTTAAGGATGGAGAGAAAGCCCAATTCTGTAAACCTTTGAAAAATTAAAATCAATGACATAAAAACGGTCATATTTTTTACTACCTTAAAAGTTATATATTTTAATGCAGATAACAACATAATCATTCCAAAAGCCCAAAAAGGTATGCCTTATCGAAATCCGAGTCCCTTTGACCAAGTTATGGGCTTTTAAAGATGGAGAGAAGGCCCATTTCTGTAAGCCTTCGCAAAATTAAAATCAATGACTAAAAACGGTCATATTTTTTACTACCATTAAAGCTATATATTTTAATGCAGATAAAAACATAATCATTCCACAAGCCCATAAAGGCATGCCATATCGAAATCCGAGTCCTTTTGACCAAGTTATGGACTTTTAAAGATGGAGAGAAGGCCCTTTTCTGTAAGCCTTCGCAAAATTAAAATCAATGACATAAAAACAGTCATATTTTTTACAACCTTTAAAGATATATATTTTAATGCAGATTACAACATAATCATTCCACAAGCCCATAAAGGTATGCCATATCGAAATCCGAGTCCTTTTGACCAAGTTAAGGGCTTTTAAAGATGGAGAGAAGGCCCATTTCTGTAAACCTTTGAAAAATTAAAATCAATGACATAAAAACGGTCATATTTTTTTCTACCTTAAAAGTTATATATTTTAATGCAGATAACAACATAATCATTCCAAAAGCCCAAAAAGGTATACCATATCGAAATCCGAGTCCTTTTGACCAAGCTATGGGCTTTTAAAGATGGAGAAAAGGCCCCTTTCTGTAAGCCTTCACAAAATTAAAATCAATGACATAAAAACGGTCATATTTTTTACAACCTCTAAAGCTATATATCTTAATGCAGATTACAACATAATCATTCCACAAGCCCATAAAGGTATGCCATATCGAAATCCGAGTCCTTTTGACCAAGTTATGGGCTTTTAAAGATGGAGAGAAGGCCCATTTCTGT
Source organism: Drosophila subpulchrella (assembly GCF_014743375.2). Lineage (NCBI taxonomy): Eukaryota > Metazoa > Arthropoda > Insecta > Diptera > Drosophilidae > Drosophila > Drosophila subpulchrella. The sequence continues at coordinate 1,013,285 of NW_023665530.1, forward strand.
AAGCCTTCGCAAAATTAAAATCAATGACATTAAAACGGTCATATTTTTTACTACCATTAAAGCTATATATTTTAATGCAGATAAAATATAATCATTCCACAAGGCCATAAAGGTATGCCTTATCGAAATCCGAGTCCCTTTGACCAAGTTATGGGCTTTTAAAGATGGAGAAAAGGCCCCTTTCTGTAAGCCTTCGCAAAATTAAATGACATAAAAAAATGACATAAAAACGGTCATATTTTTTACTACCATTAAAGCTATATATTTTAATGCAGATAAAAACATAATCATTCCACAAGCCCATAAAGGTATGCCATATCAAAATCCGAGTCCTTTTGACCAAGCTATGGGCTTCAAAATATGGAGAGAAGGCCCGATTCTGTAAACCTTCGCAAAAATAAAATCAATGACATTGTTTGTGGGGAAGACAACAAATATGCCACCCTTATATTTATAATTAATAACGCACGAATAGGTTATATTAAAATGTATAGCGTTTATTCGGAGCGGCAGACGGACTGTGAATGTATAAAAAGCTTGGCTCCAAGATCTTCATATAGACATATGCAGGCTTACAAAGTAGTTGCTGAATAGATAAGCGACAGCTTTATGGGTATAAGAAAGAAGGCGAAAGATAAGCAGAGAGCTATGCAGGTGCCGTCGTACACCTATGCGCGCATGACTAGGCGTTGGCGATCTGCTCCGAACATACTCCCCCCGTTGGAAGAGGTAAGGTTCCAACTATCTCGGAATCGATGGGCAGAACGGCTAGCTTGGCGACGGCTCTCTTGATCTGACCCGTAGCTGTACGGACCATAGCTACTCTGATGACTCCGTCCCCGCCGGGTATGACTTCTTGGATGCACCCAAGCTGCCATCTCAAGGGTGGAACGTTGTCCTCCTTAAGCAAAACTATGCGTCCAACCTTGATGTTAGACGTTTCGACGCGCCACTTGCTCCTCTCTTGAAGTAGGGACAAATACTCGCTGCTCCACCTTTTCCAGAAATGTTGCTGCATCTGGGTAACCCGCTGCCATCTGCTGAGGCGGTCTTCGCGGAGATGAGTAATGCCAGGCTCAGGAAACTTAGTGTAGCTGGAACCCTTCAGGAAATGCGCCGGTGTTAGCACCTCAAGGCTTTCAGCATTTTCTGAAATTGGACAGAGTGGACGGGAGTTAAGGATGGCAGAAATCTCATATGCAAGAGTTCTTAATTCATCGATGGCTAAAATGGATGCACCGACGACTCTGTAGAAGTGAAATTTAGCTGACTTCACAGCGGCCTCCCATAAACCACCGAAGTGCGGGGCACGCGGAGGGATGAACTTCCAATCGATCCCATCAGCTAAACAGACGGAAGATATCGATGCTGTGTGCTGCTCGCTCAAAAAGAGCTCTTTCAGCTCGGCAAGCTCTCTCTTTGCACCGACAAAGTTTGTAGCATTGTCGCTCCAAATGGTACGCGGACTGCCTCTAAGGCTGATGAATCTCCTCAGCGCTGCGATGAAAGAATCCGTCGTAAGATCCTGGACCACTTCCAAATGAGCAGCCTTCGTGGAAAAACAGACAAAGACGGCGATATAGCACTTGTGGGGTGCCTTATTTCTGGCCTCTGCTTTATGATAGAATGGCCCACAATAGTCCACTCCTGTGGTATAAAACGCTGGATTAGGCTGCACTCTATTTGCGGGAAGGCTACCCATGACGTGCTCCCAAGTAACAGGCTTCATTCGGAAACATCGGACGCATTTGTTGATAACGCTGGCGACGAACTTGCGGCCTCCAATCGGCCAGTACCTTTGCCGTAATGCGGCAAGCAGCGCCTGCGATCCTCCATGCAAATATTTCTCATGATAATAAACGATGATCGCCTTGGTGACTGGATGATCCTTGGGCAACAGTATCGGATGCCTCGTGTCGTAGTCCAAGTTTGCGTTCTGAAGCCTTCCACCCACGCGAAGTAACCCATCGGAGCCGAGTATAGGTCTAAGCGAAACCAGCTTGCTTTTCTGTGGAAACGGCTTGCCCTGGCTAAGAGATCCATACTCCTTCGCCAAGTTAACCTGTTGGATGCTCCTCAGAAGAAGTACAGTTCCAGAATTGATCTCCTCCACCGAAAGTCGACCTTTTAACGGCGCAGATTTGGCTCTGCAATTTGAAATGAATCGATAAATGTATGCAAATACGCGCTGCAACTTATCGAAAGAGTTGAGGAATTTGCAGTTTGATGAACTGTCTATGCAAACGGCCCCAATTAGAGCCACAGAACGGCGCTCTGGAAGATCCTTTACTGAGTCTAGCAGGGACGGCCAATTTGACGAGCTTTGCAGAAGGAATGGAGGCCCGTTAGCCCAAAGGGAATGTTCCAACAATTCTCTTGGGGTACATCCTCGCGATACGACGTCTGCCGGGTTCAAGTTTGTAGGAACGTGATGCCAAGACATGTCTTTCGTCATCTCCTGAATTTTCGCGATTCTGTTTGATACGAAAACGTTAAACTCCCTCGGAGGTTGCCGAATCCACGCCAACACAATGGACGAGTCCGACCAGCAATGAGAGGTGCAATCGAAATCTATGGCTTCCTTGGCGTTTACGATTAGCTCAGCCAATAAAAGCGCTGCGGAAAGTTCTAATCTTGGAATTGTTAAGGCCTTCAATGGAGCTACCCTTGACTTGGCACAGAGCAGATGGACTTTTGATTCTCCATTGGTCTCCGATCGCAAGTATAGACACGCTCCATAAGCTGACATGCTAGCATCGCAGAATCCATGCAACTCAACGGAAGCCCTTGGTTGCAGTACGAATCGTGGGAATTTTAAGTTCTGTACGACCGATAACTGTGAGGTCAACTCCCCCCATGACGAAAGAATGGGCTCTGGCAGTGCATCATCCCAATCCACGTTCGCACTCCATAGAGATTGCAAAAAAATCTTAGATTTTGTGATAATAGGAGTTATTAAACCGAGTGGATCATAGAATTTGGCAATCGTCGACAATGCAACCCGCTTAGTGGGTCGTTGATTGGTTGGCAGTTGAGAAAAATGAAATAGGAGCTGATCAGAAGATGGATCCCAGACTAGTCCCAATGCCTTGGCGACATCCGATCCATCGTGAAATTTGATTAACTGCTCCTTGTCGCATTCAGACTCTCCCTTCAGGGCTGCTGACTCATTCGAACACCATTTCCGAATTGGAAAGTGGCCTCGCGACAGTAGTTCCTTCACCTGACGACGAATTTCTCTCACCTCCTCAACTGAGTCCCCACCAGATATTAAATCATCCACATAGAAATCTCTACGAACAATTTTTGCTCCAATAGGAAATGATTCCTCCTCATCGTAAGCGAGTTGATGCATGGCTCTTATAGCCAAGAAGGCAGCTGGCTTGGTTCCGTAAGTCACCGTGTTCAATTTAAAAACACTCAACTCTTCCGTGGAGCTTTCTCTCCAAACGATGCACTGCAAGAAATCATCCGGGTACGAGACACGCACGCAACGGTACATCTTGCAGATATCTCCACAAAGAGCAACTTTAAAAAATCGAAAGCGAAGCAGTATATTAAAGATTTTTTGTTGAATTGTTGGTCCTGCCAGAAGTAAGTCGTTCAGAGAGCTACCAGAAGTTGTTTTAGCAGATCCATCAAAAACGACACGAAGCTTCGTACTCGTGCTCTCCTGCTTATGTACGCAATGGTGGGGCAAAAAGAATTGTGTTTCTGGCGGTTCCTTAGTTACAAGAGACATGTGACCTAGATCGATATACTCCCTCAAAAATGCTGAATACTGTGCTTTCAGGGCTGGGTTTTTATCTAATTTAGCTTCCAAACTCTTGAAACGACGACGAGCCAAGCAATAAGAATCACCTAAAGATTCGAATCCGGAAGTGGTCAAGAGACGAACAGAGTATTGGCCGTTTCCAAGTCGAATGCAATTTTCAGTAAAAAGTTGCTCACATCGCAAGTCTTCCGACAACAAAGATGGCTTAGACGAAGTGAAGTCCTCAATTTCCCAAAATCGCTTTACAATGGCGGAAAGTGTGTCATCGGAATGATCAGCTGGGTCCTTGATGCTGGCTTGTAAAACCGACTTATGAGTTGGCATGTTCGATGATAACCCTCCAGAGACTATCCAACCAAGCTTGGTGTTCTGAAGAGTTGGCAAAGCCCTATCCAAATGAATTTGTCCCATAGAAATTATTTCGAAAAACAACCCAGCGCCGAGTAAAAGGTCAATTCGTTGTGATTGATTGAAATTAGGGTCAGCGAGTGAAATGTTTTGCGGTATCCTCCACGATGTTGCATTTATATTGAAATGGGGTTGATAATCAGTAATACTGTGAGTCACAACCGCTGTGAATGCCGCACGATAGCTTGCATCCCGTGATTGCACAAGAATATCGACAGTCTTATCAGAGATCATGGAAGATTCTCCTATCCCAGAAATCGACGTTTGCGATCTTCTATGATTCAAGTTTAGTTGGCTAGCTAAGCGAGAGGTTATGAAGTTTAGCTGGGAGGCCGAATCTAAAATTGCTCGGCAAGGCATGAATGCTCCAATTCTATTTCTAACGTAGATAATAGCAGTTGGAAGCAACACGTAGTCGATCGGCAAAATATTTAAGGTTTTGGGTGGAGGGCTTGGTATATGATGATCAGGATGCGATGATGTATGCGAACATGATACTAATGCTGATGAAGTAGATGGTAATGGCTGAGAGCTCGAGGATGGATCGCATGATGGAGATGAAAATGAGGTTGATGTTGCGGATGGGTCATGGTTCATGTGTAATAATGAATGATGCTTCATGCGACAATACTTGCAGTGAGTCGACTTGCATTGCTGCAAACTATGCCCCTTGCGCAAACAGTTGAGGCAAAGGTGCAACTTCTTTGCTTCTCTATATCGAAGATTCGGACTCAAATTTAAAAATCGAGAACACTTTGGCAAATAATGATCCCGTGCATCGCAAAATAAGCATGTCAAATGATTTGAGTTAGTAGCAGATGCAATAAGTGTATTTTGGTTATATTTGTGCAAGTTTTTTCCCACCTGCTGGCCTGGTGTTTGAGTTACCAAGGCTTGATCCAAGTTTTCCATCATCCTGCACCTCTTTTCCAAAAACGATTCCATAGCATCCCAGGTAGACAGCTCAGTGATTGACAAATCCTCTTCCCATTTTTCCCGCGTCCTCTGATCCAGTTTCCGAGTGACGATGTGAATTAAAAGTCCATCCAAAATTTGTTGCGTATTGGCCAGGGTTCGAATTGCTCGCAGATGCGAATTCATGCAATCGCTCAGCTCCCGAAGACCCTTCGAAGATCCCTTCTCGACACCCTTTAAACCGAATATTGCCTGTACATGTGCCTGAAAGTGTAAAACTTTATTATCAAATCGATTAACCAGCAAATTCATAGCCTTTTTAAAATTCGCATTCGAGGGTTCGAGCGAGCGTATGGTTTCCAGAGCCACGCCGCCCAAACTCGAACGCAAATATTGTAATTTTTCAATGTCGCTTAGCTCATCATCATTTCCGATGACCGTAGTGAAAGTCGCAAGAAAATCCGGCCACTCAGAGTAGGATCCATGAAAACGAGCAATTTCCAAATTTGGCAACCGAGGCTTCCTAGATCGAAAAGAAAGATCCGCATTATTAGTGATGTCAATAGATGTTGAATTTGCAGCGGTTGAAGCCGGCAATTGTGACTTGCGATGAGCCGCCAAGCCTCGGTTTAGTTTCGCCTTCACATCCATGAAGACTTCAGCAAATTCAATCCGATGGTCGCTTGAGATCTCTGCAAAATCCAGTCTTTCCAACGATGTCTGCGCAGAATCAAATGCCTGGTTTAAAGAATTGATCCATTCCATTCGCGCCAGCAAATCAGCTTCGTCAAACTGATTAACCGCATCAGCGTTTAAATAACATTTCATCGAGCTCATTTGCCGCAAAATAGATTGGGCTTTGACTCGGTAGTAGTCGACGTCACTTGTGGATTCATTTTGAGCCCGAACCGAGTTTTCCGTATCAGACATTTTTCAATTACGAGAATGGAAAAAAATGAAATGAAAATGAAATAAAATAAAATGTCCGACCGCGTTAGAGGCACAAAATACCGTATACCCTTTGCCGCGAAAACGTGAAGGTTAACAAGCGTCGCCGAGATGCAACGGAACCTTTATCTTGGTTGTTGTTGTTCTTGTCGATAAATTGCCTGCCTAGCAACAGCGGATTATGTAACTGGCAAACGAATGTATGTATGGCTATATGTACATATATATGTAATATGCGCTATTAACAAAGATTAAATGCAATTCACTTTGTTAAGAATTATTTGCACAACACAGTTTTGGTGTTTTTCACAGCGCAAAATGTACAAAAAATCCAACGGCCGGCTGTGCACTTTTATATGCACATATGTATGTATGTATGTTCGTATGTTTGTGACCGAATGCACGAAAACGACAGCGAAACAAAGCGTTTGTTTAAACTATATTAAACAATCGCGAGACCGAGTTGCAGACTCCGATAAAAACTGCTATCACGTCGGGGTCACCAAATGTTTGTGGGGAAGACAACAAATATGCCACCCTTATATTTATAATTAATAACGCACGAATAGGTTATATTAAAATGTATAGCGTTTATTCGGAGCGGCAGACGGACTGTGAATGTATAAAAAGCTTGGCTCCAAGATCTTCATATAGACATATGCAGGCTTACAAAGTAGTTGCTGAATAGATAAGCGACAGCTTTATGGGTATAAGAAAGAAGGCGAAAGATAAGCAGAGAGCTATGCAGGTGCCGTCGTACACCTATGCGCGCATGACTAGGCGTTGGCGATCTGCTCCGAACAGACATAAAAACAGTCATATTTTTTACTACCTTTAAAGTTATATATTTTAATGCAGATAACAACATAATCATTCCACAAGCCCATAAAGGAATGCCATATCGAAATCCGAGTCCTTTTGACCAAGTTATGGGCTATTAAAGATGGAGAGAAGGCCCATTTCTGTAAGCCTTCGCAAAATTAAAATCAATGACATAAAAACGGTCATATTTTTTACTACCTTTAAAGCTATATATTTTAATGCAGATTACACCATAATCATTCCACAAGCCCATAAAGGTATGCCATATCGAAATCTGAGTCCTTTTGACCAAGTTATGGACTTTTAAAGATGGAGAGAAGGCCCTTTTCTGTAAGCCTTCGCAAAATTAAAATCAATGACATAAAAACGGTCATATTTTTTACAACCTTTAAAGATATATATTTTAATGCAGATTACAACATAATAATTCCACAAGCCCATAAAGGTATGCCATATCGAAATCCGAGTCCTTTTGACCAAGTTATGGGCCTTTAAGGATGGAGAGAAAGCCCATTTCTGTAACCCTTTGCAAAATTAAAATCAATGACATAAAAACGGTCATATTTTTGACTACCTTTAAAGCTATATATTTGTATTCAGATAACAAAATAATCATTTCACAAGCTATAAAGGTATGCCATATCGAAATCCGAGTCCTTTTGACCAAGTTATGGGCTTTTAAAGATGGAGAGAAGGCCCATTTCTGTAAGCCTTCGCAAAATTAAAATCAATGACATTAAAACGGTCATATTTTTTACTACCATTAAAGCTATATATTTTAATGCAGATAAAAACATAATCATTCCACAAGCCCATAAAGGTATGCCTTATCGAAATCCGAGTCCCTTTGACCAAGTTATGGGCTTTTAAAGATGGAGAAAAGGCCCCTTTCTGTAAGCCTTCGCAAAATTAAATGACAAAAAAAAAATGACATAAAAACGGTCATATTTTTGACTACCATTAAAGCTATAAATTTTAATTCAGATAAAAACATAATCATTCCACAAGCCCATAAAGGTATGCCATATCAAAATCCGAGTCCTTTTGACCAAGCTATTGTAGCAGGATTGCTACGTCGTAGTATGTATGTATGTGTATGTTATTGTATTCCTTCTAGATCATTCATGTTAGTTCTAAGAATAAGTTGTTGTTGTTGTACGATGCCGCTCACTGTTCTCTAACTCTCTCTCTCAATCTTATCGCTCTCACACTCTCTCAATGAATCGGGGGTTGATGCGGATCGTGAGCTGAGAGCGAGGGCAGTTGAACGCCGACCGTGATCCTGAACAGACGAAATTATAAAATAAAGACTAGAAGTACATATATATGTGTGTTGGTGTTTAACTTTGGGGGAATATATCATACCCCTACAAAATCAGAAGTGGGCCGATCACGAGCCAAGTAATTAAATCGTTAGTACAAAGAAAATCAAAATGGATTTAAACAACGAGTCGATTGAACAATTAAAAAGTAAAGGCGAAGACAGCGGTGACGAGAATTTCGAAGACGGCGGCGGAACTATCCAGAAAGAAGGCGGCGACAAAAGTATCAGCAAAGACGGAGACGAAAGTAACGGCAAAGACGGCGGCATCCAGAGTTACAACGAAGAAGACGGCGACAAAAGTAAAGGCGAAGACAGCGGCGACGAGAATTTCGAAGACGGCGGCGGAACTATCCAGAAAGAAGGCGGCGACAAAAGTAACAGCAAAGACGGAGACGAAAGTAACGGCAAAGACGGCGGCATCCAGAGTTACAACGAAGAAGACGGCGACAAAAGTAACGGCGAAGACGGCAGCATTGAGAATTACGACGAAGAAGACGGCGAAATTAAAGGCGAAGATGGTGAAAGGAATGACGAAATTGCTGGCAGCATTCTCAGAATTAGAGGCAAACGGAACGAAAACTATACAGAAGACGACATGCACGACCAGGCTGGAGAGAATTCTAGGAACGCAAAAAGCAGCGAACGTAAAGTGAAAAATGGCAACGTTGCGGTGGTGGAAAACTTTAACGAGAGCATCGGCGTCTCGTTGAGTATGGCAACACAGGTGTTGAGAGATTTTGCTGGCGAGTCGTGTGCCTGCAAATGGACTACTCAAATGCATAATATCGCGAAGATTTATGGAATAGGTGGAAAATTCGAGAAAATGCTAATGGTGAGCAAAATTAAAGGAAAAGCTTATGAGTGGCTGCACGCAAATTCAGACCGCGTGTTGCTACCGTTGGATGACTTGACTGCAGAGCTGATTTCAACGTTTGGCGGAAAATCATCGAAGTTGGAGAGAAGACGCAAATTCGAAGGTCGCAAATGGAAACAAAGCGAAACTTTTGGGAGTTATATCGACGACAAGATAATGCTTGCTCAGGGTATTAATATTGATGCTGATGAAATGTTGAGCTGCATCATCGAAGGAATTCCCAATCAAGGGCTACGTAATCAGGCGCATATTCAATGCTTTGTGGATATTGGGCACATTAAGAGAGCGTTTGCGGATGTAAGCTTGCCAAAATCGTATGGAGTTGGCAGGCCGACGACATCAACGGGTCCCAAGGACGGCAAGAAGACTCGCTGTTTCAATTGCAATGCAAAACGGCATTGGGCGTACGAGTGCAGGAAGTCGAAGCGGGAGAAAGGATCGTGCTATGCGAGCGGTAAGAGGGGACATTTTGTTGCGAAATGTTTGAACAATAAAAACATGAACGAGGGCGAAAATAATTATGTAAGATATGTTGAAATTAATTTTGTAGACGAATCAAATACCAGGTTAATTGCAGAATGCCTCATAGATACGGGAAGTCCGATTTCATTTATCAAAATATCCAAAGTACCCAAAGACATTTCAAAATTACCAGTTTTAAGTTCATATTACGGTTTAAACAAAAGTTACCTAAAAACGCATGGAAAAGTATTATGTTATGTTATGAAAAATTTAGATAAAATACATTTTAATTTAGTTATTGTGGCAAACGAATCTATGAGTCATGATGTAATCTTGGGACGAGATTTTATGGATGCTTGTAATCTAAATTTAAGCCTTGACACTTTGAAAATGGTTACAGTTGAAAATATTGAAAATCCTTCTGATGTTAGTGATGAAAAGCAGATAGTTAGCGATGAAGTTAGTGATGAAAAGCAGATAGTTAGCGATGAAGTTAGTGATGAAAAGCAGATAGTTAGCGATGATGTTAGTGATGAAAAGCAGATAGTTAGCGATGATGTTAGTGATGAAAAGCAAATAATTAGCGATGTTGTTAGTAATGTTAGGGATAAAAATACAATTTTTAGCGATGTTAATCATGGAATTAGGGACAGCAGGGAAACAATTAAAGAAATTTTTAGTAAAATCAGAGATGAAGAAGAAGTTACGAATAAAAATTATGTTGAGCCGGAAATCAATCTTGTGGAAAAGGAATTATTTAATATAAATTTAACGGATGAAAGTGTAGAATACAAAGTTGGTGATCATGTGAATTATAATGTTAGGTGTCAGTTTGTTAGGATGGTAGAAAGTTGTTATGTAAATAAAGAAAGGCCAAAGGAACCGGAGGTTAGATGCGAAATGAAATTAAGATTAGAGGACTCAAAACCTTTCAGTTGTTCGCCCAGACGTTTAGCTTACACAGAGAAAGAAAAATTACAGGTGATATTAGACGAATACTTAAGTGAAGGAATTATAAGGCCAAGTGAATCTGAGTATGCATCTCCAATAGTGTTAGTTAAAAAGAAGTCAGGCGACTTACGACTATGTGTAGATTACCGAAAGCTTAACAAGACTATGGTGAAAGATAATTATCCGTTACCTTTGATTGACGATTTATTAGATACATTAGTAAATAAAACAATATTTTCGAAATTAGATTTAAAGCATGGCTACTTTCATGTGTTTGTGGATAGTGAATCGATAAAATATACCTCATTTATGACGCCTTTAGGACAATTTGAATTTATGCGGATGCCAATGGGGCTGAAGAATGCACCAGCGGTGTTTCAACGATTTATCAATAAGATTTTTGCAGACATGATAAGGGATGGTAAGGTAGTTATATACATGGACGATATCATGATTGCGAGTAAAGAAATGCAAGAACATTTATGTGTTCTTAGAGAAGTTTTTGATCGATTAGCAAGGAACAAACTAGAATTAAGAATGGACAAGTGTGAGTTTCTACAAGCAAGTGTACAATACTTAGGATTTTTGGTAACTAGCAAAGGAATACAGGCTAATGACAAAGGAATAGAAGCTGTTCGAGATTTTCCCGTTCCAGACAAAGTACACGGTGTTAGAAGCTTTCTGGGTTTGTGTTCGTATTTTAGAAGGTTCATTAAAGATTTTTCGATGATCGCTAAACCTCTATATGAATTGTTAAAAAAGGATAAAGAATTTGTATTTGAAGAAAAGGAATTACAATGTTTTGAAATGCTTAAGAAAAAGTTGGTGGAAGCTCCAGTGTTAGGATTATATTATTACAAGGACGAGGTAGAATTGCATACAGACGCCAGTGCACAAGGTTTTGGAGCAGTTTTGCTGCAAAGAAAAGAGGATAAAAAGCTTCATCCAATATTTTATTTTTCGAAAGCAACAACAAAAGACGAAGCAAAGTATCATAGTTTTGAACTGGAAACGTTAGCAATAATTTACGCTCTTAGAAGATTTAGAATTTATGTGCAGGGTAGACGATTTAGAATAGTCACAGATTGTAACTCACTGACGTTGACGTTAAATAGAATTGAGTTAAACCCCCGTATTGCACGGTGGGCATTAGAATTGCTAGAGTATGACTTTGAATTAGTCCATAAGTCGGGGAAACTTATGCAACATGTTGACGCGTTAAGTAGAAATACAAACATAATGGTAGTTGAAACGAATAGCTTTGAAGATAATTTAATTATTTGTCAAGCGAAAGATGAAAAATTAAAAGATGTTAGAAAAAAGTTAGAAAATGAGGAAGATAAAATGTTTGAGATGAGGAATGGAGTTATATATAGAAAGTCGAATAATGGAAAGCTGTTGTTTTGTGTTCCAGAAGAAATGGAGGAAAAGATATTATACAAATATCACAATGAATTAGGTCATTTAGGAAGAGATAAAGTTATGGATGCTATTGTTAGGACGTATTGGTTTTCGAATATGAAAGAGAAAGTGGTTAGACATATTGAAAATTGTATAAGATGTGTAGCATATTCGCCAAAGTCAGGGAAAGGGGAAGGACTGTTGCACAGTATACCAAAAGGAAATGTGCCATTCGAAATTATACATATTGATCATTATGGACCGGTTGATAATGGAAGAGCAAAGAAACATCTATTTGTGGTTATAGACGGATTTACCAAATATGTTAGGCTATATGCAACAAAGACGACGAACACAAAGGAAGTTATTATAGCATTGAGAGACTACTTCAGGTCTTACAGCAGACCAACTTGTATAGTTTCGGATAGGGGAAGCTGTTTTACGTCGGAAGATTTTGGAAAATTTATGGAAGAATGTAATATTAAACATGTCAAAATTGCGACTGGGTCACCTCAAGCCAATGGACAAGTAGAAAGGATTAATAGAATTGTGGGACCAATGATAGCTAAATTAGCAGATCCAGAAGAGAAAATGCATTGGGACACAGTTGTGGAAGATGTTGAGTTTTCATTGAACAACACGAAGCAAAGAAGCATAGCACAAATGCCAAGTAAAATGTTGTTTGGAATCGAGCAGAAAGGAAAAGTTATTGATGAATTGAGACAAAAGTTAGAAGAATTAGATAATGTTAGTGATGTTAGAGATTTAGACAAAATTAGAAAAGATGGTTAAGAAGCACAAAGAAAATTACAAAAAGACAACGAACAGAGATATAATGAAAAAAGGACAAAGAGTTCGGAGTACAAAGTGGGAGACTACATTATGGTAAAAAATTTTGATAGCTCAGTAGGAGTCGCAAGAAAGCTAATACCTAAACACAAGGGTCCTTATGTTATAGATAAAGTTTTGAGAAATGATAGATACTTGATAAAAGATGTTGAAGGTTTTCAATTATCGCGTTGCCCTTATCAAGGTGTCTGGAGTAGCCAAAATATTAAGCATTGGATTGGAAAACGAAAATAAAGTTGTAAATATATCAAGAAATTTGTAAATAAAAAACTAAATTATAGAAACTAAGATATATATAAGCCGAAATCAATTGTAAATTAACACAAGATCAGGGGATCTTAAAATGTCAGGACGGCCGAATTGTAGCAGGATTGCTACGTCGTAGTATGTATGTATGTGTATGTTATTGTATTCCTTCTAGATCATTCATGTTAGTTCTAAGAATAAGTTGTTGTTGTTGTACGATGCCGCTCACTGTTCTCTAACTCTCTCTCTCAATCTTATCGCTCTCACACTCTCTCAATGAATCGGGGGTTGATGCGGATCGTGAGCTGAGAGCGAGGGCAGTTGAACGCCGACCGTGATCCTGAACAGACGAAATTATAAAATAAAGACTAGAAGTACATATATATGTGTGTTGGTGTTTAACTTTGGGGGAATATATCATACCCCTACACTATGGGCTTCAAAATATGGAGAGAAGGCCCGTTTCTGTAAACCTTCGCAAAAATAAAACCAATGACATAAAAACAGTCATATTTTTTACTACCTTTAAGGTTATATATTTTAATGCAGATAACAACATAATCATTCCACAAGCCCATAAAGGAATGCCATATCGAAATCCGAGTCCTTTTGACCAAGTTATGGGCTATTAAAGATGGAGAGAAGGCCCATTTCTGTAAGCCTTCGCCAAATTAAAATCAATGACATAAAAACGGTCATATTTTTTACTACCTTTAAAGCTATATATTTTAATGCAGATTACAACATAATCATTCCACAAGCCCATAAAGGTATGCCATATCGAAATCTGAGTCCTTTTGACTAAGTTATGGGCCTTTAAGGATGGAAAGAAGGCCCTTTTCTGTAAGCCTTCGCAAAATTAAAATCAATGACATAAAAACGGTCATATTTTTTACAACCTTTAAAGATATATATTTTAATGCAGATTACAACATAATAATTCCACAAGCCCATAAAGGTATGCCATATCGAAATCCGAGTCCTTTTGACCAAGATATGGGCTTTTAAAGATGGAGAGAAGGCCCATTTCTGTAAACCTTTGAAAAATTAAAATCAATGACATAAAAACGGTCATATTTTTTACTACCTTTAAATATATTTTAATGCAGATTACAACATAATCATTCCACAAGCCCATAAAGGCATGCCATATCGATATCCGAGTCCTTTTGACCAAGTTATGGGCTTTTAAAGATGGAGAGAAGACCCATTTCTGTAAGCCTTCGCAAAATTAAAATCAATGACATAAAAACGGTCATATTTTTTACTACCTTTAAAGCTATATATTTGAATGCCGATAACAACATAATCATTCCACAAGCCCATAAAGGCATGCCATATCGAAATCCGAGTCCTTTTGACCAAGTTATGGACTTTTAAAGATGGAGAGAAGGACCTTTTCTGTAAGCCCTCGCAAAATTAAAATCAATGACATAAAAACGATCATATTTTTTACTACCTTTAAAGCTATATATTTTATTGCAGATTACAACATAATCATTCCATTAGCCCATAAAGGTATGCCTTATCGAAATCCGAGTCCCTTTGACCAAGTTATGGGCTTTTAAAGATGGAGAGAAGGTTCATTTCTGTAAGCCTTCGCAAAATTAAAATCAATGACTAAAAACGGTCATATTTTTGACTACCAATAAAGCTATATATTTTAATGCAGATAAAAACATAATCATTCCACAAGCCCATAAAGGCATGCCATATCGAAATCCGAGTCCTTTTGACCAAGTTATGGACTTTTAAAGATGGAGAGAAGGCCCTTTTCTGTAAGCCTTCGCAAAATTAAAATCAATGACATAAAAACGGTCATATTTTTTACAACCTTTAAAGATATATATTTTAATGCAGATTACAACATAATCATTCCACAAGCCCATAAAGGAATGCCATATCGAAATCCGAGTCCTTTTGACCAAGTTAAGGGCTTTTAAAGATGGAGAGAAGGCCCATTTCTGTAAACCTTTGAAAAATTAAAATCAATGACATAAAAACGGTCATATTTTTTACTACCTTAAAAGTTATATATTTTAATGCAGATAACAACATAATCATTCCAAAAGCCCAAAAAGGTATACCATATCGAAATCCGAGTCCTTTTGACCAAGCTATGGGCTTTTAAAGATGGAGAAAAGGCCCCTTTCTGTAAGCCTTCACAAAATTAAAATCAATGACATAAAAACGGTCATATTTTTTACAACCTTTAAAGCTATATATCTTAATGCAGATTACAACATAATCATTCCACAAGCCCATAAAGGTATGCCATATCGAAATCCGAGTCCTTTTGACCAAGTTATGGGCCTTTAAGGATGGAGAGAAAGCCCATTTCTGTAAGCCTTTGCAAAATTAAAATCAATGACATAAAAACGGTCATATTTTTTACTACCTTTAAAGCTATATATTTGTATGCAGATAACAAAATAATCATTTCACAAGCTATAAAGGTATGCCATATCGAAATCCGAGTCCTTTTGACCAAGTTATGGGCTTTTAAAGATGGAGAGAAGGCCCATTTCTGAAAGCCTTCGCAAAATTAAAATCAATGACATTAAAACGATCATATTTTTTACTACCATTAAAGCTATATATTTTAATGCAGATAAAATATAATCATTCCACAAGGCCATAAAGGTATGCCTTATCGAAATCCGAGTCCCTTTGACCAAGTAATGGGCTTTTAAAGATGGAGAAAAGGCCCCTTTCTGTAAGCCTTCGCAAAATTAAATGACATAAAAAAAATGACATAAAAACGGTCATATTTTTTACTACCATTAAAGCTATATATTTTAATGCAGATAAAAACATAATCATTCCACAAGCCCATAAAGGTATGCCATATCAAAATCCGAGTCCTTTTGACCAAGCTATGGGCTTCAAAATATGGAGATTCTGTAAACCTTCGCAAAAATAAAATCAATGACATAAAAACAGTCATATTTTTTACTACCTTTAAAGTTATATATTTTAATGCAGATAACAACATAATCATTCCACAAGCCCATAAAGGAATGCCATATCGAAATCCGAGTCCTTTTGACCAAGTTATGGGCTATTAAAGATGGAAAGAAGGCCCATTTCTGTAAGCCTTCGCAAAATTAAAATCAATGACATAAAAACGGTCATATTTTTTACTACCTTTAAAGCTATATATTTTAATGCAGATTACACCATAATCATTCCACAAGCCCATAAAGGTATGCCATATCGAAATCTGAGTCCTTTTGACCAAGTTATGGACTTTTAAAGATGGAGAGAAGGCCCTTTTCTGTAAGCCTTCGCAAAATTAAAATCAATGACATAAAAACGGTCATATTTTTTACAACCTTTAAAGATATATATTTTAATGCAGATTACAACATAATAATTCCACAAGCCCATAAAGGTATGCCATATCGAAATCCGAGTCCTTTTGACCAAGTTATGGGCTTTTAAAGATGGAGAGAAGGCCCATTTCTGTAAACCTTTGAAAAATTAAAATCAATGACATAAAAACGGTCATATTTTTTACTACCTTTAAATATATTTTAATGCAGATTACAACATAATCATTCCACAAGCCCATAAAGGCATGCCATATCGATATCCGAGTCCTTTTGACCAAGTTATGGGCTTTTAAAGATGGAGAGAAGACCCATTTCTGTAAGCCTTCGCAAAATTAAAATCAATGACATAAAAACGGTCATATTTTTTACTACCTTTAAAGCTATATATTTGAATGCCGATAACAACATAATCATTCCACAAGCCCATAAAGGCATTCCATATCGAAATCCGAGTCCTTTTGACCAAGTTATGGACTTTTAAAGATGGAGAGAAGGCCCATTTCTGTAAACCTTTGAAAAATTAAAATCAATGACATAAAAACGGTCATATTTTTTACTACCTTAAAAGTTATATATTTTAATGCAGATAACAACATAATCATTCCAAAAGCCCAAAAAGGTATACCATATCGAAATCCGAGTCCTTTTGACCAAGCTATGGGCTTTTAAAGATGGAGAAAAGGCCCCTTTCTGTAAGCCTTCACAAAATTAAAATCAATGACATAAAAACGGTCATATTTTTTACAACCTTTAAAGCTATATATCTTAATGCAGATTACAACATAATCATTCCACAAGCCCATAAAGGTATGCCATATCGAAATCCGAGTCCTTTTGACCAAGTTATGGGCCTTTAAGGATGGAGAGAAAGCCCATTTCTGTAACCCTTTGCAAAATTAAAATCAATGACATAAAAACGGTCATATTTTTGACTACCTTTAAAGCTATATATTTGTATTCAGATCAGGGAATCAAACCGAATCTTATTTCGGTTCCGGTTCTGGTACCGGTCCCATACCGAAACGACTTATTCGGTAAACGATTCAATTTTGGTATTGATGTTTTGGTTCCGGTTCTGGTACCGGTACGTACCGGTACAGTTAAACAAATTTGAATTAATTATGGCAATGAATACATTGTAATTATTTGTGTTTTATTAAGAAAATAAAAACTTTATTTGAAGGCACATTAATAATAGTTCAATGGATCCAAAATCATAGAGATGATTATACTTATAATGATAATAAATTTACGAAAAAACGTTAATTATTTGGAAAACATGTGATTGGTTCTCAAAAGCATGATTGCGTTTACATCATCACGGACGTTTTGAGGATTAATAAAGTTTTCACATCCTAATCCTTCAATTAACGGATTCAGAATCCGCCTAAATCCGATGTCGTTCATTAAAGAAAATGGTCTTCCATCAACTGTGCACAGCAAAGCACATGCATTTTGTATATCCTCCCTTGAAATGGACACACGGACAATTGGTTTTATGAAATCCTGAATCGTTTTAGCAGGCACACTATTTTTCTTAGTAATTGTTTGGTTGCTACTCGTTTGCTCCTCAGTTTCAATTATCAATGTGTTATGAGATCGCTTTATGTGCTTCGACAAATTAGTTTCATGATTACCCTATAAATTGCATACGGATTATGTGCATACATATATATGTAAGTAAGTAAGCAGTTAATTTTTATACTTACTTTAATTTGATGCCCACAATTCATATCATCTTTTTTGATTAGGCACGTGCTCGTGTTTGATAAAATGTCAAAGGAGAAATACTTTCGGTGAGGATTCGATTTTGGTCGAGGCATTTTTCACTTTCTTTACTTTTCTTCACTTTTCTTAGCTGCTTCACATGAAATTCTGTTTAAATTCTAGAATGAAGCTTGATGAAAGGAGACGGCTAAGGTAGTCGTTGAGACTAGTTATCTCTTTTCTCCATATATAATAAAAAACCGCGTAGAAATGCGCCAAAAATTCCGGATTTACAACCTGCTCAGACATTTTCTTTCATAAGAAGCACATATGCTAAAAAGAGACAGGGAAAAAGCGCCACGGCAAAAAGTGGGACCTCATATGCAGATTTCAGTATTTTTGTTATGGATTTTTTATGAATTTAGTAAAGTACCAAAACCGTACCGGTACCAGCAATACGGTAATCAGTTCTAAATTTAATTTTGGTTTTGGTACCGGTACCGGTTCCGGTTCTCTATTAGATATCGGTTTATTTCGGTTATCGGTTCCGGTTCCGGTTCTGGTTTTATTCCCTGATTCAGATAACAAAATAATCATTTCACAAGCTATAAAGGTATGCCATATCGAAATCCGAGTCCTTTTGACCAAGTTATGGGCTTTTAAAGATGGAGAGAAGGCCCATTTCTGTAAGCCTTCGCAAAATTAAAATCAATGACATTAAAACGGTCATATTTTTTACTTCTATTAAAGCTATATATTTTAATGCAGATAAAAACATAATCATTCCACAAGCCCATAAAGGTATGCCTTATCGAAATCCGAGTCCCTTTGACCAAGTTATGGGCTTTTAAAGATGGAGAAAAGGCCCCTTTCTGTAAGCCTTCGCAAAATTAAATGACAAAAAAAAAATGACATAAAAACGGTCATATTTTTTACTACCATTAAAGCTATAAATTTTAATTCAGATAAAAACATAATCATTCCACAAGCCCATAAAGGTATGCCATATCAAAATCCGAGTCCTTTTGACCAAGCTATGGGCTTCAAAATATGGAGAGAAGGCCCGTTTCTGTAAACCTTCGCAAAAATAAAACCAATGACATAAAAACAGTCATATTTTTTACTACCTTTAAAGTTATATATTTTAATGCAGATAACAACATAATCATTCCACAAGCCCATAAAGGAATGCCATATCGAAATCCGAGTCCTTTTGACCAAGTTATGGGCTATTAAAGATGGAGAGAAGGCCCATTTCTGTAAGCCTTCGCAAAATTAAAATCAATGACATAAAAACGGTCATATTTTTTACTACCTTTAAAGCTATATATTTTAATGCAGATTACAACATAATCATTCCACAAGCCCATAAAGGTATGCCATATCGAAATCTGAGTCCTTTTGACTAAGTTATGGGCCTTTAAGGATGGAAAGAAGGCCCATTTCTGTAAACCTTTGCAAAATTAAAATCAATGACATAAAAGCGGTCATATTTTTTACTACCTTTAAAGCTATATACTTTTATGCAGATAACAAAATAAACATTTCACAAGCTATAAAGGTATGCCATATCGAAATCCGAGTCCTTTTGACCAAGTTATGGGCTTTTAAAGATGGAGAGAAGGCCCATTTCTGTAAACCTTTGCAAAATTAAAGTCAATGACATAAAAACGGTCATATTTTGTACTACCTTTAAAGTTATGTATTTTAATGCAGATAAAAACATAATCATTCCACAAGCCCATAAAGGTATGCCATATCAAAATCCGAGTCCTTTTGACCAAGCTATGGGCTCTTAAAGATGGAGAGAAGGCCCGTTTCCGTAAACCTTCGCAAAATTAATATCAATGACATAAAAACGGTCATATTTTTTACTACCTTTAAAGCTATATATTTTATTGCAGATTACAACATAATCATTCCACAAGCCCATAAAGGTATGCCTTATCGAAATCCGAGTCCCTTTGACCAAGTTATGGGCTTTTAAAGATGGAGAGAAGGCCCATTTCTGTAAGCCTTCGCAAAATTAAAATCAATAACATAAAAACGGTCATATTTTTTACTACCATTAAAGCTATATATTTAAATGCAGATAAAAACATAATCATTCCACAAGCACATAAAGGTATGCCATATCAAAATCCGAGTCCTTTTGACCAAGCTATGGGCTTCAAAATATGGAGAGAAGGCCCGTTTCTGTAAACCTTCGCCAAAATAAAACCAATGACATAAAAACAGTCATATTTTTTACTACCTTTAAAGTTATATATTTTAATGCAGATAACAACATAATCATTCCACAAGCCCATAAAGGAATGCCATATCGAAATCCGAGTCCTTTTGACCAAGTTATGGGCTATTAAAGATAAAGAGAAGGCCCATTTCTGTAAGCCTTCGCAAAATTAAAATCAATGACATGAAAACGGTCATATTTTTTACTACCTTAAAAGCTATATATTTTAATGCAGATTACAACATAATCATTCCACAAGCCCATAAAGGTATGCCATATCGAAATCCGAGACCTTTTGACCAAGTTATGGGCTTTTAAAGATGGAGAGAAGGCCCATTTCTGTAAACCTTTGCAAAATTTAAGTCAATGACATAAAAACGGTCACATTTTTTACTACCTTTAAAGTTATATATTTTAATGCAGATTACAACATAATCATTCCACAAGCCCATAAAGGTATGCCATATCAAAATCCGAGCCCTTTTGGCCAAGTTATGGGCTTTTAAAGATGGAGAGAAAGCCCGTTTCTGTAAACCTTCGCAAAATTTAAATCAATTACATAAAAACGGTCATATTTTTTACTACCTTTAAAGCTATATATTTGAATGCAGATTACAACATAATCATTCCACAAGCCCATAAAGGCATGCCATATCGAAATCCGAGTCCTTTTGACCAAGTTATGGGCTTTTAAAGATGGAAAGAAGACCCATTTCTGTAAGCCTTCGCAAAATTAAAACCAATGACATAAAAACGGTCGTATTTTTTACTACCTTTAAAGCTATATATTTGAATGCCGATAACAACATAATCGTTCCACAAGCCCATAAAGGCATGCCATATCGAAATCCGAGTCCTTTTGACCAGGTTATGGGCTTTTAAAGATGGAGAGAAGGCCCATTTCTGTAAACCTTTGCAAAATTTAAGTCAATGACATAAAAACGGTCACATTTTTTACTACCTTTAAAGTTATATATTTTAATGCAGATTACAACATAATCATTCCACAAGCCCATAAAGGTATGCCATATCAAAATCCGAGCCCTTTTGGCCAAGTTATGGGCTTTTAAAGATGGAGAGAAAGCCCGTTTCTGTAAACCTTCGCAAAATTAAAACCAATGACATAAAAACGGTCGTATTTTTTACTACCTTTAAAGCTATATATTTGAATGCAGATTACAACATAATCATTCCACAAGCCCATAAAGGCATGCCATATCGAAATCCGAGTCCTTTTGACCAAGTTATGGGCTTTTAAAGATGGAAAGAAGACCCATTTCTGTAAGCCTTCGCAAAATTAAAACCAATGACATAAAAACGGTCGTATTTTTTACTACCTTTAAAGCTATATATTTGAATGCCGATAACAACATAATCGTTCCACAAGCCCATAAAGGTATGCCATATCGAAATCCGAGTCCTTTTGACCAAGTTATGGGCTTTTAAAGATGGAGAGAAGGCCCATTTCTGTAAACCTTTGAAAAATAAATATCAATGACATAAAAACGGTCATATTTTTTACTACCTTAAAAGTTATATATTTTAATGCAGATAACATTATAATCATTCCACAAGCCCATAAGAGTATGCCATATCGAAATCCGAGTCCTTTTGACCAAGTTATGGGCTTTAAAATATGGAGAGTAGGCCCGTTTCTGTAAACCTTCGCAAAAATAAAATCAATGACATAAATACGGTCATATTTTTTACCACCTTAAAGCTATTTATTTGAATGCCGATAACAACATAATCATTCCACAAGCCCATAAAGGCCCGTAAAGTAGGCCCGTTCCTGTAAACCTTCGCAAAAATAAAATCAATGACATAAATACGGTAATATTTTTTACTACCCTTGAAGCTATATATTTGAATGCCGATAACAACATTATCATTCCACAAGCCCATAAAGGTCCGTAAATTAGGCCCGTTCCTGTAAACCTTCGCAAAAATAAAATCAATGACATAAATACGGTAATATTTTTTACTACCTTTAAAGCTATATATTTGAATGCCGATAACAACATAATCATTCCACAAGCCCATAAAGGCATGCCATATCGAAATCCGAGTCCTTTTGACCAAGTTATGGGCTATTAAAGATGGAGAGAAGGCCCATTTCTGTAAGCCTTCGCAAAATTAAAATCAATGACATGAAAACGGTCATATTTTTTACTACCTTAAAAGCTATATATTTTAATGCAGATTACAACATAATCATTCCACAAGCCCATAAAGGTATGCCATATCGAAATCCGAGTCCTTTTGACCAAGTTATGGGCTTTAAAATATGGAGAGAAGGCCCATTTCTGTAAACCTTCGCAAAAATAAAATCAATGACATAAAAACAGTCATATTTTTTACTACCTTTAAAGTTATATATTTTAATGCAGATAACAACATAATCATTCCACAAGCCCATAAAGGAATGCCATATCGAAATCCGAGTCCTTTTGACCAAGTTATGAGCTATTAAAGATGGAGAGAAGGCCCATTTCTGTAAGCCTTCGCAAAATTAAAATCAATGACATGAAAACGGTCATATTTTTTACTACCTTAAAAGCTATATATTTTAATGCAGATTACAACATAATCATTCCACAAGCCCATAAAGGTATGCCATATCGAAATCCGAGACCTTTTGACCAAGTTATGGGCTTTTAAAGATGGAGAGAAGGCCCATTTCTGTAAACCTTCGCAAAAATAAAATCAACGACATAAAAACGGTCATATTTTTTACTTCCTTTAAAGCTATACATTTTAATGCAGTTAACAAACTAATCATTCCACAAGCCCATAAAGGTATGCCATATCGAAATCCGAGTCCTTTTGACCAAGTTATGGGCTATTAAAGATGGAGAGAAGGCCCATTTCTGTAAGCCTTCGCAAAATTAAAGTCAATGACATAAAAACGGTCATATTTTTTACAACCTTAAAAGTTATATATTTTAATGCAGATAACAACCTAATCATTGCACAAGCCCATAAAAGTATGCCATATCGAAATCCGAGTCCTTTTGACCAAGTTATGGGCTTTAAAATATGGAGAGTAAGCCCGTTTCTGAAAACCTTCGCAAAAATAAAATCAACGACATAAAAGCGGTCATATTTTTTACTACCTTTAAAGCTATATATTTTAATGCAGTTAACAAACTAATCATTCCACAAGCCCATAAAGGTATGCCATATCGAAATCCGAGTCCTTTTGACCAAGTCATGGGCTTTTAAAGTTGGAGAGAAGGCCCATTTCTGTAAACCTTTGAAAAATTAAAATCAATGACATAAAAACGGTCATACTTTTTACTACATTAAAAGTTATATATTTTAATGCAGATAACAACATAATCATTCCACAAGCCCATAAGAGTATGCCATATCGAAATCCGAGTCCTTATGACCAAGTTATGGGCTTTAAAATATGGAGAATAGGCCCGTTTCTGTAAACCTTCGCAAAAATAAAATCAATGACATAAAAACGGTTATATTTTTTACTACCTTTAAAGTTATATATTTTAATGCAGATAAAAACATAATCATTC
Source organism: Drosophila subpulchrella (assembly GCF_014743375.2). Lineage (NCBI taxonomy): Eukaryota > Metazoa > Arthropoda > Insecta > Diptera > Drosophilidae > Drosophila > Drosophila subpulchrella. Next base: position 1,037,071 of record NW_023665530.1, read on the forward strand.
CACAAGCCCATAAAGGTATGCCATATCAAAATCCGAGTCCTTTTGACCAAGTTATGGGCTTTAAAATATGGAGAGAAGGCCCGTTTCAGTAAACGTTCGCAAAAATAAAATCAATGACATAAAAACAGTCATATTTTTTACTACCTTTAAAGTTATATATTTTAATGGAGATAACAACATAATCATTCCACAAGCCCATAAAGGTATGCCATATAAAAATCCGAGTCCTTTTGACCAAGCTATGGGCTTTAAAATATGGAGAGAAGGCCCGTTTCTGTAAACCTTCGCAAAAATAAAATCTATGACATAAAAACAGTCATATTTTTTACTACCTTTAAAGTTATATATCTTAATGCAGATAACAACATAATCATTCCACAAGCCCATAAAGGAATGCCATATCGAAATCCGAGTCCTTTTGACCAAGTTATGGGCTTTTAAAGATGGAGAGAAGGCCCATTTCTGTAAGCCTTCGCAAAATTAAGATCAATAACATAAAAACGGTCATATTTTTTAAAATCTTTAAAGATATATATTTTAATGCAGATTACAACATAATCAATCCACAAGCCCATAAAGGTATGCCATATCGAAATCCGAGTCCATTTGACCAAGTTATAGGCTTTTAAAGATGGAGAGAAGGCCCATTTCTGTAAACCCTTGCAAAATTAAAGTCAATGACATAAAAACGGTTATATTTTTTACTACCTTTAAAGTTATATATTTTAATGCAGATAAAAACATAATCATTCCACAAGCCCATAAAGGTATGCCATATCAAAATCCGAGTCCTTTTGACCAAGCTATGGGCTTTAAAATATGGAGAAAAGGCCCGTTTCTGTAAACCTTCCCAAAAATAAAATCAATGACATAAAAACTGTCATATTTTTACTACCTTTAAAATTATATATCTTAATGCAGATAGCAACATAATCATTCCACAAGCCCATAAAGGAATGCCATATCGAAATCCGAGTCCTTTTAACCAAGTTATGGGCTTTTAAAGATGGAGAGAAGGCCCATTTCTGTAAGCCTTCGCAAAATTAAAATCAATGACATAAAAACGGTCATATTTTTTACAATCTTTAAAGATATATATTTTAATGCAGATTACAACATAATCAATCCACAAGCCCATAAGGGTATGCCATATCGAAATCCGAGTCCATTTGACCAAGTTATGGGCTTTTAAAGATGGAGAGAAGGCCCATTTCTATAAACCTTCACAAAATTAAAATCAATGACATAAAAACGGTCATATTTTTTACAATCTTTAAAGATATATATTTTAATGCAGATTACAACATAATCATTCCACAAGCCCATAAAGGTATGCCATATCAAAATCCGAGTCCTTTTGACCAAGTTATGGGCTTTAAAATATGGAGAGAAGGCCCGTTTCAGTAAACCTTCGCAAAAATAAAATCAATGACATAAAAACAGTCATATTTTTTACTACCTTTAAAGTTATATATTTTAATGGAGATAACAACATAATCATTCCACATGCCCATAAAGGTATGCCATATCAAAATCCGAGTCCTTTTGACCAAGCTATGGGCTTTAAAATATGGAGAGAAGGCCCGTTTCTGTAAACCTTCGCAAAAATAAAATCTATGACATAAAAACAGTCATATTTTTTACTACCTTTAAAGTTATATATCTTAATGCAGATAACAACATAATCATTCCACAAGCCCATAAAGGAATGCCATATCGAAATCCGAGTCCTTCTGACCAAGTTATGGGCTTTTAAAGATGGAGAGAAGGCCCATTTCTGTAAGCCTTCGCAAAATTAAAATCAATGACATAAAAACGGTCATATTTTTTACAATCTTTAAAGATATATATTTTAATGCAGATTACAACATAATCAATCCACAAGCCCATAAAGGTATGCCATATCGAAATCCGAGTCCATTTGACCAAGTTATGGGCTTTTAAAGATGGAGAGAAGGCCCATTTCTGTAAACCCTTGCAAAATTAATGTCAATGACATAAAAACGGTCATATTTTTTACTACCTTTAAAGTTATATATTTTAATGCAGATAAAAACATAATCATTCCACAGGCCCATAAAGGTATGCCATATTAAAATCCGAGTCCTTTTGACCAAGTTATGGGCTTTAAAATTTGGAGAGAAGGCCCGTTTCTGTAAATCTTCGCAAAAATAAAATCAATGACATAAAAACAGTCATATATTTTACTACCTTTAAAGTTATCTATTTTAATGGAGATAACAACATAATCATTCCACAAGCCCATAAAGGTATGCCATATCAAAATCCAAGTCCTTTTGACCAAGCTATGGGCTTTAAAATATGGAGAGAAGGCCCGTTTCTGTAAACCTTCACAAAAATAAAATCAATGACATAAAATCGGTCATATTTTTTACTACCTTTAAAGTTATATATCTTAATGCAGATAACAACATAATCATTCCACAAAACCATAAAGGAATGCCATATCGAAATCCGAGTCCTTTTAACCAACTTATGGGCTTTTAAAGATGGAGAGAAGGCCCATTTCTGTAAGCCTTCGCAAAATTAAAATCAATGACATAAAAACGGTCATATTTTTTACTACCTTAAAAGTTATAAATTTTAATGCAGATAACAACATAATCATTCCACAAGCCAATAAGAGAATGCCATATCAAAATCCGAGTCCTTTTGACCAAGTTATGGGCTTTAAGATATGGAGAGAAGGCCCGTTTCTGTAAACCTTCCCAAAAATAAAATAAATGACATAAAAACAGTCATAATTTTTACTACCTTTAAAGTTATATATTTTAATGGAGATAAAAACATAATCATTCCACAAGCCCATTAAGGTATGCCATATCAAAATCGGAGTCCTTTTGACCAAGTTATGGGCTTTAAAATATGGAGAGAAGGCCCGTTTCTGTAAACCTTCGCAAAAATAAAATCAATGACATAAAAACAGTCATATTTTTTACTACCTTTAAAGTTATATATTTTAATGCAGATAACAAACTTATCATTCCACAAGCCCATAAGGGTATGCCATATCGAAATCCGAGTCCTTTTGACCAAGTCATGGGCTTTTAAAGATGGAGAGAAGGCCCATTTCTGTAAACCTTTGAAAAATTAAAATCAATGACATAAAAACGGTCATATTTTTTACTACCTTAAAAGTTATATATTTTAATGCAGATAACAACATAATCATTCCACAAGCCAATAAGAGAATGCCTTATCGAAATCCGAGTCCTTTTGACCAAGTTATGGGCTTTAAAATATGGAGAGTATGCCCGTTTCTGTAAACCTTCGCAAAAATAAAATCAATGACATAAATACGGTCATATTTTTTACTACCTTTAAAGCTATATATTTGTATGCCGATAACAACATAATCATTCCACAAGCCCATAAAGGCCCGTAAGGTAGGCCCGTTTCTGTAAACCTTCGCAAAAATAAAATCAATGACATAAATACGGTCAAATTTTTTAATACCTTTAAAGCTATATATTTGAATGCCGATAACAACATAATCATTCCACAAGCCCATAAAGGCATGCCATATCGAAATCCGAGTCCTTTTGACCAAGTTATGGGCTTTTAAAGATGGAGAGAAGGCCCTTTTCTGTAAGCCTTCACAAAATTAAAATCAATGACATAAAAACGTTCATATTTTTTACAATCTTTAAAGATATATATTTTAATGCAGATTACAACATAATCAATCCACAAGCCCATAAAGGTATGCCATATCGAAATCCGAGTCCATTTGACCAAGTTATGGGCTTTTAAAGATGGAGAGAAGGCCCATTTCTGTAAACCTTTGCAAAATGAAAGTCAATGACATAAAAACGGTTATATTTTTTACTACCTTTAAAGTTATATATTTTAATGCAGATAAAACATAATCATTCCACAAGCCCATAAAGGTATGCCATATCAAAATCCGAGTCCTTTTGACCAAGTTATGGGCTTTAAAATATGGAGAAAAGGCCCGTTTCAGTAAACGTTCGCAAAAATAAAACAAGGAAGAACGCTATAGTCGAGTACCTCGACTATCAGATACCCGTTACTCAGCTAAAGGGACCAAAGGAAAATGGAGATATGCAAGCAGCAAATGCGCCACCTACCGGCGGTAGACAGATTTAAGCGTTGTGGGCGTTAGAGTGGGCGTGGCAAAGTTTTTTTTAAATCAATCGATAGGTATTGACGAGACCAATACATTTCAGTTAACATTTTTTATCTAGCATAAAAATTGTGGGCGCCACAGGCTTGGGCGGTTTGTGGGCGTTAGAGTGGGCGTGGCATATTCGCGTAACAAACTTGCGCTGCGCTCAAGCCTACGGAATCTAAATCTGAAATCCCGTTTCTCTATCTTTGATATTTTCCGAGATATCCGCGTTCATATTTACGATTTTTTGAAGTTTGTGAGCGGTTTGTGGGCGTTATAGTGGGCGTGGCAAACTTTTTTTTGGGTCAATCGGTAGGTATTGATGAGAACAATACATTTCAGTTAAAATTTTTGTTCTAGCATCAAAACTGTAGGATCCACAGTTTTGGGCGGTTTGTGGGCGTTAGAGTGGGCGTGGCACTCTTTTGAAATAAACTTGCGCTGCGCAGGAATCTCAGGAATCTGCATGCCAAATCCCAGTATTGTAGCTCTTATAGTTTCCGAGATCTCAGCGTTCATACGGACAGACGGACAGACGGACAGACGGACAGACGGACAGACGGACATGGCTAGATCGACTCGGCTAGTGATCCTGATCAAGAATATATATACTTTATGGGGTCGGAAACGCTTCCTTCTGCCTGTTACATACTTTCCGACGAATCTAGTATACCCTTTTACTCTACGAGTAACGGGTATAATTAATGACATAAAAACAGTCATATTTTTTACTACCTTTAAAGTTATATTTTTTAATGGAGATAACAACATAATCATTCCACAAGCCCATAAAGGTATGCCATATCAAAATCCGAGTCCTTTTGACCAAGCTATGGGCTTTAAAATATGGAGAGAAGGCCCGTTTCTGTAAACCTTCGCAAAAATAAAATCTATGACATAAAAACAGTCATATTTTTTACTACCTTTAAAGTTATATATCTTAATGCAGATAACAACATAATCATTCCACAAGCCCATAAAGGTATGCCATATCGAAATCCGAGTCCTTTTGACCAAGTTATGGGCTTTAAAATATGGAGAGAAGGCCCATTTCTGTAAACCTTCGCAAAAATAAAATCAATGACATAAAAACAGTCATATTTTTTACTACCTTTAAAGTTATATATTTTAATGCAGATAACAACATAATCATTCCACAAGCCCATAAAGGAATGCCATATCGAAATCCGAGTCCTTTTGACCAAGTTATGGGCTATTAAAGATGGAGAGAAGGCCCATTTCTGTAAGCCTTCGCAAAATTAAAATCAATGACATGAAAACGGTCATATTTTTTACTACCTTAAAAGCTATATATTTTAATGCAGATTACAACATAATCATTCCACAAGCCCATAAAGGTATGCCATATCGAAATCCGAGACCTTTTGACCAAGTTATGGGCTTTTAAAGATGGAGAGAAGGCCCATTTCTGTAAACCTTTGCAAAATTAAAGTCAATGACATAAAAACGGTCATATTTTTTACAACCTTAAAAGTTATATATTTTAATGCAGATAACAACCTAATCATTGCACAAGCCCATAAAAGTATGCCATATCGAAATCCGAGTCCTTTTGACCAAGTTATGGGCTTTAAAATATGGAGAGTAAGCCCGTTTCTGTAAACCTTCGCAAAAATAAAATCAACGACTTAAAAACGGTCATATTTTTTACTACCTTTAAAGCTATATATTTTAATGCAGTTAACAAACTAATCATTCCACAAGCCCATAAAGGTATGCCATATCGAAATCCGAGTCCTTTTGACCAAGTCATGGGCTTTTAAAGTTGGAGAGAAGGCCCATTTCTGTAAACCTTTGAAAAATTAAAATCAATGACATAAAAACGGTCATATTTTTTACAACCTTAAAAGTTATATATTTTAATGCAGATAACAACCTAATCATTGCACAAGCCCATAAAAGTATGCCATATCGAAATCCGAGTCCTTTTGACCAAGTTATGGGCTTTAAAATATGGAGAGAAAGCCCGTTTCTGTAAACCTTCGCAAAAATAAAATCAACGACTTAAAAACGGTCATATTTTTTACTACCTTTAAAGCTATATATTTTAATGCAGTTAACAAACTAATCATTCCACAAGCCCATAAAGGTATGCCATATCGAATTCCGAGTCCATTTGACCAAGTTATGGGCTTTAAAATATGGAGAGTAGGCCCGTTTCTGTAAACCTTCGCAAAAATAAAATCAATGACATAAATACGGTCATATTTTTTACTACCTTTAAAGCTATATATCTGAATGCCGATAACAACATAATCATTCCACAAGCCCATAAAGGTCCGTAAATTAGGCCCGTTCCTGTAAACCTTCGCAAAAATAAAATCAATGACATAAATACGGTAATATTTTTTACTACCTTTAAAGCTATATATTTGAATGCCGATAACAACATAATCATTCCACAAGCCCATAAAGGCATGCCATATCGAAATCCGAGTCCTTTTGACCAAGTTATGGGCTTTTAAAGATGGAGAGAAGGCCCTTTTCTGTAAGCCTTCACAAAATTAAAATCAATGACATAAAAACGGTCATATTTTTTTGCAATCTTTAAGGATATATATTTTAATGCAGATTACAACATAATCAATCCACAAGCCCATAAAGGTATGCCATATCGCAATCCGAGTCCTTTTGACCAAGTTATGGGCTTTTAAGGATGGAGAGAAGGCCCATTTCTGTAAACCTTTGAAAATTAAAGTCAATGACATAAAAACGGTCATATTTTTTACTACCTTTAAAGTTATATATTTTAATGCAGATAAAACTATAATCATTCCACAAGCCCATAAAGGTATGCCATATCAAAATCCGAGTCCTTTTTACCAAGCTATGGGCTTTAAAATATGGAGAGAAGGGCCGTTTCTGTAAACCTTCGCAAAAATAAAATCAATGACATAAAAACTGTCATATTTTTTACCACCTTTAAAGTTATATATCTTAATGCAGATAACAACATAATCAATCCACAAGCCCATAAAGGTATGCCATATCGAAATCCGAGTCCATTTGACCAAGTTATGGGCTTTTAAAGATGGAGAGAAGGCCCATTTCTGTAAACCCTTGCAAAATTAAAGTCAATGACATAAAAACGGTCATATTTTTTACTACCTTTAAAGTTATATATTTTAATGGAGATAACAACATAATCATTCCACAAGCCCATGAAGGTATGCCATATCAAAATCCGAGTCCTTTTGACCAAGCTATGGGCCTTAAAATATGGAGAGAAGGCCCGTTTCAATCCACAAGCCCATAAAGGTATGCCATATGGAAATCCGAGTCCTTTTGACCAAGTTATGGGCTTTTAAAGATGGAGAGAAGGCCCATTTCTGTAAACCTTTGAAAAATTAAAATCAATGACATAAAAACGGTCATATTTTTTACAACATTAAAAGTTATATATTTTAATGCAGATAACAACATAATCATTCCACAAGCCCATAAGAGTATGCCATATCGAAATCCGAGTCCTTTTGACCAAGTTATGGGCTTTAAAATATGGAGAATAGGCCCGTTTCTGTAAACCTTCGCAAAAATAAAATCAATGACATAAAAACGGTTATATTTTTTACTACCTTTAAAGTTATATATTTTAATGCAGATAAAAACATAATCATTCCAAAAGCCCATAAAGGTATGCCATATCAAAATCCGAGTCCTTTTGACCAAGTTATGGGCTTTAAAATATGGAGAGAAGGCCCGTTTCAGTAAACGTTCGCAAAAATAAAATCAATGACATAAAAACAGTCATATTTTTTACTACCTTTAAAGTTATATATTTTAATGGAGATAACAACATAATCATTCCACAAGCCCATAAAGGTATGCCATATCAAAATCCGAGTCCTTTTGACCAAGCTATGCACTATAGGCTGGCTGACCACTTTTTGTGGCCAAAAATCCATTTTTCGAAAGTCGTTAATATTAAAATCTAATGACGTCAAAGTGTTGGGAAAACTTCAAACTTCAATGTTACGTAACAGAAATTTTAACAGAGTCACGATCTGTTAAAGTATCGGCTGTTAAAACAGCTGTCGGGTGTCACGGGCGCACGAAATCTACTTTGTGAAAAAAGAGTCGGTTTAAGATTATAAAAATAAAGCACCAAACAAAGATTTTACCAAACAAGTTATAATGGCATCGAAAGATAGCGGCTTGTACTTTATGTTTATGGTCGTCACAAGTTGGATTTGTTTGTGTTGTCCCTGTAATTGAGTGTTTTTTATAGTCGCTTTACGTGTATAAATTTACAATAAAAACTAACTTTAAATAGAGATATAAAGTGAGTTTCACCTAGTTTCACCTTAATATTTACACTGTGTTGTCGGTAGTTCAGTTCTTGTTCATATGAATGCTATCCTAAAGTGCACTTTTGCGCACTTTCGTCGCAATTTACCTTTTTAGGTCACAACCTCAGATTGGCCAATACAAAATTGTTTGGGATTTGGAGTTCTGGAGAGACAAAGCAGGCAATATTTGACAGATTTAGACCTTCGATATCTGGTTCAGATGCTTATGAGGATGTTTTAAAAAAACAAAGCGAAGCTTTTTGTCATAGATTGTCTTGCAAAATAAATTTGAGTCATTTCAAAAGAAAGTACTTAACTTGGCTTACATCCCACATTGAGGCTTTCATAAATGGCAGGCCAAAATTGCTTTATTTGTTGCCGGGAGCAAGGGCTCAGAGAAGAGCAGCTTCAAATTTTATCAAACCCACGGCTGGGAATATTAAATTATTAATAAATTCACCTAGTGGGGCTGCGCGTAAGGGCGGTAACATGTAAAAAATGGGCGGTGCCACACCTTTTTTCTTAATATATGTTCATTTTATCAATATAAATCCAAATCAAAAATATACACCTTTATATTAAGTTTTGTTTTTAGGGTAAGTATTTTCTTATCTATTTTTATATTATTTTTTATGATATAACAAGAAATTTCTCCAAAAAGGGGCGTTGCCACGCCTTTTTTCTGTTAATTTGCTAATTATAAGCCCAAATATAAGAACCGAACTCAAATATTTGGTTTTGCTTGAAGTTATTAATTTTGGCCACAAAAAGTGTTCAGCCAGCCTATAGTGCTATGGGCTTTAAAATATGGAGAGAAGGCCCGTTTCTGTAAACCTTCGCAAAAATAAAATCTATGACATAAAAGCAGTCATATTTTTTACTACCTTTAAAGTTATATATCTTAATGCAGATAACAACATAATCATTCCACAAGCCCATAAAGGAATGCCATATCGAAATCCGAGTCCTTTTGACCAAGTTATGGGCTTTTAAAGATGGAGAGAAGGCCCATTTCTGTAAGCCTTCGCAAAATTAAGATCAATAACATAAAAACGGTCATATTTTTTAAAATCTTTAAAGATATATATTTTAATGCAGATTACAACATAATCAATCCACAAGCCCATAAAGGTATGCCATATCGAAATCCGAGTCCATTTGACCAAGTTATAGGCTTTTAAAGATGGAGAGAAGGCCCATTTCTGTAAACCCTTGCAAAATTAAAGTCAATGACATAAAAACTGTCATATTTTTTACTACCTTTAAAGTTATATATTTTAATGCAGATAAAAACATAATCATTCCACAAGCCCATAAAGGTATGCCATATCAAAATCCGAGTCCTTTTGACCAAGTTATGGGCTTTAAAATATGGAGAGAAGGCCCGTTTCTGTAAACCTTCGCAAAAATAAAATCAATGACATAAAAACAGTCATATATTTTACTACATTTAAAGATATATATATTATGGAGATAACAACATAATCATTCCACAAGCCCATAAAGGTATGCCATATCGAAATCCGAGTCCTTTTGACCAAGCTATGGGCTTTAAAATATGGAGAGAAGGCCCGTTTCTGTAAACCTTCCCAAAAATAAAATCAATGACATAAAAACTGTCATATTTTTTACTACCTTTAAAGTTATATATCTTAGTGCAGATAACAACATAATCATTCCACAAGCCCATAAAGGAATGCCATATCGAAATCCGAGTCCTTTTAACCAAGTTATGGGCTTTTAAAGATGGAGAGAAGGCCCATTTCTGTAAGCCTTCGCAAAATTAAAATCAATGACATAAAAACGGTCATATTTTTTACTACCTTTAAAGCTATATATTTTAATGCAGATAACAATATAATCATTCCACAAGCCCATAAAGGTATGCCATATCGAAATCCGAATCCTTTTGACCAAGTAATGGGCCTTTAAAAATGGAGAGAAGGCCCATTTCTGTAAACCTTTGAAAAACTAAAATCAATGACATATAAACGGTCATATTTTTTACTACCCTAAAAGTTATATATTTTAATGCAGATAACAACATTATCATTCCACAAGCCAATATGAGAATGCCATATCGAAATCCGAGTCCTTTTGACCAAGTTATGGGCTTTAAAATATGGAGAGAAGGCCCGTTTCTGTAAACCTTCACAAAATTAAAATCAATGACATAAAAACGGTCATATTTTTTACAATCTTTAAAGATATATATTTTAATGCAGATTACAACATAATCAATCCACAAGCCCATTAAGGTATGCCATATCGAAATCCGAGTCCTTCTGCCCAAGTTATGGGCTTTTAAAGATGGAGAGAAGGCCCATTTCTGTAAGCCTTCGCAAAATTAAAATCAATGACATAAAAACGGTCATATTTTTTACAATCTTTAAAGATATATATTTTAATGCAGATTACAACATAATCAATCCACAAGCCCATAAAGGTATGCCATATCGAAATCCGAGTCCATTTGACCAAGTTATGGGCTTTTAAAGATGGAGAGAAGGCCCATTTCTGTAAACCCTTGCAAAATTAATGTCAATGACATAAAAACGGTCATATTTTTTACTACCTTTAAAGTTATATATTTTAATGCAGATAAAAACATAATCATTCCACAGGCCCATAAAGGTATGCCATATCAAAATCCGAGTCCTTTTGACCAAGTTATGGGCTTTAAAATTTGGAGAGAAGGCCCGTTTCTGTAAACCTTCGCAAAAATAAAATCAATGACATAAAAACAGTCATATTTTTTACTACCTTTAAAGTTATCTATTTTAATGGAGATAACAACATAATCATTCCACAAGCCCATAAAGGTATGCCATATCAAAATCCGAGTCCTTTTAACCAACTTATGGGCTCTTAAAGATGGAGAGAAGGCCCATTTCTGTAAGCCTTCGCAAAATTAAAATCAATGACATAAAACGGTCATATTTTTTACTACCTTAAAAGTTATAAATTTTAATGCAAATAACAACATAATCATTCCACAAGCCAACAAGAGTATGCCATATCGAAATCCGAGTCCTTTTGACCAAGCTATGGGCTTTAAAATATGGAGAGAAGGCCCGTTTCTGTAAACCTTCGCAAAATAAAAATCAATGAAATAAAAACAGTCATATTTTTTACTACCTTTAAAGTTATATATCTTAATGCAGATAACAACATAATCATTCCACAAGCCCATAAAGGAATGCCATATCGAAATCCAAGTCCTTTTAACCAACTTATGGGCTTTTAAAGATGGAGAGAAGGCCCATTTCTGTAAGCCTTCGCAAAATTAAAATCAATGACATAAAAACGGTCATATTTTTTACTACCTTAAAAGTTATAAATTTTAATGCAGATAACAACATAATCATTCCACAAGCCAATAAGAGAATGCCATATCAAAATCCGAGTCCTTTTGACCAAGTTATGGGCTTTAAGATATGGAGAGAAGGCCCGTTTCTGTAAACCTTCCCAAAAATAAAATCAATGACATAAAAACAGTCATATTTTTTACTACCTTTAAAGTTATATATTTTAATGGAGATAAAAACATAATCATTCCACAAGCCCATTAAGGTATGCAATATCAAAATCGGAGTCCTTTTGACCAAGTTATGGGCTTTAAAATATGGAGAGAAGGCCCGTTTCTGTAAACCTTCGCAAAAATAAAATCAATAACATAAAAACAGTCATATTTTTTACTACCTTTAAAGTTATATATTTTAATGCAGATAACAAACTTATCATTCCACAAGCCCATAAGGGTATGCCATATCGAAATCCGAGTCCTTTTGACCAAGTCATGGGCTTTTAAAGATGGAGAGAAGGCCCATTTCTGTAAACCTTTGAAAAATTAAAATCAATGACATAAAAACGGTCATATTTTTTACTACCTTAAAAGTTATATATTTTAATGCAGATAACAACATAATCATTCCACAAGCCAATAAGAGAATGCCTTATCGAAATCCGAGTCCTTTTGACCAAGTTATGGGCTTTAAAATATGGAGAGTATGCCCGTTTCTGTAAACCTTCGCAAAAATAAAATCAATGACATAAATACGGTCATATTTTTTACTACCTTTAAAGCTATATATTTGTATGCCGATAACAACATAATCATTCCACAAGCCCATAAAGGCCCGTAAGGTAGGCCCGTTTCTGTAAGCCTTCGCAAAAATAAAATCAATGACATAAATACGGTCATATTTTTTAATACCTTTAAAGCTATATATTTGAATGCCGATAACAACATAATCATTCCACAAGCCCATAAAGGCATGCCATATCGAAATCCGAGTCCTTTTGACCAAGTTATGGGCTTTTAAAGATGGAGAGAAGGCCCTTTTCTGTAAGCCTTCACAAAATTAAAATCAATGACATAAAAACGGTCATATTTTTTACAATCTTTAAGGATATATATTTTAATGCAGATTACAACATAATCAATCCACAAGCCCATAAAGGTATGCCATATCGAAATCCGAGTCCATTTGACCAATTTATGGGCTTTTAAAGATGGAGAGAAGGCCCATTTCTGTAAACCTTTGCAAAATTAAAGTCAATGACATAAAAACGGTTATATTTTTTACTACCTTTAAAGTTATATATTTTAATGCAGATAAAAACATAATCATTCCACAAGCCCATAAAGGTATGTCATATCAAAATCCGAGTCCTTTTGACCAAGTTATGGGCTTTAAAATATGGAGAAAAGGCCCGTTTCAGTAAACGTTCGCAAAAATAAAATTAATGACATAAAAACAGTCATATTTTTTACTACCTTTAAAGTTATATATTTTAATGGAGATAACAACATAATCATTCCACAAGCCCATAAAGGTATGCCATATCAAAATCCGAGTCCTTTTGACCAAGCTATGGGCTTTAAAATATGGAGAGAAGGCCCGTTTCTGTAAACCTTCGCAAAAATAAAATCTATGACATAAAAACAGTCATATTTTTTACTACCTTTAAAGTTATATATCTTAATGCAGATAACAACATAATCATTCCACAAGCCCATAAAGGAATGCCATATCGAAATCCGAGTCCTTTTGACCAAGTTATGGGCTTTTAAAGATGGAGAGAAGGCCCATTTCTGTAAGCCTTCGCAAAATTAAGATCAATGACATAAAAACGGTCATATTTTTTACAATCTTGAAAGATATATATTTTAATGCACATTACAACATAATCAATCCACAAGCCCATAAAGGTATGCCATATCGAAATCCGAGTCCATTTGACCAAGTTATGGGCTTTTAAAGATGGAGAGAAGGCCCATTTCTGTAAACCCTTGCAAAATTAAAGTCAATGACATAAAAACGGTCATAATTTTTACTACCTTTAAAGTTATATATTTTAATGCAGATAAAAACATAATCATTCCACAAGCCCATAAAGGTATGCCATATCAAAATCCGAGTCCTTTTGACCAAGTTATGGGCTTTAAAATATGGAGAGAAGGCCCGTTTCTGTAAACCTTCGCAAAAATAAAATCAATGACATAAAAACAGTCATATATTTTACTACATTTAAAGTTATATATCTTTATGGAGATAACAACATAATCATTCCACAAGCCCATAAAGGTATGCCATATCAAAATCCGAGTCCTTTTGACCAAGCTATGGGCTTTAAAATATGGAGAGAAGGCCCGTTTCTGTAAACCTTCGCAAAAATAAAATCAATGACATAAAAACTGTCATATTGTTTACTACCTTTAAAGTTATATATCTTAATGCAGATAAGAACATAATCATTCCACAAGCCCATAAAGGTATGCCATATCAAAATCCGAGTCCTTTTGACCAAGTTATGGGCTTTAAAATATGAAGAGAAGGCCCGTTTCAGTAAACCCCCGCAAAAATAAAATCAATGACATAAAAACAGTCATATTTTTTACTACCTTTAAAGTTATATATTTTAATGGAGATAACAACATAATCATTCCACAAGCCCATAAAGGTATGCCATATCAAAATGCGAGTCCTTTTGACCAAGCTATGGGCTTTAAAATATGGAGAGAAGGCCCGTTTCTGTAAACCTTCGCAAAAATAAAATCTATGACATAAAAACAGTCATATTTTTTACTACCTTTAAAGTTATATATCTTAATGCAGATAACAACATAATCATTCCACAAGCCCATAAAGGAATGCCATATCGAAATCCGAGTCCTTTTGACCAAGTTATGGGCTTTTAAAGATGGAGAGAAGGCCCATTTCTGTAAGCCTTCGCAAAATTAAAATCAATGACATAAAAACGGTCATATTTTTTACAATCTTTAAAGATATATATTTTAATGCAGATTACAACATAATCAATCCACAAGCCCATAAAGGTATGCCATATCGAAATCCGAGTCCATTTGACCAAGTTATGGGCTTTTAAAGATGGAGAGAAGGCCCATTTCTGTAAACCCTTGCAAAATTAAAGTCAATGACATAAAAACGGTCATATTTTTTACTACCTTTAAAGTTATATATTTTAATGCAGATAAAAACATAATCATTCCACAGGCCCATAAAGGTATGCCATATCAAAATCCGAGTCCTTTTGACCAAGTTATGGGCTTTAAAATATGGAGAGAAGGCCCGTTTCTTTAAACCTTCGCAAAAATAAAATCAATGACATAAAAACAGTCATATTTTTTACTACCTTTAAAGTTATATATTTTAATGGAGATAACAACATAATCATTCCACAAGCCCATAAAGGTATGCCATATCAAAATCCGAGTCCTTTTGACCAAGCTATGGGCTTTAAAATATGGAGAGAAGGCCCGTTTCTGTAAACCTTCGCAAAAATAAAATCAATGACATAAGATCGGTCATATTTTTTACTACCTTTAAAGTTATATATCTTAATGCAGATAACAACATAATCATTCCACAAAACCATAAAGGAATGCCATATCGAAATCCGTGTCCTTTCAACCTACTTATGGGCTTTTAAAGATGGAGAGAAGGCCCATTTCTGTAAGCCTTCGCAAAATTAAAAACAATGACATAAAAACGGTCATATTTTTTACTACCTTAAAAGTTATAAATTTTAATGCAGATAACAACATAATCATTCCACAAGCCCATAAAGGTATGCCATATCAAAATCGGAGTCCTTTTTACCAAGCTATGGGCTTTAAAATATGGAGAGAAGGCCCGTTTCTGTAAACCTTCGCAAAATTAAAGTCAATGACATAAAAACGGTTATATTTTTTACTACCCTTAAAGTTATATATTTTAATGCAGATAAAAACATAATCATTCCACAAGCCCATAAAGGTATGCCATATCAAAATCCGAGGCCTTTTGACCAAGTTATGGGCTTTAAAATATGGAGAGAAGGCCCGTTTCAGTAAACGTTCGCAAAAATAAAATCAATAACATAAAAACAGTCATATTTTTTACTACCTTTAAAGTTATATATTTTAATGGAGATAACAACATAATCATTCCACAAGCCCATAAAGGTATGCCATATCAAAATCCGAGTCCTTTTGACCAAGCTATGGGCTTTAAAATATGGAGAGAAGGCCCGTTTCTGTAAACCTTCGCAAAAATAAAATCTATGACATAAAAACAGTCATATTTTTTACTACCTTTAAAGTTATATATCTTAATGCAGATAACAACATAATCATTCCACAAGCCCATAAAGGAATGCCATATCGAAATCCGAGTCCTTTTGACCAAGTTATGGGCTTTTAAAGATGGAGAGAAGGCCCATTTCTGTAAGCCTTCGCAAAATTAAGATCAATGACATAAAAACGGTCATATTTTTTACAATCTTGAAAGATATATATTTTAATGCACATTACAACATAATCAATCCACAAGCCCATAAAGGTATGCCATATCGAAATCCGAGTCCATTTGACCAAGTTATGGGCTTTTAAAGATGGAGAGAAGGCCCATTTCTGTAAACCCTTGCAAAATTAAAGTCAATGACATAAAAACGGTCATAATTTTTACTACCTTTAAAGTTATATATTTTAATGCAGATAAAAACATAATCATTCCACAAGCCCATAAAGGTATGCCATATCAAAATCCGAGTCCTTTTGACCAAGTTATGGGCTTTAAAATATGGAGAGAAGGCCCGTTTCTGTAAACCTTCGCAAAAATAAAATCAATGACATAAAAACAGTCATATATTTTACTACATTTAAAGTTATATATCTTAATGGAGATAACAACATAATCATTCCACAAGCCCATAAAGGTATGCCATATCAAAATCCGAGTCCTTTTGACCAAGCTATGGGCTTTAAAATATGGAGAGAAGGCCCGTTTCTGTAAACCTTCGCAAAAATAAAATCAATGACATAAAAACTGTCATATTTTTTACTACCTTTAAAGTTATATATATTTTAATGCAGATAACAACATAATCATTCCACAAGCCCATAAAGGAATGCCATATCGAAATCCGAGTCCTTTTAACCAAGTTATGGGCTTTTAAAGATGGAGAGAAGGCCCATTTCTGTAAGCGTTCGCAAAATTAAAATCAATGACATAAAAACGGTCATATTTTTTACTACCTTTAAAGCTATATATTTTAATGCAGATAACAATATAATCATTCCACAAGCCCATAAAGGTATGCCATATCGAAATCCAAATCCTTTTGACCAAGCTATGGGCTTTAAAATATGGAGAGAAGGCCCGTTTCTGTAAACCTTCGCAAAAATAAAATCAATGACATAAAAACTGTCATATTTTTTACTACCTTTAAAGTTATATATCTTAATGCAGATAACAACATAATCATTCCACAAGCCCATAAAGGAATGCCATATCGAAATCCGAGTCCTTTTAACCAAGTTATGGGCTTTTAAAGATGGAGAGAAGGCCCATTTCTGTAAACCCTTGCAAAATTAAAGTCAATGACATAAAAACGGTCATATTTTTTACTACCTTTAAAGTTATATATTTTAAAGCAGATAAAAACATAATCATTCCACAAGCCCATAAAGGTATGCCATATCAAAATCCGAGTCCTTTTGACCAAGTTATGGGCTTTAAAATATGGAGAGAAGGCCCGTTTCTGTAAACCTTCGCAAAAATAAAATCAATGACATAAAAACAGTCATATATTTTACTACATTTAAAGTTATATATTTTAATGCAGATAAAAACATTATCATTCCACAGGCCCATAAAGGTATGCCATATCAAAATCCGAGTCCTTTTGACCAAGTTATGGGCTTTAAAATATGGAGAGAAGGCCCGTTTCAGTAAACCTTCGCAAAAATAAAATCAATGACATAAAAACAGTCATATTTTTTACTACCTTTAAAGTTATATATTTTAATGGAGATAACAACATAATCATTCCACAAGCCCATAAAGGTATGCCATATCAAAATCCGAGTCCTTTTGACCAAGCTATGGGCTTTAAAATATGGAGAGAAGGCCCGTTTCTGTAAACCTTCGCAAAAATAAAATCTATGACATAAAATCGGTCATATTTTTTACTACCTTTAAAGTTATATATCTTAATGCAGATAACAACATAATCATTCCACAAAACCATAAAGGAATGCCATATCGAAATCCGAGTCCTTTTAACCAACTTATGGGCTTTTAAAGATGGAGAGAAGGCCCATTTCTGTAAGCCTTCGCAAAATTAAAATCAATGACATTAAACGGTCATATTTTTTACTACCTTAAAAGTTATAAATTTTAATGCAAATAACAACATCATCATTCCACAAGCCAACAAGAGTATTCCATATCGAAATCCGAGTCCTTTTGACCAAGCTTTGGGCTTTAAAATATGGAGAGAAGGCCCGTTTCTGTAAACCTTCGCAAAATAAAAATCAATGACATAAAAACAGTCATATTTTTTACTACCTTTAAAGTTATATATCTTAATGCAGATAACAACATAATCATTCCACAAGCCCATAAAGGAATGCCATATCGAAATCCGAGTCCTTTTAACCAACTTATGGGCTTTGAAAGATGGAGAAAAGGCCCATTTCTGTAAGCCTTCGCAAAATTAAAATAAATGACATAAAAACTGTCATATTTTTTACTACCTTAAAAGTTATAAATTTTAATGCAGATAACAACATAATCATTCCACAAGCCAATAAGAGAATGCCATATCAAAATCCGAGTCCTTTTGACCAAGTTATGGGCTTTAAGATATGGAGAGAAGGCCCGTTTCTGTAAACCTTCGCAAAAATAAAATCAATGACATAAAAACAGTCATATTTTTTACTACCTTTAAAGTTATATATTTTAATGGAGATAAAAACATAATCATTCCACAAGCCCATAAAGGTATGATATATCAAAATCGGAGTCCTTTTGACCAAGTTATGGGCTTTAAAATATGGAGAGAAGGCCCGTTTCTGTAAACCTTCGCAAAAATAAAATCAATGACATAAAAACAGTCATATTTTTTACTACCTTTAAAGTTATATATTTTAATGCAGATAACAAACTTATCATTCCACAAGCCCATAAGGGTATGCCATATCGAAATCCGAGTCCTTTTGACCAAGTCATGGGCTTTTAAAGATGGAGAGAAGGCCCATTTCTGTAAGCCTTCGCAAAATTAAAATCAATGACATAAAAACGGTCATATTTTTTACTACCTTAAAAGTTATATATTTTAATGCAGATAACAACATAATCATTCCACAAGCCAATAAGAGTATGCCATATCGAAATCCGAGTCCTTTTGACCAAGTTATGGGCTTTAAAATATGGAGAGTAGGCCCGTTTCTGTAAACCTTCGCAAAAATAAAATCAATGACATAAAAACAGTCATATTTTTTACTACCTTTTAAGTTATATATCTTAGTGCAGATAACAACATAATCATTCCACAAGCCCATAAAGGAATGCCATATCGAAATACGAGTCCTTTTGACCAAGTTATGGGCTTTTAAAGATGGAGAGAAGGCCCATTTCTGTAAGCCTTCGCAAAATTAAGATCAATGACATAAAAACGGTCATATTTTTTACAATCTTGAAAGATATATATTTTAATGCACATTACAACATAATCAATCCACAAGCCCATAAAGGTATGCCATATCGAAATCCGAGTCCATTTGACCAAGTTATGGGCTTTTAAAGATGGAGAGAAGGCCCATTTCTGTAAACCCTTGCAAAATTAAAGTCAATGACATAAAAACGGTCATATTTTTTACTACCTTCAAAGTTATATATTTTAATGCAGATAAAAACATAATCATTCCACAAGCCCATAAAGGTATGCCATATCAAAATCGGAGTCCTTTTGACCAAGTTGTGGGCTTTAAAATATGGAGAGAAGGCCCGTTTCAGTAAACCTTCGCAAAAATAAAATCAATGACATAAAAACAGTCATATTTTTTACTACCTTTAAAGTTATATATTTTAATGCAGATAACAAACTTATCATTCCACAAGCCCATAAGGGTATGCCATATCGAAATCCGAGTCCTTTTGACCAAGTCATGGGCTTTTAAAGATGGAGAGAAGGCCCATTTCTGTAAACCTTTGAAAAATTAAAATCAATGACATAAAAACGGTCATATTTTTTACTACCTTAAAAGTTATATATTTTAATGCAGATAACAACATAATCATTCCACAAGCCAATAAGAGAATGCCTTATCGAAATCTGTAGCGTGTAACGTTTGACGGAAGTGTATTTAATCGAAGGGTCTGTACTTGCGGGGCACGCTATATGGTCCGGCACTAACTCGTCGGCTTTGGGGGTGTTGTTCTTGCTTTATACTGACCCTGACACTGACTACACATTATTATTAACAGACTAAGAATTGAGCGTGCTTGCGACAAAATTATAAGTTAGTTAACTAAACCGGAAGAAATATAAAAAAATTCGGGAAAAATTAGTATTTAAAGACTCAGGAAAAGAAAAGAAAGGGAGAAATCTTAAAGCAGCGAAGACACGGATGTTGTTGTGCTCGCATGTTGCCCACCCTACCTATGATCACCTGCCGCAAGAGCATGGCTCTGGTGACCCCTTCTGCACCCTACGACCGAGAAAACATCAGCTGAGTTCAGTAAATTTTGGAATTTAAGCTTCCATTTTTATAATAAATTCAAGGAAAGAAAACATAATGAATAGTAATTCCGTAATAGTAATTCATGATAATGTAATGGCTATAAAAATAATGATAATGTTTAAGCGATAGTATATAATCTTAATTATGAGAACATATATAAGGGGTTTTTGTAAGCTAAGGGCGGTTGTTTCAAAGTTTAGAATTTTAATTCGTTTCAGGGTAAGCTATTAATTTAATTTGTTTGGTTTAATTTAATTAGGATTAATAAAAAATATTTTTTTTGATAAAATTACAAAATCAAATTCAAGATAATTCTCTTTAGGTACTTAATATTTGTAAGATAATATTTTTCGTTAATTTAATGCTTCATTAGATTCGGGTTTCATTTATTTTTATTTTTTTTTGGCAGTTCAAAAATAAAAGTCTTGTTTAGTTTTCAAAAGCTAAAGGTGGATATAGGAAATAAACATTTAGTTTTCAAACTCACGGCAACTTTTCCACCGACGAAAGATCGATCTCCCGACGCAGGTGTGCTGTAAAAAGATTATGGCGTTTTGCACCATAGGGTTAAAGTAAACTTAAGAATATATTTTGTAAACAATTTAGAAGGAAACTTTCTTGCCAATTTATCCCGATTCTTTAGAGGCGCTAAATTGTTATTTAAGTTTAGGTAGTATCTACAATAACCTAATTAAGATTCGCTCCATTATATTTTAAAATTTCCATAGATTTTTTTTTTTTTTTTTCCATGGGGTTCACTGTGGTTGCAGGTTAAATATGCTCGCCATTGGGGAAAGTGATTTGGTTGATTGCCAGAGATAATACAAAGAAATAGCAGAGGGTTAAACCCCCTTAAAATTTGCGCCTTTGTGCATTGGGGTAAGGCTGCTGCTGATGTGTATGTGTGGCCTAGAGATTTCCCGCGGTGTAGCTGCGTAAGTGTGCGCCAAAAGATTACACGTCCATGTGTATAAGTAGCTGCTCGTAAATGCGCGCATGTAAAAAAAAGGTTAGCTGCGCATGCGTATTCGTTGGTGCCGGGTTAGGTACACATGTCGTCTACGGGGGTGCTCCTCGGTGCGGCGTCGATTTCGGCGGTACCAGGTTATGTACGCATGCAGCTATGGGGGTGCTCCTCGGTACATGCACGTCGGTTTTCGTTGGTGGTATTACATGCTCCTGATCTCGTCGACTTTACATACTGCTAACTGGGCACAACCTTACGATTGTGCCCCGAAGACGTTTTGGGGGTTTTAGGATTTTTTCGGGCCGTTGCCGACAGAAATCTCGCCAATCCAACCAAAAAAAAATAATATAACTTGCTGTTGGCCTGCTGGTCGAAACCCTCTCGTATAGCCGGGACGACGCTAAGTTTTTCCACTTCAGCTGCTCGGTCTACGCTTTGGCGGGTGATTTTTTTTTATTTTAAATTTTTTCACTATCGAATCGCAATACTTGCGAGATGCACGCGTACCCGAGTTAAAGTTTCGAACTTTTTTGGGACTGGGAACTTAATTTTTTAGTGCATGTGCACGCCGCGTCTGCTCGATTGAAAAAAGTAGAACGGAACCGGGTAATATTGGTCTAGGCTGCCAGCGGAAATGCATCGCAGCCGGTAATCACGCCATATTGGTAATTAAGCTTTCCAGAGCTCCCCTGGTACAGCTGATCATGCCAGCCCAGGACAGTTGGCATCCCCAAAAAAAAATACTAACTAAGCTGGGCTTACTAACATCTGTAGTTTGAAACCAAGCATAACAGCGCTACCCTAGTACAGCTGATTACTATCGCCACGGTCAGGTGTCATCTCAAAAAAAAAAAAATACCAAGCCAAGCTTACTAATATTTATGGTTTGAAACTAAGCTAAGCTCAACAAAAACCTTAAAAAAATATTTTTCTGGCCGAACTAAAAAAAAGAAAAAATTTCGTTGCTTCAGTCGCCGCTACAAAGCCCCCCCGAAAAATCAGGCTAGGGTATATCCTTTATGATGCCCTAGACTGATAACGACTGAAGGCACGTTACTGGCGGATATCTTTCGCATGATATGTGCCTAATAAACGTCCTTGTAAGTCTTCTAGTTCGTAATAAGCGTTTCCTAGCTTCTTCCGAACTCTTGCTTTCACAAACGAAGGACCGAACTTGGCATTATAACCTGTCTGAAAACAGCTTTGTTTGAAATTTCGACGAAATACTTCTTGACCTTCGGCAAAGGACACGATTCGAGATCGAAGATTATACCATTTCTCGTTCTCATCGTGCTTTTCCTGCATTCGCTGACAAGCTTTATTACGAACAATGTCAAAAGAATCTTCCCGATTAAATTTTAAGGATCGATCATCTAATAAGTTTAATTTCCTTAACAACGAGTAAGTGGAACCGGAGGTAATCATGTGCTGGCCGAAAACCATGTAGTATGGAGAGGTACCTATACTAGCATGAACCGATGATCTTAAAGCACAACATATCCTACTTAGATACTCGTCCCAGTCCTTCTGATCAGGACGTAAATAAGCCCTAATTGCAGAGATTACAGAACGATTTACGCGCTCAGACGCGTTAGCCTGGGGCGAATGCACTGCAGTCAGTGTGTGAGTAACACCGTACTGTTGCATAAGCTTCTGAAAAGCATGAGAGCGAAATTGCGAACCGTTGTCGGATAACACCGTTTCCGGAGCTCCATACGCCATAAACAACTCCCCTTCAAGGTATTTTATAACAACACTAGTTTCAATCTTTCGAACTGCTTTTAGAAACACATACTTGGAAAAATGATCTAAAACGATGAAAATACCAATGTTCCCACTTCTTGACCTAGGATAAGGTCCAAGGAAGTCAATAAAAAGACGTTGGAAAAATCGCTGACTTTCAGGGGTTTTCCCTAAGGGAGGACGCAGTACGAAATTTGGAGCTTTTGTGGTTTTACACACTTCACAGGCATTTATATAAGTCTTTATATCCGACACAAGGCCAGGCCAGAAATAGTATCGCCTCACTCTCTCAATCGTTTTGTGTATGCCACAGTGTGACGACAAAGGGCTATCGTGTGCTCGCGAAAGGATTTCGGGCACTAATTCTCTGGGTATCCACAGCTTCCACGCATACTCATCGTGAACTTGCTCTCCTGTCAAGTGTTCGGCTTTGCGATAAACGTAACCGCTGTCGGTCTTGAGATCGGGAAAACTAGCTTGGTTTGCCGCTACTTTCTCTACCAGATCAACATACCCAGCGGACTTAAAATGTTTCGAACTAAGATCAACGAGCAACCCTTCAGGCAAGTCTAAGGCGGCTACTGTATCCTCGTTAACGCGAGACAATGAATCGGGAACTATGTTAAGGGATCCCTTACGATGTTCAATATCGAAACTATACCTCTGCAACGCTAACGCCCATCGAGCTAAGCGAGAATTTAGGTCATGATTAGACATTAACCATTTCAAAGATGCGTGGTCGGTTATGATTTTAAATTTATGTCCTTCCACATAGGCCCTAAAATTTTTAAGAGCTACAATCGCTGCTAGGCATTCTTGTTCAGTGACCGTATAGTTACGCTGAGCCTTGTTCAATTTCTTCGAAATAAACGCAATCGGACGCTCGTCTCCTTCCTCAGAGACTTGTACTAAAACGGCACCTACACCGGTTTTGCTTGCATCGCAATGTATTGCAAATGGTTTATGAAAATCGGGGCTACATAAAACCGGAGCCTCACTAAGACATCGTTTTAACTGTTCAAAAGCTTTAATCGCCTCATCAGTCAAACTAAACCTCCGTTTCGTGGTCATCAAATCAGTCAGAGGAGCGGATAGTGATGCAAAATTTGGAACAAACTTGCGGTACCACCCACACAAACCCATAAAACTTCTCAAGCTACGCAAAGTCCTGGGTAGCGGAAAATTCGTGATGGCAGTCACCTTTTCAGGATCGGTGCGTATTCCGCCGTCACCTATTATATGGCCTAAATAGCGCACACGCAGCATGCAGAAATGACTTTTGCCAATATTGATTGTCAAACCGGCACGCCTTATGTGAAGAGCTACCTCTCTGAGTACTTCGAGATGCCTTTCTAAACTAGCAGAAATTACCAATAAATCGTCTGAGTAAATGAACACCTCGTTCCTGAGATGAGCCGGGACGACCTTGTCCATCAACCGCGACATTGTGCTCGTGGCATTGCACAGCCCGAACGGCATGACTTTAAATTGGTAGAGGGGTCTACCGGGAACTGTGAACGCCGTCTTGTCTCGAGATGCAACATCTAAAGGCACCTGCCAATAAGCATCCTTAAGATCAAGACTAGATATGTACTCTGCCTTAGGCAAACGGCTTAAAATGCCACTAATTTGTGGAAGTGGGTATGCATCCTTTTCGGTTAAACTGTTTACCTTACGACAATCTAGACAAATTCTAACTTTTCCAGGTTTTGTTACCATTACGATTGGAGAAGACCAAGCACTTTCTGACTCCTCTATCACCCCCAATTGTATCATTCTATCGATCTCGGCGTACATAGCCTTTTCTACAGCGGGAGAAACAGGGAAATGACGTTGTTTTATTGGCTTAGCCATGCCCACATCGATCGAATGCACAATCAAATTGGTCTTGCCGAGACCTTCTTGAGTAAAAGAGGGAAAACAACTGATTACATTCATTAGTTTGGCTCTCTCAGCCTCGGACAAATCATGTTGATCGGTTTCGACCTTTCCGTTACTATCGGTAGACTCTAGCTCGGAAATATTTAAACATTTTGGAAGCAGATCGAACAGCCTCCAGAAATCTATTCCCAAATACAAATCTTGCTTCAGTGAGGGTATTATGTAAATCGTCAATGGATTTTTGACGTTATTATATTCAACGTCCAATTTTAATCGTCCTACTATCTGTTGAGATCTTCCATCTGCAGTAGCTGCATTAGCTGTTATCGTTTTGTAATCGTACTTGTCTAATACTTCACAAGCTAACTGTCCTTCAACACAACTAATCGCTGCGCCAGAATCTAATAGTCCATAAACAGTACGATTGAGAAGACGAATTGGCAAGAATGACCGAGGATCCTTACGCCTTTCAGAAAGAGAGCTGAGGTACGCTACCCCGAGTTTACATTCCCTAACATTCTTCCAAAATTCTTTTATTCGCTTCGAACTACGAGATTTAATCTGTTCCAACTCAGGTGTGTGGTCAACGGTCGTGATAGCCACGGTTTTTAATTCTGGGATTTTGCTGTGTAGCAAAGGACTAGCAGATAATTTTTGTTCGTCAGGGAGGGTGAGTGACACAACTGTGGCTGCGTCATCTATTCGTCGGTCATTGTTGCTTAACTTCGAACGGTGATCGAAGCCTTCTGTCTGAATGGCGACTTCGACATGCCGGTTTTGTAGTTTTTTGAACACTTACTACAATTCGGTTTGTATGTGTTGGCTGTTCCACAGCCGTAACAAAAGATTCGTCTCTCAGATACACAGTCCTGATATCGGTGCCCTTCCTTGCGACAGTTCCAACATAACAGAGAAAAAGCCTCAATATCCACCTCATTTTCGGATTCTATTTCTGTTTCCATGTTTTCTTGCTCTTTATTGAGCTCGGAGACTTCCCGCTTGAATAGAGACCCTCGAGCGTATCCTGAATATCGTTTAATATCGGCCAAAAAGTCTTCACGTCGACGACAAATCTCTCTTAATTCCGAAACTGATCTAATCTCGATATTTAAAAGTTCATGTCTAATTTCGGGACGTAGGTTGTTCTTAAGGACCCGTACTAATTTATGCGGCGTCCATGGAACTTCTAGCTGATCAACTAGTCCTGATATAGTCTCATAAAAGCAATCGAAAGTTTCATTTGGCTTTTGCTTAGTGTTCCTTATCAGTTCCTCCATATCTCCATCATCCCTACTTGGTCTAAACTGTTGACGTAAGGCTGCACAAAATGCATCCCAGACAACTTCACCGTGTGCTTTGTGATATCGCCAATAAAACTCGTTGGCTTTCCCTTCAAAAAGCACGCTTGCATTTTTACAAAGTACCGTGAAATTTCCTTCTAACGTTTCCTTTGTGAGTGTCTCTACTCTGTATATAAAATTGTCGACAGACACCCCTACTCCAGAATATTTAATTTTCCATCCATTAAGTATATGCACAACTTTATCCGGTCGGTTTAGCAAATCAGTCGTGGTGCTTCTTTGAAAACCTGGAGAGACCGTAAGAAGCCGGGAATTTTCTAGTGGTTCATTCGTTAAACCGGACTGACTATTCATACTTTCTATGCTTCGAGCAGCAGGTTGTTGAATGTTACCATTGCTACTAATTTGTGACGCCAAAGCTCTTGTTATACTGTCTGTCAATGAACTTTCAATTAATTCTGTCACTTTTTCCGAAAGGGTAGAGAGTAGTCTCCGCTCCATAGCAAGTAAAGTCATAGCGTTAGCGGTTATGAAGCCCGCCGCATTACTGCAATTTGTATTAACTCCTGATGTGGAAGGTCCCTCATCCGTTGCTGGTGTATCCCTACTCTCTAAAGGCTGCTTACTTCTTGAACGACTGCGAGTTTGTAGCCCTGAGCTATCAAGTGGCTTAACGACTGCAGGCCTACAAGCTGATTTGCATACTGGACATTGTGCGCTTTTCTTAAAATGCGCTTCTATGCACTTCCTATGAAATTCATGTTGACACGAGGTTACGAAAATTTCGGCGACGGTAATATCGGATTTACATAACGGACAAATTGTAGCTGGGCCACCTTCTGCCCCCTTATTCGGCGATCGGTCCACACCCATAATGCACACCGATAAAAAAAGTATTCTCAGGACAATTTAAAAAAAAAAAATTCTTACGCCAACGTTAACCAACTACAACCAAAGTTTTAACCAAGTAAGAGTGTTTATGTTTCTATAAACAAAAATTGTAAAAACCAAAAAAAAAGTATACACGGAAACGATATTACTTGTTTCTATAAACAAAATTTTAAACTAAAAAAAAATATATATACGGAAAAGATATTAACTGAACTCCTTGCTAGATGTCCTACGAGTCGAGGGTGTTTTAAGTTTCTCTGAAATTATTGATATTACAGAAGTAAAAAGTTGTTTAGGCTTTATAAAAACCTCTTTCAAAAAATACAAAAGGAGGGAAGTAGTTACTTTCTTATTTCGGACAGCGGACAGCGACCTGTTCAAAACATATTCGCATGTATTCCAGCCTATGAAAAGGGAATCTAATACTTCAGAAAAATGATAAAAAAAAGATGGCCACTAACTATTTGTGGATACGGCACTGCTTTAAAGTGATGCCAGTATTTTCCGAACAGTTAAATTAATGTCTATCTTTAATTTACAGAGCATAGTTAGTTCAACGACTTGGTATTTTAAGCTGGGACAGAAGACCTAAATTGTTTTTTTGGATTTTCTGTTTTCCTCAGACTAATAGCCACCTCATCATCTCTTCTAGATTTAGGAAAATTCTTTAGTTAGCTTATAATTTCGGACAGCTTTGAATACTTATATTCAGAAAGCATGTTTTCCAAGAAATAAAAAATTAAAGAAAGAATTTTTTTTTATAAGAAAATAAGAAATAAATTTTTAAAGAAATTGAATTTATCTACCAGTGAGTCTTAATGAATAAAAATTACTCAGTAAGGCCCCTACACGTTGAGCGCCACTTTTTCTTATTAATAATAATGAATTATAACTGTAGCGTGTAACGTTTGACGGAAGTGTTGTAGGGGTATGATATATTCCCCCAAAGTTAAACACCAACACACATATATATGTACTTCTAGTCTTTATTTTATAATTTCGTCTGTTCAGGATCACGGTCGGCGTTCAACTGCCCTCGCTCTCAGCTCACGATCCGCATCAACCCCCGACTCATTGGGAGAGTGTGAGAGCGATGAGAGAGATAGAGAACAGTGAGCGGCATCGTACAACAACAACAACTTATTCTTAGAACTTACACGAATGATCTAGAAGGAATACAATAACATACACATACATACATACTACGACGTAGCATTCCTGCTACAATTCGGCCGTCCTGACATTTTAAGATCCCCTGATCTTGTGTTAATTTACAATTGATTTCGGCTTATATTTATCTTAGTTTCTATAATTTAGTTTTTTATTTACAAATTCTTTGATATATTTACAACTTTACTTTCGTTTTCCAATCCAATGCTTAATATTTTGGCTACTCCAGACACCTTGATAAGGGCAACGCGATAATTGAAAACCTTCAACATCTTTTATCAAGTATCTATCATTTCTCAAAACTTTATCTATAACATAAGGACCCTTGTGTTTAGGTATTAGCTTTCTTGCGACTCCTACTGAGCTATCAAAATTCTTTACCATAATGTAGTCTCCCACTTTGTACTCCGAACTCTTTGTCCTTTTTTCATTATATCTCTGTTCGTTGTCTTTTTGTAATTTTCTTTGCGCTTGTGAACCATCTTTTCTAATTTTGTCTAAATCTCTAACATCTCTAACATTATCTAATTCTTCTAACTTTTGTCTCAATTCATCAATAACTTTACCTTTCTGCTCGATTCCAAACAACATTTTACTTGGCATTTGTGCTATGCTTCTTTGCTTCGTGTTGTTCAATGAAAACTCAACATCTTCCACAACTGTGTCCCAATGCATTTTCTCTTCTGGATCTGCTAATTTAGCTATCATTGGTCCGACAATTCTATTAATCCTTTCTACTTGTCCATTGGCTTGAGGTGACCCAGTCGCAATTTTGACATGTTTAATATTACATTCTTCCATAAATTTTCCAAAATCTTCCGACGTAAAACAGCTTCCCCTATCCGAAACTATACAAGTTGGTCTGCTGTAAGACCTGAAATAGTCTTTCAATGCTATAATAACTTCCTTTGTGTTCGTCGTTTTTGTTGCATATAGCCTAACATATTTGGTAAATCCGTCTATAACCACAAAGAGATGTTTCTTTGCTCTTCCATTATCAACCGGTCCATAATGATCAATATGTATAATTTCGAATGGCACATTTCCTTTTGGTATACTGTGCAACAGTCCTTCCCCTTTCCCTGACTTTGGCGAATATGCTACACATCTTATACAATTTTCAATATGTCTAACCACTTTCTCTTTCAAATTCGAAAACCAATACGTCCTAGCAATAGCATCCATAACTTTATCTCTTCCTAAATGACCTAATTCATTGTGATATTTGTATAATATCTTTTCCTCCATTTCTTCTGGAACACAAAATAATAACTTTCCATCATTCGACTTTCTATATATAACTCCATTCCTCATCTCAAACATTTTATCTTCCTCATTTTCTAACTTTTTTCTAACATCTTTTAATTTTTCATCTTTCGCTTGACAAATAATTAAATTATCTTCAAAGCTATTCGTTTCAACTACCATTATGTTTGTATTTCTACTTAACGCGTCAACATGTTGCATAAGTTTCCCCGATTTGTGGACTAATTCAAAGTCATATTCTAGCAATTCTAATGCCCACCGTGCAATACGGGGGTTTAACTCAATTCTATTTAACGTCAACGTCAGTGAGTTACAATCTGTGACTATTCTAAATCGTCTACCCTGTACATAAATTCTAAATCTTCTAAGAGCGTAAATTATTGCTAACGTTTCCAGTTCAAAACTATGATACTTTGCTTCGTCTTTTGTTGTTGCTTTCGAAAAATAAAATATTGGATGAAGCTTTTTATCCTCTTTTCTTTGCAACAAAACTGCTCCAAAACCTTGTGCACTGGCGTCTGTATGCAATTCTACCTCGTCCTTGTAATAATATAATCCTAACACTGGAGCTTCCACCAACTTTTTCTTAAGCATTTCAAAACATTGTAATTCCTTTTCTTCAAATACAAATTCTTTTTCCTTTTTTAACAATTCATATAGAGGTTTAGCGATCATCGAAAAATCTTTAATGAACCTTCTAAAATACGAACACAAACCCAGAAAGCTTCTAACACCGTGTACTTTGTCTGGAACGGGAAAATCTCGAACAGCTTCTATTCCTTTGTCATTAGCCTGTATTCCTTTGCTAGTTACCAAAAATCCTAAGTATTGTACACTTGCTTGTAGAAACTCACACTTGTCCATTCTTAATTCTAGTTTGTTCCTTGCTAATCGATCAAAAACTTCTCTAAGAACACTTAAATGTTCTTGCATTTCTTTACTCGCAATCATGATATCGTCCATGTATATAACTACCTTACCATCCCTTATCATGTCTGCAAAAATCTTATTGATAAATCGTTGAAACACCGCTGGTGCATTCTTCAGCCCCATTGGCATTCGCATGAACTCAAATTGTCCTAAAGGCGTCATAAATGAGGTATATTTTATCGATTCACTATCCACAAACACATGAAAGTAGCCATGCTTTAAATCTAATTTCGAAAATATTGTTTTATTTACTAATGTATCTAATAAATCGTCAATCAAAGGTAACGGATAATTATCTTTCACCATAGTCTTGTTAAGTTTTCGGTAATCTACACAAAGTCGTAAGTCGCCTGACTTCTTTTTAACTAACACTATTGGAGATGCATACTCAGATTCACTTGGCCTTATAATTCCTTCACTTAAGTATTCGTCTAATATCACCTGTAATTTTTCTTTCTCTGTGTAAGCTAAACGTCTGGGCGAACAACTGAAAGGTTTTGAGTCCTCTAATCTTAATTTCATTTCGCATCTAACCTCCGGTTCCTTTGGCCTTTCTTTATTTACATAACAACTTTCTACCATCCTAACAAACTGACACCTAACATTATAATTCACATGATCACCAACTTTGTATTCTACACTTTCATCCGTTAAATTTATATTAAATAATTCCTTTTCCACAAGATTTATTTCCGGCTCAACATAATTTTTATTCGTAACTTCTTCATCTCTGATTTTACTAAAAATCTCTTTAATTGTTTCCCTGCTGTCCCTAATTCCATGATTAACATCGCTAAACATTGTATTTTTATCCCTAACATTACTAACAACATCGCTAATTATTTGCTTTTCATCACTAACATCATCGCTAACTATCGGTTTTTCATCACTAACATCATCGCTAACTATCTGTTTTTCATCACTAACATCATCGCTAACTATCTGTTTTTCATCACTAACATCATCGCTAACTATCTGTTTTTCATCACTAACATCAGAAGGATTTTCAATATTCTCAACTGTAACCATTTTCAAAGTGTCAAGGCTTAAATTTAGATTACAAGCATCCATAAAATCTCGTCCCAAGATTACATCATGACTCATAGATTCGTTTGCCACAATAACTAAATTAAAATGTATTTTATCTAAATTTTTCATAACATAACATAATACTTTTCCATGCGTTTTTAGGTAACTTTTGTTTAAACCGTAATATGAACTTAAAACTGGTAATTTTGAAATGTCTTTGGGTACTTTGGATATTTTGATAAATGAAATCGGACTTCCCGTATCTATGAGGCATTCTGCAATTAACCTGGTATTTGATTCGTCTACAAAATTAATTTCAACATATCTTACATAATTGTTTTCGCCCTCGTTCATGTTTTTATTGTTCAAACATTTCGCAACAAAATGTCCCCTCTTACCGCACGCATAGCACGATCCTTTCTCCCGCTTCGACTTCCTGCACTCGTACGCCCAATGCCCTTTTGCATTGCAATTGAAACAGCGAGTCTTCTTGCTGTCCTTGGGACCCGTTGATGTCGTCGGCCTGCCAACTCCATACGATTTTGGCAAGCTTACATCCGCAAACGCTCTCTTAATGTGCCCAATATCCACAAAGCATTGAATATGCGCCTGATTACGTAGCCCTTGATTGGGAATTCCTTCGATGATGCAGCTCAACATTTCATCAGCATCAATATTAATACCCTGAGCAAGCATTATCTTGTCGTCGATATAACTCCCAAAAGTTTCGCTTTGTTTCCATTTGCGACCTTCGAATTTGCGTCTTCTCTCCAACTTCGATGATTTTCCGCCAAACGTTGAAATCAGCTCTGCAGTCAAGCCATCCAACGGTAGCAACACGCGGTCTGAATTTGCGTGCAGCCACTCATAAGCTTTTCCTTTAATTTTGCTCACCATTAGCATTTTCTCGAATTTT
The DNA here is from genome assembly GCF_014743375.2 of Drosophila subpulchrella. Lineage (NCBI taxonomy): Eukaryota > Metazoa > Arthropoda > Insecta > Diptera > Drosophilidae > Drosophila > Drosophila subpulchrella. The sequence goes on from NW_023665530.1 coordinate 1,069,662, forward strand.
CCACCTATTCCATAAATCTTCGCGATATTATGCATTTGAGTAGTCCATTTGCAGGCACACGACTCGCCAGCAAAATCTCTCAACACCTTTGTTGCCATATTCAACGAGACGCCGATGCTCTCGTTAAAGTTTTCCACCACCGCAACGTTGCCGTTTTTCACCTTACGTTCGCTGCTTTTTGCGTTCCTAGAATTCTCTCCAGCCTGGTCGTGCATGTCGTCTTCTGTATAGTTTTCGTTCCGTTTGCCTCTAATTCTGAGAATGCTGCCAGCAACTTCGTCATTCCTTTCACCATCTTCGCCGTTTATTTCGCCGTCTTCTTCGTCGTAATTCTCAATGCTGCCTTCTTCGCCATTACTTTTGTTGCCGTCTTCTTCGTCGTAACTCTGGATGCCGCCGTCTTTGCCGTTACTTTTGTCGCCGCCTTCTTCGTCGTAATTCTGGATGCCGCCGTCTTTGCCGTTACTTTTGTCGCCGCCTTCTTCGTCGTAATTCTGGATGCCGCCGTCTTTGCCGTTACTTTTGTCTCCGTCTTTGCTGTTACTTTTGTCGCCGCCTTCTTTCTGGATAGTTCCGCCGCCGTCTTCGAAATTCTCGTCGCCGCTGTCTTCGCCTTTACTTTTGTCGCCGTCTTCTTCGTTGTAACTCTGGATGCCGCCGTCTTTGCCGTTACTTTTGTCGCCGCCTTCTTTCTGGATAGTTCCGCCGCCGTCTTCGAAATTCTCGTCGCCGCTGTCTTCGCCTTTACTTTTGTCGCCGTCTTTGTCTCCTTTTTGTCTCGCCATTTCGTCAAACTTTTCCCGAATTTCCTTCGGTATATTATTTAATCGCAAGATCAATTGTCTCTTTGTTCCGGTTGTTGATAACTTTAATACACTCAACCACCTTTTTAATTGTTCAATCGACTCGTTGTTTAAATCCATTTTGATTTTCTTTTTACTAACAATTTAATTAATTGGCTCGTGATCGGCCCACTTCTGATTTTGTAGGGGTATGATATATTCCCCCAAAGTTAAACACCAACACACATATATATGTACTTCTAGTCTTTATTTTATAATTTCGTCTGTTCAGGATCACGGTCGGCGTTCAACTGCCCTCGCTCTCAGCTCACGATCCGCATCAACCCCCGACTCATTGGGAGAGTGTGAGAGCGATGAGAGAGATAGAGAACAGTGAGCGGCATCGTACAACAACAACAACTTATTCTTAGAACTTACACGAATGATCTAGAAGGAATACAATAACATACACATACATACATACTACGACGTAGCATTCCTGCTACAGTGTATTGAATCGAAGGGTCTGTACTTGCGGGGCACGCTATATGGTCCGGCACTAACTCGTCGGCTTTGGGGGTGTTGTTCTTGCTTTATACTGACCCTGACACTGACTACACATTATTATTAACAGACTAAGAATTGAGCGTGCTTGCGACAAAATTATAAGTTAGTTAACTAAACCGGAAGAAATATAAATAAATTCGGGAAAAATTAGAATTTAAAGACTCAGGAAAAGAAAAGAAAGGGAGAAATCTTAAAGCAGCGAAGACACGGATGTTGTTGTGCTCGCATGTTGCCCACCCTACCTATGATCACCTGCCGCAAGAGCATGGCTCTGGTGACCCCTTCTGCACCCTACGACCGAGAAAACATCAGCTGAGTTCAGTAAATTTTGGAATTTAAGCTTCCATTTTTATAATAAATTCAAGGAAAGAAAACATAATGAATAGTAATTCCGTAATAGTAATTCATGATAATGTAATGGGTATAAAAATAATGATAATGTTTAAGCGATAGTATATAATCTTAATTATGAGAACATATATAAGGGGTTTTTGTAAGCTAAGGGCGGTTGTTTCAAAGTTTAGAATTTTAATTCGTTTCAGGGTAAGCTATTAATTTAATTTGTTTGGTTTAATTTAATTAGGATTAATAAAAAATATTTTTTTTGATAAAATTACAAAATCAAATTCAAGTTAATTCTCTTTAGGTACTTAATATTTGTAAGATAATATTTTTCGTTAATTTAATGCTTCATTAGATTCGGGTTTCATTTATTTTTATTTTTTTTTGGCAGTTCAAAAATAAAAGTCTTGTTTAGTTTTCAAAAGATAAAGGTGGATATAGGAAATAAACATTTAGTTTTCAAACTCACGGCAACTTTTCCACCGACGAAAGATCGATCTCCCGACGCAGGTGTGCTGTAAAAAGATTATGGCGTTTTGCACCATAGGGTTAAAGTAAACTTAAGAATATATTTTGAAAACAATTTAAAAGGAAACTTTCTTACCAATTTATCCCGATTCTTTAGAGGCGCTAAATTGTTATTTAAGTTTAGGTAGTATCTACAATAACCTAATTAAGATTCGCTCCATTATATTTTAAAATTTCCATAGATCTTTTTTTTTTTTTTCCATGGGGTTCACTGTGGTTGCAGGTTAAATATGCTCGCCATTGGGGAAAGTGATTTGGTTGATTGCCAGAGATAATACAAAGAAATAGCAGAGGGTTAAACCCCGTTAAAATTTGCGCCTTTGTGCATTGGGGTAAGGCTGCTGCTGATGTGTATGTGTGGCCTAGAGATTTCCCGCGGTGTAGCTGCGTAAGTGTGCGCCAAAAGATTACACGTCCATGTGTATAAGTAGCTGCTCGTAAATGCGCGCATGTAAAAAAAAGGTTAGCTGCGCATGCGTATTCGTTGGTGCCGGGTTAGGTACACATGTCGTCTACGGGGGTGCTCCTCGGTGCGGCGTCGATTTCGGCGGTACCAGGTTATGTACGCATGCAGCTATGGGGGTGCTCCTCGGTACATGCACGTCGGTTTTCGTTGGTGGTATTACATGCTCCTGATCTCGTCGACTTTACATACTGCTAACTGGGCACAACCTTACGATTGTGCCCCGAAGACGTTTTGGGGGTTTTAGGATTTTTTCGGGCCGTTGCCGACAGAAATCTCGCCAATCCAACCAAAAAAAAATAATATAACTTGCTGTTGGCCTGCTGGTCGAAACCCTCTCGTATAGCCGGGACGACGCTAAGTTTTTCCACTTCAGCTGCTCGGTCTACGCTTTGGCGGGTGATTTTTTTTTATTTTAAATTTTTTCACTATCGAATCGCAATACTTGCGAGATGCACGCGTACCCGAGTTAAAGTTTCGAACTTTTTTGGCACTGGGAACTTAATTTTTTAGTGCATGTGCACGCCGCGACTGCTCGATTGAAAAAAAGTAGAACGGAACCGGGTAATATTGGTCTAGGCTGCCAGCGGAAATGCATCGCAGCCGGTAATCACGCCATATTGGTAATTAAGCTTTCCAGAGCTCCCCTGGTACAGCTGATCATGCCAGCCCAGGACAGTTGGCATCCCCAAAAAAAAATACTAACTAAGCTGGGCTTACTAACATCTGTAGTTTGAAACCAAGCATAACAGCGCTACCCTAGTACAGCTGATTACTATCGCCACGGTCAGGTGTCATCTCAAAAAAAAAAAATACCAAGCCAAGCTTACTAATATTTATGGTTTGAATCTAAGCTAAGCTCAACAAAAACCTTAAAAAAATATTTTTCTGGCCGAACTAAAAAAAAGAAAAAATTTCGTTGCTTCAGTCGCCGCTACAAATCCGAGTCCTTTCGACCAAGTTATGGGCTTTAAAATATGGAGAGTATGCCCGTTTCTGTAAACCTTCGCAAAAATAAAATCAATGACATAAATACGGTCATATTTTTTACTACCTTTAAAGCTATATATTTGTATGCCGATAACAACATAATCATTCCACAAGCCCATAAAGGCCCGTAAGGTAGGCCCGTTTCTGTAAACCTTCGCAAAAATAAAATCAATGACATAAATACGGTCATATTTTTTAATACCTTTAAAGCTCTATATTTGAATGCCGATAACAACATAATCATTCCACAAGCCCATAAAGGCATGCCATATCGAAATCTGAGTCCTTTTGACCAAGTTATGGGCTTTAAAATATGGAGAGTAGGCCCGTTTCTGTAAACCTTCGCAAAAATAAAATCAATGACATAAAAACAGTCATATTTTTTACTACCTTTAAAGTTATATATCTTAATGCAGATAACAACATAATCATTCCACAAGCCCATAAAGGAATGCCATATCGAAATCCGAGTCCTTTTGACCAAGTTATGGGCTTTTAAAGATGGAGAGAAGGCCCTTTTCTGTAAGCCTTCACAAAATTAAAATCAATGACATAAAAACGGTCATATTTTTACAATCTTTAAAGATATATATTTTAATGCAGATTTCAACATAATCAATCCACAAGCCCATAAAGGTATGCCATATCGAAATCCGAGTCCATTTGACCAAGTTATGGGCTTTTAAAGATGGAGAGAAGGCCCATTTCTGTAAACCTTTGCAAAATTAAAGTCAATGACATAAAAACGGTTATATTTTTTACTACCTTTAAAGTTATATATTTTAATGCAGATAAAAACATAATCATTCCACAAGCCCATAAAGGTATGCCATATCAAAATCCGAGTCCTTTTGACCAAGTTATGGGCTTTAAAATATGGAGAAAAGGCCCGTTTCAGTAAACCTTCGCAAAAATAAAATCAATGACATAAAAACGGTCATAATTTTTACTACATTTAAAGTTATATATCTTAATGGAGATAACAACATAATCATTCCACAATCCCATAAAGGTATGCCATATCAAAATCCGAGTCCTTTTTACCAAGCTATGGGCTTTAAAATATGGAGAGAAGGCCCGTTTCTGTAAGCCTTCGCAAAAATAAAATCAATGACATAAAAACTGTCATATTTTTTACTACCTTTAAAGTTATATATATTAATGCAGATAACAACATAATCATTCCACAAGCCCATAAAGGTATGCCATATCAAAATCCGAGTCCTTTTGACCAAGTTATGGGCTTTAAAATATGGAGAGAAGGCCCGTTTCAGTAAACCCCCGCAATAATAAAATCAATGACATAAAAACAGTCATATTTTTTACTACCTTTAAAGTTATATATTTTAATGGAGATAACAACATAATCATTCCACAAGCCCATAAAGGTATGCCATATCAAAATGCGAGTCCTTTTGACCAAGCTATGGGCTTTAAAATATGGAGAGAAGGCCCGTTTCTGTAAACCTTCGCAAAAATAAAATCTATGACATAAAAACAGTCATATTTTTTACTTCCTTTAAAGTTATATATCTTAATGCAGATAACAACATAATCATTCCACAAGCCCATAAAGGAATGCCATATCGAAATCCGAGTCCTTTTGACCAAGTTATTGGCTTTTAAAGATGGAGAGAAGGCCCATTTCTGTAAGCCTTCGCAAAATTAAAATCAATGACATAAAAACGGTCATATTTTTTACAATCTTTAAAGATATATATTTTAATGCAGATTACAACATAATCAATCCACAAGCCCATAGAGGTATGCCATATCGAAATCCGAGTCCATTTGACCAAGTTATGGGCTTTTAAAGATGGAGAGAAGGCCCATTTCTGTAAACCCTTGCAAAATTAAAGTCAATGACATAAAAACGGTCATATTTTTTACTACCTTTAAAGTTATATATTTTAATGCAGATAAAAACATAATCATTCCACAGGCCCATAAAGGTATGCCATATCAAAATCCGAGTCCTTTTGACCAAGTTATGGGCTTTAAAATATGGAGAGAAGGCCCGTTTCTGTAAACCTTCGCAAAAATAAAATCAATGACATAAAAACAGTCATATTTTTTACTACCTTTAAAGTTATATATTTTAATGGAGATAACAACATAATCATTCCACAAGCCCATAAAGGTATGCCATATCAAAATGCGAGTCCTTTTGACCAAGCTATGGGCTTTAAAATATGGAGAGAAGGCCCGTTTCTGTAAACCTTCGCAAAAATAAAATCTATGACATAAAAACAGTCATATTTTTTACTTCCTTTAAAGTTATATATCTTAATGCAGATAACAACATAATCATTCCACAAGCCCATAAAGGAATGCCATATCGAAATCCGAGTCCTTTTGACCAAGTTATTGGCTTTTAAAGATGGAGAGAAGGCCCATTTCTGTAAACCCTTGCAAAATTAAAGTCAATGACATAAAAACGGTCATATTTTTTACTACCTTTAAAGTAATATATTTTAATGCAGATAAAAACATAATCATTCCACAGGCCCATAAAGGTATGCCATATCAAAATCCGAGTCCTTTTGACCAAGTTATGGGCTTTAAAATATGGAGAGAAGGCCCGTTTCTGTAAACCTTCGCAAAAATAAAATCAATGACATAAAAACGGTCATATTTTTTACTACCTTAAAAGTTATAATTTTTAATGCAGATAACAACATAATCATTCCACAAGCCAATAAGAGTATGCCATATCAAAATCCGAGTCCTTTTGACCAAGCTATGGGCTTTAAAATATTTAGAGAAAAGAACCGTTTCTGTAAACCTTCGCAAAAATAAAATCAATGACATAAAAACATTTATATTTTTTACTACCTTTAAAGTTATATATCTTAATGCAGATAACAACATAATCATTCCTCAAGCCCATAAAGGAATGCCATATCGAAATCCGAGTCCTTTTAACCAACTTATGGGCTTTTAAGGATGGAGAGAAGGCCCATTTCTGTAAGCCTTCGCAAAATTAAAATCAATGACATAAAAACTGTCATATTTTTTACTACCTTAAAAGTTATAAATTTTAATGCAGATAACAACATAATCATTCCACAAGCCAATAAGAGTATGCCATATCAAAATCCGAGTCCTTTTGACCAAGTTATGGGCTTTAAGATATGGAGAGAAGGCCCGTTTCTGTAAACCTTCGCAAAAATAAAATCAATGACATAAAAACAGTCATATTTTTTACTACCTTTAAAGTTATATATTTTAATGGAGATAAAAACATAATCATTCCACAAGCCCATAAAGGTATGCCATATCAAAATCGGAGTCCTTTTGACCAAGCTATGGGCTTTAAAATATGGAGAGAAGGCCCGTTTTTGTAAACCTTCGCAAAAATAAAATCAATGACATAAAAACAGTCATATTTTTTACTACCTTTAAAGTTATATATCTTAATGCAGATAACAAACTAATCATTCTACAAGCCCATAAGGGTATGCCATATCGAAATCCGAGTCCTTTTGACCAAGTCATGGGCTTTTAAAGATGGAGAGAAGGCCCATTTCTGTAAACCTTTGAAAAATTAAAATCAATGACATAAAAACGGTCATATTTTTTACTACCTTAAAAGTTATATATTTTAATGCAGATAACAACATAATCATTCCACAAGCCAATAAGAGAATGCCTTATCGAAATCCGAGTCCTGTTGACCAAGTTATGGGCTTTAAAATATGGAGAGTATGCCCGTTTCTGTAAACCTTCGCAAAAATAAAATCAATGACATAAATACGGTCATATTTTTTACTACCTTTAAAGCTATATATTTGTATGCCGATAACAACATAATCATTCCACAAGCCCATAAAGGCCCGTAAGGTAGGCCCGTTTAAAGATGGAGAGAAGGCCCTTTTCTGTAAGCCTTCACAAAATTAAAATCAATGACATAAAAACGGTCATATTTTTTACAATCTTTAAAGATATATATTTTAATGCAGATTACAACATAATCAATCCACAAGCCCATAAAGGTATGCCATATCGAAATCCGAGTCCTTTTGACCAAGTTATGAGCTTTAAAATATGGAGAGAAGGCCCGTTTCAGTAAACGTTCGCAAAAATAAAATCAATGACATAAAAACAGTCATATTTTTTACTACCTTTAAAGTTATATATTTTAATGGAGATAACAACATAATCATTCCACAAGCCCATAAAGGTATGCCATATCAAAATCCGAGTCCTTTTGACCAAGCTATGGGCTTTAAAATATGGAGAGAAGGCCCGTTTCTGTAAACCTTCGCAAAAATAAAATCTATGACATAAAAACAGTCATATTTTTTACTACCTTTAAAGTTATATATCTTAATGCAGATAACAACATAATCATTCCACAAGCCCATAAAGGTATGCCATATCAAAATCGGAGTCCTTTTGACCAAGTTATGGGCTTTTAAAAATGGAGAGAAGGCCCATTTCTGTAAACCTTTGCAAAATTAAAGTCAATGACATAAAAACGGTTATATTTTTTACTACCTTTAAAGTTATATATTTTAATGCAGATAAAAACATAATCATTCCACAAGCCTATAAAGGTATGCCATATCAAAATCCGAGTCCTTTTGACCAAGTTATGAGCTTTAAAATATGGAGAGAAGGCCCGTTTCAGTAAACGTTCGCAAAAATAAAATCAATGACATAAAAACAGTCATATTTTTTACTACCTTTAAAGTTATATATTTTAATGGAGATAACAACATAATCATTCCACAAGCCCATAAAGGTATGCCATATCAAAATCCGAGTCCTTTTGACCAAGCTATGGGCTTTAAAATATGGAGAGAAGGCCCGTTTCTGTAAACCTTCGCAAAAATAAAATCTATGACATAAAAACAGTCATATTTTTTACTACCTTTAAAGTTATATATCTTAATGCAGATAACAACATAATCATTCCACAAGCCCATAAAGGAATGCCATATCGAAATCCGAGTACTTTTGACCAAGTTATGGGCTTTTAAATATGGAGAGAAGGCCCATTTCTGTAAGCCTTCGCAAAATTAAGATCAATGACATAAAAACGGTCATATTTTTTACAATCTTGAAAGATATATATTTTAATGCACATTACAACATAATCAATCCACAAGCCCATAAAGGTATGCCATATCGAAATCCGAGTCCATTTGACCAAGTTATGGGCTTTTAAAGATGGAGAGAAGGCCCATTTCTGTAAACCCTTGCAAAATTAAAGTCAATGACATAAAAACGGTCATATTTTTTACTACCTTTAAAGTTATATATTTTAATGCAGATAAAAACATAATCATTCCACAAGCCCATAAAGGTATGCCATATCAAAATCCGAGTCCTTTTGACCAAGTTATGGGCTTTAAAATATGGAGAGAAGGCCCGTTTCTGTAAACCTTCGCAAAAATAAAATCAATGACATAAAAACAGTCATATATTTTACTACATTTAAAGTTATATATCTTAATGGAGATAACAACATAATCATTCCACAAGCCCATAAAGGTATGCCATATCAAAATCCGAGTCCTTTTGACCAAGCTATGGGCTTTAAAATATGGAGAGAAGGGCCGTTTCTGTAAACCTTCGCAATAATAAAATCAATGACATAAAAACTGTCATATTTTTTACTACCTTTAAAGCTATATATTTTAATGCAGATAACAATATAATCATTCCACAAGCCCATAAAGGTATGCCATATCGAAATCCGAATCCTTTTGACCAAGTAATGGGCTTTTAAAGATGGAGAGAAGGCCCATTTCTGTAAACCTTTGAAAAACTAAAATCAATGACATAAAAACGGTCATAAATTTTACTACCTTAAAAGTTATATATTTTAATGCAGATAACAACATAATCATTCCACAAATCCGAGTCCTTTTGACCAAGCTATGAGCTTTAAAATATGGAGAGAAGGCCCGTTTCTGTAAACCTTCACAAAATTAAAATCAATGACATAAAAACGGTCATATTTTTTACATTCTTTAAAGATATATATTTTAATGCAGATTACAACATAATCAATCCACAAGCCCATAAAGGTATGCCATATCGAAATCCGAGTCCATTTGACCAAGTTATGGGCTTTTAAAGATGGAGAGAAGGCCCATTTCTGTAAACCTTTGCAAAATTAAAGTCAATGACATAAAAACGGTTATATTTTGTAATACCTTTAAAGTTATATATTTTAATGCAGATAAAAACATAATCATTCCACTAGCCCATAAAGGTATGCCATATCAAAATCCGAGTCCTTTTGACCAAGTTATGGGCTTTAAAATATGGAGAGAAGGCCCGTTTCAGTAAACCCCCGCAAAAATAAAATCAATAACATAAAAACAGTCATATTTTTTACTACCTTTAAAGTTATACATTTTAATGGAGATAACAACATAATCATTCCACAAGCCCATAAAGGTATGCCATATCAAAATGCGAGTCCTTTTGACCAAGCTATGGGCTTTAAAATATGGAGAGAAGGCCCGTTTCTGTAAACCTTAGCAAAAATAAAATCTATGACATAAAAACAGTCATATATTTTACTACCTTTAAAGTTATATATCTTAATGCAGATAACAACATAATCATTCCACAAGCCAATAAGAGTATGCCATATAGAAATCCGAGTCCTTTTGACCAAGCTATGGGCTTTAAAATATGGAGAGAAGGCCCGTTTCTGTAAGCCTTCGCAAAAATAAAATCAATGACATAAAAACAGTCATATTTTTTACTACCTTTAAAGTTATATATCTTAATGCAGATAACAACATAATCATTCCACAAGCTCATAAAGGAATGCCATATCGAAATCCGAGTCTTTTTAACCAACTTATGGGCTTTTAAAGATGGAGAGAAGGCCCATTTCTGTAAGCCTTCGCAAAATTAAAATCAATGACATAAAAACTGTCATATTTTTTACTACCTTAAAAGTTATAAATTTTAATGCAGATAACAACATAATCATTCCACAAGCCAATAAGAGTATGCCATATCAAAATCCGAGTCCTTTTGACCAAGTTATGGGCTTTAAGATATGGAGAGAAGGCCCGTTTCTGTAAACCTTCGCAAAAATAAAATCAATGACATAAAAACAGTCATATTTTTTACTACCTTTAAAGTTATATATTTTAATGGAGATAAAAACATAATCATTCCACAAGCCCATAAAGGTATGCCATATCAAAATCGGAGTCCTTTTGACCAAGCTATGGGCTTTAAAATATGGAGAGAAGGCACGTTTCTGTAAACCTTCGCAAAAGTAAAATCAATGACATAAATACGGTCATATTTTTTATTTTATTCCGATAACAACATAATCATTCCACAAGCCCATAAAGGCATGCCATATCGAAATCCGAGTCCTTTTGACCAAGTTATGGGCTTTTAAAGAAGAAGAGAGAGCCCTTTTCTGTAAGCCTTCACAAAATTAAAATCAATGACATAAAAACGGTCATATTTTTTACAATCTTTAAAGATATATATTTTAATGCAGATTACAACATAATTAATCCACAAGCCCATAAAGGTATGCCATATCGAAATCCGAGTCTTTTTGACCAAGTTATGGGCTTTTAAAGATGGAGAGAAGGCCCATTTCTGTAAACCTTTGCAAAATTAAAGTCAATGACATAAAAACGGTCATATTTTGTACTACCTTTAAAGTTATATATTTTAATGCAGATAACAACATAATCATTCCACAAGCCAATAAGAGTATGCCATATCGAAATCCGAGTCCTTTTGACCAAGTTATGGGCTTTAAAATATGGAGAGTAGGCCCGTTTCTGTAAACCTTCGCAAAAGTAAAATCAATGACATAAATACGGTCATATTTTTTATTTTATTCCGATAACAACATAATCATTCCACAAGCCCATAAAGGCATGCCATATCGAAATACGAGTCCTTTTGACCAAGTTATGGGCTTTTAAAGAAGAAGAGAGCCCTTTTCTGTAAGCCTTCACAAAATTAAAATCAATGACATAAAAACGGTCATATTTTTTACAATCTTTAAAGATATATATTTTAATGCAGATTACAACATAATTAATCCACAAGCCCATAAAGGTATGCCATATCGAAATCCGAGTCTTTTTGACCAAGTTATGGGCTTTTAAAGATGGAGAGAAGGCCCATTTCTGTAAACCTTTGCAAAATTAAAGTCAATGACATAAAAACGGTCATATTTTGTACTACCTTTAAAGTTATGTATTTTAATGCAGATAAAAACATAATCATTCCACAAGCCCATAAAGGTATGCCATATCAAAATCCGAGTCCTTTTGACCAAGCTATGGGCTTTAAAATATGGAGAGAAGGCCCGTTTCTGTAAACCTTCGCAAAAATAAAATCAATGACATAAAAACAGTCATATTTTTTACTACCTTTAAAGTTATATATTTTAATGGAGATAACAACATAATCATTCCACAAGTCCATAAAGGTATGCCATATCGAAATCCGAGTCCTTTTGACCAAGTTATGGGCTTTTAAAGATGGAGAGAAGTCCCATTTCTGTAAACCTTTGCAAAATTAAAGTCAATGACATAAAAACGGTCATATTTTTTAGTACCCTTAAAGTTATATATTTTAATGCAGATAACAACATAATCATTCCACAAACCCATAAACTAATGCCATATCGAAATCCGAGTCCTTTTGACCAAGTTATGGGCTTTTAAAGATGGAGAGAAGGCCCATTTCTGTAAACCTTTGCAAAATTAAAGTCAATGACATAAAAACGGTCATATTTTGTACTACCTTTAAAGTTATGTATTTTAATGCAGATAAAAACATAATCATTCTACAAGCCCATAAAGGTATGCCATATCAAAATCCGAGTCCTTTTGACCAAGCTATGGGCTTTAAAATATGGAGAGAAGGCCCATTTCTGTAAGCCTTCGCAAAATTAAAATCAATAACATAAAAACGGTCATATTTTTTACTACCTTTAAAGCTATATATTTTAATGCAGATAACAAAATAATCATTCCACAAGCCCATAGAGGTATACCATATTGAAATCCGAGTCCTTTTAACCAAGTTATGGGCTTTTAAGGATGGAGAGAAGACCCATTTCTGTAAACCTTCGCAAAACTAAAATAAATGACATAAAAACGGTCATATTTTTTACTACCTTTAAAGCTAAATATTTGAATGCCGATAACAACATAATCATTCCACAAGCCCATAAAGGCATGCCATATCAAAATCCGAGTCCTTTTGACCAAGTTATGGGCTTTTAAAGATGGAGAGAAGGCCCTTTTCTGTAAGCCTTCACAAAGTTAAAATCAATGACATAAAAACGGTCAAATTTGTTACAATCTTTAAAGATATATATTTTAATGCAGATTACAACATAATTAATCCACAAGCCCATAAAGGTATGCCATATCGAAATCCGAGTCCTTTTGACCAAGTTATGGGCTTTTAAAGATGGAGAGAAGGCCCATTTCTGTAAACCTTTGCAAAATTAAAGTCAATGACATAAAAACGGTCATATTTTGTACTACCTTTAAAGTTATGTATTTTAATGCAGATAAAAACATAATCATTCCACAAGCCCATAAAGGTATGCCATATCAAAATCCGAGTCCTTTTGACTTTAAAATATGGAGAGAAGGCCCATTTCTGTAAGCCTTTGAAAAATTAAAATCAATGACATAAAAACGGTCATATTTTTTACTACCTTAAAAGTTATATATTTTAATGCAGATAACAACATAATCATTCCACAAGCCAATAAGAGTATGCCATATCGAAATCCGAGTCCTTTTGACCAAGTTATGGGCTTTAAAATATGGAGAGTAGGCCCGTTTCTGTAAACCTTTGTAAAATTAAAGTCAATGACATAAAAACGGTCATATTTTTTACTACCTTTAAAGTTATATATTTTAATGCAGATAAAAACATAATCATTCCCTACAAGCCCATAAAGGTATGCCGTATCAAAATCCGAGTCCTTTTGACCAAGCTATGGGCTTTAAAATATGGAGAGAAGGCCCGTTTCTGTAAACCTTCGCAAAAATAAAATCAATGACATAAAAACGGTCATATTTTTTACTACATTTAAAGTTATATATTTGAATGCCGATAACAATATAATCATTCCACAAGCCCATAAAGGCATGCCATATCGAAATCCGAGTCCTTTTGACCAAGTTATGGGCTTTTAAAGATGGAGAAAAGGCCCTTTTCTGTAAACCCTTGCAAAATTAAAGTCAATGACATAAAAACGGTCATATTTTTTTAATACCTTTAAAGTTATATATTTGAATGCAAATAACAACATAATCATTCCACAAGCCCATAAAGGTATGCCATATAAAAATCCGAGTCCTTTTTACCAAGCTATGGGCTTTAAAATATGGAGAGAAGGCCCGTTTCTGTAAACCTTCGCAAAAATAAAATCATAAAAACAGTCATATTTTTTACTACCTTTAAAGTTATATATTTTAATGCAGATAACAACATAATCATTCCACAAGCCCATAAAGGAATGCCACATCGAAATCCGAGTCCTTTTGACGAAGTTATGGGCTATTAAAGATGGAGAGAAGGCCCATTTCTGTAAGCCTTCGCAAAATTTAAATCAATGACATAAAAACGGTCATATTTTTTACTACCTTTAAAGCTATATATTTTAATGCAGATTACAACAGATTCATTCCACAAGCCCATAAAGGTATAACATATTGAAATCCGAGTCCTTTTGACCAAGTTATGGGCTTTTAGAGATGGAGAGAAGGCCCCTTTCTGTAAGCCTTCACAAAAATAAAATAAATGACATAAAAACGGTCATATTTTTTACTACCTTTAAAGCTATATATTTGAATGTAGATAACAAAATAATCATTCCACAAGCTCATAAAGGTATGCCATATCGAAATCCGAGTCCTTTTGACCAAGTTATGGGCTTTTAAAGATGGAGAGCAGGCCCATTTCTGTAAGCCTTCGCAAAATTCAAATCAATGACATAAAAACGGTCATATTTTTTACTACTTTTAAAGCTTTATATTTTAATGCAGATAACAACATAATCAATCCACAAGCCCATAAAGGTATGCCATATCGAAATCCGAGTCCTTTTGACGAAGTTATGGGCTTTAAAATATGGAGAGAAGGCCCGTTTCTGTAAACCTTCGCAAAAATAAAATCATATAGTCATATTTTTTACTACCTTTAAAGTTATATATTTTAATGCAGATAACAACATAGTCATTCCACAAGCCCATAAAGGAATGCCATATCGAAATCCGAGTCCTTTTGACGAAGTTATGGGCTTTTAAAGATGGAGAAAAGGCCCATTTCTGTAAGCCTTCGCAAAATTAAAATCAATGACATAAAAACGGTCATATTTTTGAATACCTTTAAAGCTATATATTTTAATGCAGATTACAACAGATTCATTCCACAAGCCCATAAAGGTATACCATATTGAAATCCGAGTCCTTTTGACCAAGTTATGGGCTTTTAGAGATTTAGAGAAGAACCCTTTCTGTAAGCCTTCACAAAAATAAAATCAATGACATAAAAAAAGTCATATTTTTTACTACCTTTAAAGCTATATATTTTAATGCAGATAACAAAATAATCATTCCACAAGCCCATAAAGGTATGCCATATCGAAATCCGAGTCTTTTTGACCAAGTTATGGGCTTTTAAAGATGAAGAGAAGGCCCATTTCTGTAAACCTTTGTAAAATTAAAGTCAATGACATAAAAACGGTCATATTTTTTGCTACCTTCAAAGTTATATATTTTAATTCAGATAAAAACATAATCATTCCACAAGCCCATAAAGGTATGCCGTATCAAAATCCGAGTCCTTTTGACCAAGTTATGGGCTTTTAAAGATGGAGAGAAGGCCCGTTTCCGTAAACCTTTGCAAAAATAAAATCAATGTCATAAAAACAGTCATATTTTTTACTACCTTTAAAGTTATATATTTTAATGAAGATAACAACATAATCATTAAACAAGCCCATAAAGGCATGCCATATTGAAATCCGAGTCCTTTTGACCAAGTTATGGGCTTTTAGAGATGGAGAGAAGGCCCCTTTCTGTAAGCCTTCACAAAAATAAAATCAATGACATAAAAGCGGTAATATTTTTTACTACCATTAAAGCTATATATTTTAATGCAGATAACAAAATAATCATTCCACAAGCCCATAAAGGTATGCCATAACGAAATCCGAGTCCTTTTGACCAAGTTATGGGCTTTTAAAGATGGAGAGAAGGCCCGTTTCCGTAAACCTTCGCAAAAATAAAATCAATGACATAAAAACAGTCATATTTTTTATTACCTTTAAAGTTATATATTTGAATGAAGATAAAAACATAATCATTCCACAAGCCCATAAAGGCATGCCATATCGAAATCCGAGTCCTTTTGACCAAGTTATGGGCTTTTAAAGATGGAGAGCAGGCCCATTTCTGTAAGCCTTCGCAAAATTCAAATCAATGACATAAAAACGGTCATATTTTTTACTACCCTTAAAGTTATATATTTTAATGCATATAAAAAAATAATCATTCCACAAGCCCATAAGGGAATGCCATATCGAATTCCGAGTCCTTTTGACCAAGTAATGGGCTTTTAAAGATGGAGAGAAGGCCCATTTCTGTAAGCCTTCGCAAAAATAAAATCAATGACATAAAAACGGTCATATTTTTTACTACCTTTAAAGCTATATATTTGAATGCCGATAACAACATAATCATTTCACAAGCCCATAAAGGCATGCCATATCGAAATCCGAGTCCTTTTGACCAAGTTATGGGCTTTTAAGGATGGAGAGAAGCCCGTTTCTGTAAGCCTTCGCAAAATTAAAATCAATGACATAAAATCGGTCATATTTTTTACTACCATAAAAGTTATATATTTTAATGCAGATAACAACATAATCATTCCACAAGCCCATAAAGGTATGCCGTATCAAAATCCGAGTCCTTTTGACCAAGCTATGGGCTTTAAAATATGGAGAGAAGGCCCGTTTCTGTAAACCATCGCAAAAATAAAATCAATGACATAAAAACAGTCATATTTTTTACTACCCTTAAAGTTATATATTTTAATGGAGATAAGAACATAATCATTCCACAAGCCCGTAAAGGAACGCCATATCGAAATCCGAGTCCTTTTGACGAAGTTATGGGCTTTTAAAGATGGAGAGAAGGCCCATTTCTGTAAGCCTTCGCAAAATTAAAATCAATGACATAAAAACGGTCATACTTTTTACTACCTTTAAAGCTATATATTTTAATGCAGATTACAACAGATTCATTCCACAAGCCCATAAAGGTATACCATATTGAAGTCCGAGTCCTTTTGACCAAGTTATGGGCTTTTAGAGAAGGAGAGAAGGCCCCTTTCTGTAAGCCTTCACAAAAATAAAATCAATGACATAAAAACGGTCATATTTTTTACTACCTTTAAAGCTATATATTTTAATGCAGATAACAAAATAATCATTCCACAAGCCCATAAAGGAATGCCATATCGAATTCCGAGTCCTTTTGACCAAGTAATAGGCTCTTAAAGATGGAGGGAAGGCCCATTTCTGTAAGCCTTCGCAAAATTAAAATCAATGACATAAAATCGGTCATATTTTTTACTACCTTTAAAGTTTTATATTTTAATGCAGATTACAACATAATCATTCCACAAGCCCATAATGGTATGCCATATCGAAATTCGAGTCCTTTTGACCAAGTTATGGAGAGATGGAGAGAAGGCCCATTTCTGTAAACCTTCGCAAAATTCAAATCAATGACATAAAAGCGGTCATATTTTTTACTACCTTTAAAGCTATATATTTTAATGCAGATAACAAAATAATTATTCCACAAGCCCATAAAGGTATGCCATATCGAGATCCGAGTCCTTTTGACCAAGTCATGGACTTTTAAAGATGGAGAGAAGGCCCATTTCTGTAAACCTTTGCAAAAATAAAGTCAATGACTAAAAACGGTCATATTTTTTACTAACTTTAAAGTTATATATTTTAATGCAGATAAAAACATAATCATTCCACAAGCCCATAAAGGAATGCCATATCGAATTCCGAGTCCTTTTGACCAAGTAATGGGCTCTTAAAGATGGAGAGCAGGCCCATTTCTGTAAGCCTTCGCAAAATTCAAATCAATGACATAAAAACGGTCATATTTTTTACTACCTTTAAAGCTATATATTTTAATGCAGATAACAAAATAATTATTCCACAATCCCATAAAGGTATGCCATATCGAAATCCGAGTCATTTTGACCAAGTCATGGGCTCTTAAAGATGGAGAGAAGGCCCATTTCTGTAAACCTTTGCAAAATTAAAGTCAATGACTAAAAACGGTCATATTTTTTACTACCTTTAAAGTTATATATTTTAATGCAGATAAAAACATAATCATTCCACAAGCCCATAAAGGTATGCCATATCGAAGTCCGAGTTGTTTTGACCAAGTTATGGGCTTTTAAAGATGCACTATGGGGAATTTGACCACTTTTTTTGGCCAAAACCCATTTTTTAAAAGTCGTTAAAAATAGGTTTTGTTTATCAGAATGCATCAGGATAACATCAATATCTAATGTTATTAACAGAAAAGTTTAACAGTGCGCACCACTGTTAAGTTATCAGCTGTTAAAGCCTGTTTTTATTTCAACGAGGTGGCAGCGCTGGTAAAGCGCCTATAATTCTTAAAAGTTTAAATTGTCAAAAAGTGTAAAACTAAACATAGCTCTGAGATTTTTGAAATACCATCCAATCAGAGGGACTTGTAACTAGTGTTTGTGACCTTAATATTGTATTTATTGATTGTGGTGCTCGTATATTCGTGTTCTAGTTCTAACCTCAAAAAAAAAACAAAATCTTTAAGTTAATTTGTAATTTTAAATAGAGCTACAAAGTGATTCCAGCTGTTTCCACCTCTGAAACCTTTTTTGTCTTGTAGAGTATTTAATTCTCATTGAGCTCGGTTAGTATAAAAGTGCACTTTTGCGCACTTTCTCTAAAATGTAGCTTTAAAGACCTCTACCTAATATGGTATATTTCTCCCATTTTGGTCTGGTAAATGCCAGTTTCGATGTTATCTTAAGAGAAACAGTGCTCAACTATATTTTTTATTAAATAACGTTTATTTTAAAATTATTTTACAACTTCATTTCACTTACTTAAAGTTGATATATAGGATTTTAGTATTTTTGTTAAGAATTATAGTGATAACAATACAAAAAATTACAAATTCACTAAAAAAAAATGGGAAATAAAAAAAGCCAACATTTTTTTTTTAAATCAGTTTGGTATTTAAAAAAAAAAATCAAGAAAAAAATTTTTTTATATGATTGACAAGAAAAAAAAAATTTTTTTTTTTAAAAGGCGGGACCACGCCATCTTTTTTAATTTACTTCCTTTAAACTTTATATACTTAATTCTAAAAACAAAACTTTTAAATGTTGCTTTGTTTTTAAGTTATTAATTAATGCCACAAAAAGTGGGCAAATTCCCCATAGTGAGATGGAGAGAAGGCCCATTTCTGTAAACCTTCGCAAAATTAAAATCAGAGACATAAAAACGGTCATATTTTTTACTACCTTTAAAGCTATATATTTTAATGCAGATTACAACAGATTCATTCCACAAGCCCATAAAGGTATACCATATTGAAATCCGAGTCCTTTTGACCAAGTTATGGGCTTTTAGAGATGGAGAGAAGGCCCCTTTCTGTAAGCCTTCACAAAAATAAAATCAATGACATAAAAACGGTCATATTTTTTACTACCTTTAAAGCTATATATTTTAATGCAGATAACAAAATAATCATTCCACAAGCCCATAAAGGAATGCCATATCGAATTCCGAGTCCTTTTGACCAAGTAATAGGCTTTTAAAGATGGAGGGAAGGCCCATTTCTGTAAGCCTTCGCAAAATTAAAATCAATGACATAAAATCGGTCATATTTTTTACTACCTTTAAAGTTTTATATTTTAATGCAGATTACAACATAATCATTCCACAAGCCCATAATTGTATGCCATATCGAAATTCGAGTCCTTTTGACCAAGTTATGGAGAGATGGAGAGAAGGCCCATTTCTGTAAACCTTCGCAAAATTCAAATCAATGACATAAAAGCGGTCATAGTTTTTACTACCTTTAAAGCTATATATTTTAATGCAGATAACAAAATAATTATTCCACAAGCCCATAAAGGTATGCCATATCGAGATCCGAGTCCTTTTGACCAAGTTATGGGCTTTTAAGGATGGAGAGAAGCCCATTTCTGTAAGCCTTCGCAAAATTAAAATCAATGACATAAAATCGGTCATATTTTTTACTACCATAAAAGTTATATATTTTAATGCAGATAACAACATAATCATTCCACAAGCCCATAAAGGTATGCCGTATCAAAATCCGAGTCCTTTTGACCAAGCTATGGGCTTTAAAATATGGAGAGAAGGCCCGTTTCTGTAAACCTTCGCAAAATTAAAGTCAATGACTAAAAACGGTCATATTTTTTACTACCTTTAAAGTTATATATTTTAATGCAGATTACAACATAATCATTCCAAAAGCCCAAAAAGGTGTACCATATCGAAAGCCGAGTCCTTTTGACCAAGTTATGGGCTTTTAAAGATGAAGAAAAGGCCCCTTTCTGTAAGCCTTCACAAAATTAAAATCAATGACATAAAAACGGTCATATATTTTACAACCTTTAAAGCTAAATATTTTAATGCAGATTACAACATAATCATTCCACAAGCCCATAAAGGTATGCCATATCGAAATCCGAGTCCTTTTGACCAAGTTATGGGCTTTTAAAGATGGAGAGAAGGCCCATTTCTGTAAACCTTTGTAAAATTAAAGTCAATGACATAAAAACGGTCATATTATTTACTACCTTTCAAGTTATATATTTTAATGCAGATAACAAAATAATTATTCCACAAGCCCATAAGGGAATGCCATATCGAGTTCCGAGTCCTTTTGACCAAGTAATGGGCTTTTAAAGATGGAGAGAAGGCCCATTTCTGTAAGCCTTCGCAAAAATAAAATCAATGACATAAAAACGGTCATATTTTTTACTACCTTTAAAGCTATATATTTGAATGCCGATAACAACATAATCATTCCACAAGCCCATAAAGGCATGCCATATCGAAATCCGAGTCCTTTTGACCAAGTTATGGGCTTTTAAGGATGGAGAGAAGCCCATTTCTGTAAGCCTTCGCAAAATTAAAATCAATGACATAAAATCGGTCATATTTTTTACTACCATAAAAGTTATATATTTTAATGCAGATAACAACATAATCATTCCACAAGCCCATAAAGGTATGCCGTATCAAAATCCGAGTCCTTTTGACCAAGCTATGGGCTTTAAAATATGGAGAGAAAGCCCGTTTCTGTAAACCTTCGCAAAAATAAAATCAATGACATAAAAACAGTCATATTTTTTACTACCTTTAAAGTTATATATTTTAATGGAGATAAGAACATAATCATTCCACAAGCCCGTAAAGGAATGCCATATCGAAATCCGAGTCCTTTTGACGAAGTTATGGGCTTTTAAAGATGGAGAGAAGGCCCATTTCTGTAAGCCTTCGCAAAATTAAAATCAATGACATAAAAACGGTCATACTTTTTACTACCTTTAAAGCTATATATTTTAATGCAGATTACAACAGATTCATTCCACAAGCCCATAAAGGTATACCATATTGAAATCCGAGTCCTTTTGACCAAGTTATGGGCTTTTAGAGATGGAGAGAAGGCCCCTTTCTGTAAGCCTTCACAAAAATAAAATCAATGACATAAAAACGGTCATATTTTTTACTACCTTTAAAGCTATATATTTTAATGCAGATAACAAAATAATCATTCCACAAGCCCATAAAGGAATGCCATATCGAATTCCGAGTCCTTTTGACCAAGTAATAGGCTTTTAAAGATGGAGGGAAGGCCCATTTCTGTAAGCCTTCGCAAAATTAAAATCAATGACATAAAATCGGTCATATTTTTTACTACCTTTAAAGTTTTATATTTTAATGCAGATTACAACATAATCATTCCACAAGCCCATAATTGTATGCCATATCGAAATTCGAGTCCTTTTGACCAAGTTATGGAGAGATGGAGAGAAGGCCCATTTCTGTAAACCTTCGCAAAATTCAAATCAATGACATAAAAGCGGTCATATTTTTTACTACCTTTAAAGCTATATATTTTAATGCAGATAACAAAATAATTATTCCACAAGCCCATAAAGGTATGCCATATCGAGATCCGAGTCCTTTTGACCAAGTTATGGGCTTTTAAGGATGGAGAGAAGCCCATTTCTGTAAGCCTTCGCAAAATTAAAATCAATGACATAAAATCGGTCATATTTTTTACTACCATAAAAGTTATATATTTTAATGCAGATAACAACATAATCATTCCACAAGCCCATAAAGGTATGCCGTATCAAAATCCGAGTCCTTTTGACCAAGCTATGGGCTTTAAAATATGGAGAGAAGGCCCGTTTCTGTAAACCTTCGCAAAAATAAAATCAATGACATAAAAACAGTCATATTTTTTACTACCTTTAAAGTTATATATTTTAATGGAGATAAGAACATAATCATTCCACAAGCCCGTAAAGGAATGCCATATCGAAATCCGAGTCCTTTTGACGAAGTTATGGGCTTTTAAAGATGGAGAGAAGGCCCATTTCTGTAAGCCTTCGCAAAATTAAAATCAATGACATAAAAACGGTCATACTTTTTACTACCTTTAAAGCTATATATTTTAATGCAGATTACAACAGATTCATTCCACAAGCCCATAAAGGTATACCATATTGAAATCCGAGTCCTTTTGACCAAGTTATGGGCTTTTAGAGATGGAGAGAAGGCCCCTTTCTGTAAGCCTTCACAAAAATAAAATCAATGACATAAAAACGGTCATATTTTTTACTACCTTTAAAGCTATATATTTTAATGCAGATAACAAAATAATCATTCCACAAGCCCATAAAGGAATGCCATATCGAATTCCGAGTCCTTTTGACCAAGTAATAGGCTTTTAAAGATGGAGGGAAGGCCCATTTCTGTAAGCCTTCGCAAAATTAAAATCAATGACATAAAATCGGTCATATTTTTTACTACCTTTAAAGTTTTATATTTTAATGCAGATTACAACATAATCATTCCACAAGCCCATAATTGTATGCCATATCGAAATTCGAGTCCTTTTGACCAAGTTATGGAAAGATGGAGAGAAGGCCCATTTCTGTAAACCTTCGCAAAATTCAAATCAATGACATAAAAGCGGTCATATTTTTTACTACCTTTAAAGCTATATATTTTAATGCAGATAACAAAATAATTTTTCCACAAGCCCATAAAGGTATGCCATATCGAGATCCGAGTCCTTTTGACCAAGTCATGGACTTTTAAAGATGGAGAGAAGGCCCATTTCTGTAAACCTTTGCAAAAATAAAGTCAATGACTAAAAACGGTCATTTTTTTTCGACTAACTTTAAAGTTATATATTTTAATGCAGATAAAAACATAATCATTCCACAAGCCCATAAAGGAATGCCATATCGAATTCCGAGTCCTTTTGACCAAGTAATGGGCTCTTAAAGATGGAGAGCAGGCCCATTTCTGTAAGCCTTCGCAAAATTCAAATCAATGACATAAAAACGGTCATATTTTTTACTACCTTTAAAGCTATATATTTTAATGCAGATAACAAAATAATTATTCCACAATCCCATAAAGGTATGCCATATCGAAATCCGAGTCTTTTTGACCAAGTCATGGGCTCTTAAAGATGGAGAGAAGGCCCATTTCTGTAAACCTTTGCAAAATTAAAGTCAATGACTAAAAACGGTCATATTTTTTACTACCTTTAAAGTTATATATTTTAATGCAGATAAAAACATAATCATTCCACAAGCCCATAAAGGTATGCCATATCGAAGTCCGAGTTGTTTTGACCAAGTTATGGGCTTTTAAAGATGCACTATGGGGAATTTGACCACTTTTTTTGGCCAAAACCCATTTTTTAAAAGTCGTTAAAAATAGGTTTTGTTTATCAGAATGCATCAGGATAACATCAATATCTAATGTTATTAACAGAAAAGTTTAACAGTGCGCACCACTGTTAAGTTATCAGCTGTTAAAGCCTGTTTTTATTTCAACGAGGTGGCAGCGCTGGTAAAGCGCCTATAATTCTTAAAAGTTTAAATTGTCAAAAAGTGTAAAACTAAACATAGCTCTGAGATTTTTGAAATACCATCCAATCAGAGGGACTTGTAACTAGTGTTTGTGACCTTAATATTGTATTTATTGATTGTGGTGCTCGTATATTCGTGTTCTAGTTCTAACCTCAAAAAAAACAAAATCTTTAAGTTAATTTGTATTTTTAAATAGAGCTACAAAGTGATTCCAGCTGTTTCCACCTCTGAAACCTTTTTTGTCTTGTAGAGTATTTAATTCTCATTGAGCTCGGTTAGTATAAGAGTGCACTTTTGCGCATTTTCCCTAAAATGTAGCTTTAAAGACCTCTACCTAATATGGTATATTTCTCCCATTTTTGTCTGGTAAATGCCAGTTTCGATGTTATCTTAAGAGAAACAGTGCTCAACTATATTTTTTATTAAATAACGTTTATTTTAAAATTATTTTACAACTTCATTTCACTTACTTAAAGTTGATATATAGGATTTTAGTATTTTTGTTAAGAATTATAGTGATAACAATACAAAAAATTACAAATTCACTAAAAAAAAATGGGAAATAAAAAAAGCCAACATTTTTTTTTTAAATCAGTTTGGTATTTAAAAAAAAAAATCAAGAAAAAAAATTTTTTTATATGATTGACAAGAAAAAAAAAATTTTTTTTTTTAAAAGGCGGGATTACGCCATCTTTTTTAATTTACTTCCTTTAAACTTTATATACTTAATTCTAAAAACAAAACTTTTAAATGTTGCTTTGTTTTTAAGTTATTAATTAATGCCACAAAAAGTGGGCAAATTCCCCATAGTGAGATGGAGAGAAGGCCCATTTCTGTAAACCTTCGCAAAATTAAAATCAAAGACATAAAAACGGTCATATATTCAAGTTATATATTTGAATGCCGATAACAACATAATCATTCCAAAAGCCCAAAAAGGTGTACCATATCGAAAGCCGAGTCCTTTTGACCAAGTTATGGGCTTTTAAAGATGAAGAAAAGGCCCCTTTCTGTAAGCCTTCACAAAATTAAAATCAATGACATAAAACGGTCATATATTTTACAACCTTTAAAGCTAAATATTTTAATGCAGATTACAACATAATCAATCCACAAGCCCATAAAGGTATGCCATATCGAAATCCGAGTCCTTTTGACCAAGTTATGGGCTTTTAAAGATGGAGAGAAGGCCCATTTCTGTAAACCTTTGTAAAATTAAAGTCAATGACATAAAAACGGTCATATTATTTACTACCTTTCAAGTTATATATTTTAATGCAGATAACAAAATAATTATTCCACAAGCCCATAAAGGTATGCCATATCGAAATCCGAGTCCTTTTGACCAAGTCATGGACTTTTAAAGATGGAGAGAAGGCCCATTTCTGTAAACCTTCGCAAAAATAAAATCAATGACATAAAAACAGTCATATTTTTTACTACCTTTAAAGTTATATATTTTAATGGAGATAAAAACATAATCATTCCACAAGCCCATAAAGGTATGCCGTATAAAAATCCGAATCCTTTTGACCAAGCTATGGGCTTTAAAATATGGAGAGAAGGCCCGTTTCCGTAAACCTTCGCAAAAATAAAATCAATGACATAAAAACAGTCATATTTTTTACTACCTTTAAAGTTATATATTTTAATGGAGATAACAACATAATTATTCCACAAGCCCATAAAGGTATGCCATATCGAAATCCGAGTCTTTTTGACCAAGTCATGGGCTCTTAAAGATGGAGAGAAGGCCCATTTCTGTAAGCCTTCGCAAAATTCAAATCAATGACATAAAAGCGGCCATATTTTTTACTACCTTTAAAGCTATATATTTTAATGCAGATAACAAAATAATTATTCCACAAGCCCATAAAGGTATGCCATATCGAAATCCGAGTCCTTTTGACCAAGTCATGGACTTTTAAAGATGGAGAGAAGGCCCATTTCTGTAAACCTTCGCAAAAATAAAATCAATGACATAAAAACAGTCATATTTTTTACTACCTTTAAAGTTATATATTTTAATGGAGATAAAAACATAATCATTCCACAAGCCCATAAAGGTATGCCGTATAAAAATCCGAATCCTTTTGACCAAGCTATGGGCTTTAAAATATGGAGAGAAGGCCCGTTTCCGTAAACCTTCGCAAAAATAAAATCAATGACATAAAAACAGTCATATTTTTTACTACCTTTAAAGTTATATATTTTAATGGAGATAACAACATAATTATTCCACAAGCCCATAAAGGTATGCCATATCGAAATCCGAGTCCTTTTGACCAAGTAATGGGCTCTTAAAGATGGAGAGCAGGCCCATTTCTGTAAGCCTTCGCAAAATTCAAATCAATGACATAAAAACGGTCATATTTTTTACTACCTTTAAAGCTATATATTTTAATGCAGATAACAAAATAATTATTCCACAATCCCATAAAGGTATGCCATATCGAAATCCGAGTCTTTTTGACCAAGTCATGGGCTCTTAAAGATGGAGAGAAGGCCCATTTCTGTAAACCTTTGCAAAATTAAAGTCAATGACTAAAAACGGTCATATTTTTTACTACCTTTAAAGTTATATATTTTAATGCAGATTACAACATAATCATTCCACAAGCCCATAATGGTATGCCATATCGAAATTCGAGTCCTTTTGACCAAGTTATGGAGAGATGGAGAGAAGGCCCGTTTCTGTAAACCTTCGCAAAAATAAAATCAATGACATAAAAACAGTCATATTTTTTACTACCTTTAAAGTTATATATTTTAATGGAGATAAGAACATAATCATTCCACAAGCCCGTAAAGGAATGCCATATCGAAATCCGAGTCCTTTTGACGAAGTTATGGGCTTTTAAAGATGGAGAGAAGGCCCATTTCTGTAAGCCTTCGCAAAATTAAAATCAATGACATAAAAACGGTCATACTTTTTACTACCTTTAAAGCTATATATTTTAATGCAGATTACAACAGATTCATTCCACAATCCCATAAAGGTATGCCATATCGAAATCCGAGTCTTTTTGACCAAGTCATGGGCTCTTAAAGATGGAGAGAAGGCCCATTTCTGTAAACCTTTGCAAAATTAAAGTCAATGACTAAAAACGGTCATATTTTTTACTACCTTTAAAGTTATATATTTTAATGCAGATAAAAACATAATCATTCCACAAGCCCATAAAGGTATGCCATATCGAAGTCCGAGTTGTTCTGACCAAGTTATGGGCTTTTAAAGATGCACTATGGGGAATTTGACCACTTTATTTTGGCCAAAACCCATTTTTTAAAAGTCGTTAAAAATAGGTTTTGTTTATCAGAATGCATCAGGATAACATCAATATCTAATGTTATTAACAGAAAAGTTTAACAGTGCGCACCACTGTTAAGTTATCAGCTGTTAAAGCCTGTTTTTATTTCAACGAGGTGGCAGCGCTGGTAAAGCGCCTATAATTCTTAAAAGTTTAAATTGTCAAAAAGTGTAAAACTAAACATAGCTCTGAGATTTTTGAAATACCATCCAATCAGAGGGACTTGTAACTAGTGTTTGTGACCTTAATATTGTATTTATTGATTGTGGTGCTCGTATATTCGTGTTCTAGTTCTAACCTCAAAAAAAACAAAATCTTTAAGTTAATTTGTATTTTTAAATAGAGCTACAAAGTGATTCCAGCTGTTTCCACCTCTGAAACCTTTTTTGTCTTGTAGAGTATTTAATTCTCATTGAGCTCGGTTAGTATAAAAGTGCACTTTTGCGCATTTTCCCTAAAATGTAGCTTTAAAGACCTCTACCTAATATGGTATATTTCTCCCATTTTTGTCTGGTAAATGCCAGTTTCGATGTTATCTTAAGAGAAACAGTGCTCAACTATATTTTTTATTAAATAACGTTTATTTTAAAATTATTTTACAACTTCATTTCACTTACTTAAAGTTGATATATAGGATTTTAGTATTTTTGTTAAGAATTATAGTGATAACAATACAAAAAATTACAAATTCACTAAAAAAAAATGGGAAATAAAAAAAGCCAACATTTTTTTTTAAAATCAGTTTGGTATTTAAAAAAAAAAATCAAGAAAAAAAATTTTTTTATATGATTGACAAGAAAAAAAATTTTTTTTTTAAAAAGGCGGGACCACGCCATCTTTTTATACCCGTTACTCGTAGAGTAAAAGGGTATACTAGATTCGTCGGAAAGTATGTAACAGGCAGAAGGAAGCGTTTCCGACCCCATAAAGTATATATATTCTTGATCAGGATCACTAGCCGAGTCGATCTAGCCATATCCGTCTGTCCGTCTGTCCGTCTGTCCGTCTGTCCGTCTGTCCGTCTGTCCGTCTGTCCGTCTGTCCGTATGAACGCTGAGATCTTGGAAACTATAAGAGCTACAATACTGGGATTAGGCATGCAGATTCCTGAGATTCCTGCGCAGCGCAAGTTTGTTTCAAAAGAGTGCCACGCCCACTCTAACGCCCACAAACCGCCCAAAACTGTGGTTCCTACAGTTTTGATGCTAGAACAAAAATTTTAACTGAAATGTATTGTTCTCATCAATACCTACCGACTGACCTAAAAAAAAGTTTGCCACGCCCACTTTAACGCCCACAAACTGCCCACAAACTTCAAAAAATCGTAAATATGAACGCGGATATCTCGGAAAATATCAAAGATAGAGAAACGAGATTTCAGATTTAGATTCCGTAGGCTTGAGCGCAGCGCAAGTTTATTACGCGAATATGCCACGCCCACTCCAACGCCCACAAACCGCCCAAGTCTGTGGCGCCCACAATTTTCATGGTAGATAAAAAATTTAAACTGAAATGTATTGGTCTCGTCAATACCTATCGATTGATTTAAAAAAAAGTTTGCCACGCCCACTCTAACGCCCACAAACCGCCCAAGCCTGTGGCGCCCACAATTTTCGTGCTAGATAAAAAATTTTAACTTAAATGTATTGGTCTCGTCAATACCTATCGATTGATTTAAAAAAAACTTTGCCACGCCCACTCTAATGCCCACAACGCTTAAATCTGTCTACCGCCGGTAGGTGGCGCATTTGCTGCTTGCATATCTCCATTTTCCTTTGGTCCCTTTAGCTGAGTAACGGGTATCTGATAGTCGAGGTACTCGACTATAGCGTTCTTCCTTGTTTAATTTACTTCCTTTAAACTTTATATACTTAATTCTAAAAACAAAACTTTTAAATGTTGCTTTGTTTTTAAGTTATTAATTAATGCCACAAAAAGTGGGCAAATTCCCCATAGTGAGATGGAGAGAAGGCCCATTTCTGTAAACCTTCGCAAAATTAAAATCAAAGACATAAAAACGGTCATATTTTCAAGTTATATATTTGAATGCCGATAACAACATAATCATTCCAAAAGCCCAAAAAGGTGTACCATATCGAAAGCCGAGTCCTTTTGACCAAGTTATGGGCTTTTAAAGATGAAGAAAAGGCCCCTTTCTGTAAGCCTTCACAAAATTAAAATCAATGACATAAAACGGTCATATATTTTACAACCTTTAAAGCTAAATATTTTAATGCAGATTACAACATAATCAATCCACAAGCCCATAAAGGTATGCCATATCGAAATCCGAGTCCTTTTGACCAAGTTATGGGCTTTTAAAGATGGAGAGAAGGCCCATTTCTGTAAACCTTTGTAAAATTAAAGTCAATGACATAAAAACGGTCATATTATTTACTACCTTTCAAGTTATATATTTTAATGCAGATAACAAAATAATTATTCCACAAGCCCATAAAGGTATGCCATATCGAAATCCGAGTCCTTTTGACCAAGTCATGGACTTTTAAAGATGGAGAGAAGGCCCATTTCTGTAAACCTTCGCAAAAATAAAATCAATGACATAAAAACAGTCATATTTTTTACTACCTTTAAAGTTATATATTTTAATGGAGATAAAAACATAATCATTCCACAAGCCCATAAAGGTATGCCGTATAAAAATCCGAATCCTTTTGACCAAGCTATGGGCTTTAAAATACGGAGAGAAGGCCCGTTTCCGTAAACCTTCGCAAAAATAAAATCAATGACATAAAAACAGTCATATTTTTTACTACCTTTAAAGTTATATATTTTAATGGAGATAACAACATAATTATTCCACAAGCCCATAAAGGTATGCCATATCGAAATCCGAGTCTTTTTGACCAAGTCATGGGCTCTTAAAGATGGAGAGAAGGCCCATTTCTGTAAGCCTTCGCAAAATTCAAATCAATGACATAAAAGCGGCCATATTTTTTACTACCTTTAAAGCTATATATTTTAATGCAGATAACAAAATAATTATTCCACAAGCCCATAAAGGTATGCCATATCGAAATCCGAGTCCTTTTGACCAAGTCATGGACTTTTAAAGATGGAGAGAAGGCCCATTTCTGTAAACCTTCGCAAAAATAAAATCAATGACATAAAAACAGTCATATTTTTTACTACCTTTAAAGTTATATATTTTAATGGAGATAAAAACATAATCATTCCACAAGCCCATAAAGGTATGCCGTATAAAAATCCGAATCCTTTTGACCAAGCTATGGGCTTTAAAATATGGAGAGAAGGCCTGTTTCCGTAAACCTTCGCAAAAATAAAATCAATGACATAAAAACAGTCATATTTTTTACTACCTTTAAAGTTATATATTTTAATGGAGATAACAACATAATTATTCCACAAGCCCATAAAGGTATGCCGTATCGAAATCCGAGTCCTTTTGACCAAGTAATGGGCTCTTAAAGATGGAGAGCAGGCCCATTTCTGTAAGCCTTCGCAAAATTCAAATCAATGACATAAAAACGGTCATATTTTTTACTACCTTTAAAGCTATATATTTTAATGCAGATAACAAAATAATTATTCCACAATCCCATAAAGGTATGCCATATCGAAATCCGAGTCTTTTTGACCAAGTCATGGGCTCTTAAAGATGGAGAGAAGGCCCATTTCTGTAAACCTTTGCAAAATTAAAGTCAATGACTAAAAACGGTCATATTTTTTACTACCTTTAAAGTTATATATTTTAATGCAGATTACAACATAATCATTCCACAAGCCCATAATGGTATGCCATATCGAAATTCGAGTCCTTTTGACCAAGTTATGGAGAGATGGAGAGAAGGCCCGTTTCTGTAAACCTTCGCAAAAATAAAATCAATGACATAAAAACAGTCATATTTTTTACTACCTTTAAAGTTATATATTTTAATGGAGATAAGAACATAATCATTCCACAAGCCCGTAAAGGAATGCCATATCGAAATCCGAGTCCTTTTGACGAAGTTATGGGCTTTTAAAGATGGAGAGAAGGCCCATTTCTGTAAGCCTTCGCAAAATTCAAATCAATGACATAAAAACGGTCATACTTTTTACTACCTTTAAAGCTATATATTTTAATGCAGATTACAACAGATTCATTCCACAAGCCCATAAAGGTATTCCATATTGAAATCCGAGTCCTTTTGACCAAGTTATGGGCTTTTAGAGATGGAGAGAAGGCCCCTTTCTGTAAGCCTTCACAAAAATAAAATCAATGACATAAAAACGGTCATATTTTTTACTACCTTTAAAGCTATATATTTTAATGCAGATAACAAAATAATCATTCCACAAGCCCATAAAGGAATGCCATATCGAATTCCGAATCCTTTTGACCAAGTAATAGGCTTTTAAAGATGGAGAGAAAACCCATTTCTGTAAACCTTCGCAAAATTCAAATCAATGACATAAAAGCGGTCATATTTTTTACTTCCTTTAAAGCTATATATTTTAATGCAGATAACAAAATAATTATTCCACAAGCCCATAAAGGTATGCAATATCGAGATCCGAGTCCTTTTGACCAATTCATGGACTTTTAAAGATGGAGAGAAGGCCCATTTCTGTAAACCTTTGCAAAAATAAAGTCAATGACTAAAAACGGTCATATTTTTTACTAACTTTAAAGTTATATATTTTAATGCAGATAAAAACATAATCGTTCCACAAGCCCATAAAGGAATGCCATATCGAATTCCGAGTCCTTTTGACCAAGTAATGGGCTCTTAAAGATGTAGAGCAGGCCCATTTCTGTAAGCCTTCGCAAAATTCAAATCAATGACATAAAAACGGTCATATTTTTTACTACCTTTAAAGCTATATATTTTAATGCAGATAACAAAATAATTATTCCACAATCCCATAAAGGTATGCCATATCGAAATCCGAGTCTTTTTGACCAAGTCATGGGCTCTTAAAGATGGAGAGAAGGCCCATTTCTGTAAACCTTTGCAAAATTAAAGTCAATGACTAAAAACGGTCATATTTTTTACTACCTTTAAAGTTATATATTTTAATGCAGATAAAAACATAATCATTCCACAAGCCCATAAAGGTATGCCATATCGAAGTCCGAGTTGTTTTGACCAAGTTATGGGCTTTTAAAGATGCACTATGGGGAATTTGACCACTTTTTTTGGCCAAAACCCATTTGTTAAAAGTCGTTAAAAATAGGTTTTGTTTATCAGAATGCATCAGGATAACATCAATATCTAATGTTATTAACAGAAAAGTTTAACAGTGCGCACCACTGTTAAGTTATCAGCTGTTAAAGCCTGTTTTTATTTCAACGAGGTGGCAGCGCTGGTAAAGCGCCTATAATTCTTAAAAGTTTAAATTGTCAAAAAGTGTAAAACTAAACATAGCTCTGAGATTTTTGAAATACCATCCAATCAGAGGGACTTGTAACTAGTGTTTGTGACCTTAATATTGTATTTATTGATTGTGGTGCTCGTATATTCGTGTTCTAGTTCTAACCTAAAAAAAAAACAAAATCTTTAAGTTAATTTGTATTTTTAAATAGAGCTACAAAGTGATTCTAGCTGTTTCCACCTCTGAAACCTTTTTTGTCTTGTAGAGTATTTAATTCTCATTGAGCTCGGTTAGTATAAAAGTGCACTTTTGCGCATTTTCTCTAAAATGTAGCTTTAAAGACCTCTACCTAATATGGTATATTTCTCCCATTTTTGTCTGGTAAATGCCAGTTTCGATGTTATCTTAAGAGAAACAGTGCTCAACTAAATTTTTTATTAAATAACGTTTATTTTAAAATTATTTTACAACTTCATTTCACTTACTTAAAGTTGATATATAGGATTTTAGTATTTTTGTTAAGAATTATAGTGATAACAATACAAAAAATTACAAATTCACTAAAAAAAAATGGGAAATAAAAAAAGCCAACATTTTTTTTAAAAATCAGTTTGGTATTTAAAAAAAAAAAAATCAAGAAAAAAATTTTTTTTATATGATTGAAAAGAAAAAAAAATTTTTTTTTTTTAAAGGCGGGACCACGCCATCTTTTTTAATTTACTTCCTTTAAACTTTATATACTTAATTCTAAAAACAAAACTTTTAAATGTTGCTTTGTTTTTAAGTTATTAATTAATGCCACAAAAAGTGGGCAAATTCCCCATAGTGAGATGGAGAGAAGGCCCATTTCTGTAAACCTACGCAAAATTAAAATCAAAGACATAAAAACGGTCATATTTTCAAGTTATATATTTGAATGCCGATAACAACATAATCATTCCAAAAGCCCAAAAAGGTGTACCATATCGAAAGCCGAGTCCTTTTGACCAAGTTATGGGCTTTTAAAGATGAAGAAAAGGCCCCTTTCTGTAAGCCTTCACAAAATTAAAATCAATGACATAAAAACGGTCATATATTTTACAACCTTTAAAGCTAAATATTTTAATGCAGATTACAACATAATCAATCCACAAGCCCATAAAGGTATGCCATATCGAAATCCGAGTCCTTTTGACCAAGTTATGGGCTTTTAAAGATGGAGAGAAGGCCCATTTCTGTAAACCTTTGTAAAATTAAAGTCAATGACATAAAAACGGTCATATTATTTACTACCTTTCAAGTTATATATTTTAATGCAGATAACAAAATAATTATTCCACAAGCCCATAAGGGAATGCCATATCGAATTCCGAGTCCTTTTGACCAAGTAATGGGCTTTTAAAGATGGAGAGAAGGCCCATTTCTGTAAGCCTTCGCAAAAATAAAATCAATGACATAAAAACGGTCATATTTTTTACTACCTTTAAAGCTATATATTTGAATGCCGATAACAACATAATCATTCCACAAGCCCATAAAGGTATGCCGTATCAAAATCCGAGTCCTTTTGACCAAGCTATGGGCTTTAAAATATGGAGAGAAGGCCCGTTTCTGTAAACCTTCGCAAAAATAAAATCAATGACATAAAAACAGTCATATTTTTTACTACCTTTAAAGTTATATATTTTAATGGAGATAAGAACATAATCATTCCACAAGCCCGTAAAGGAATGCCATATCGAAATCCGAGTCCTTTTGACGAAGTTATGGGCTTTTAAAGATGGAGAGAAGGCCCATTTCTGTAAGCCTTCGCAAAATTAAAATCAATGACATAAAAACGGTCATACTTTTTACTACCTTTAAAGCTATATATTTTAATGCAGATTACAACAGATTCATTCCACAAGCCCATAAAGGTATACCATATTGAAATCCGAGTCCTTTTGACCAAGTTATGGGCTTTTAGAGATGGAGAGAAGGCCCCTTTCTGTAAGCCTTCACAAAAATAAAATCAATGACATAAAAACGGTCATATTTTTTACTACCTTTAAAGCTATATATTTTAATGCAGATAACAAAATAATCATTCCACAAGCCCATAAAGGAATGCCATATCGAATTCGGAGTCCTTTTGACCAAGTAATAGGCTTTTAAAGATGGAGGGAAGGCCCATTTCTGTAAGCCTTCGCAAAATTAAAATCAATGACATAAAATCGGTCATATTTTTTACTACCTTTAAAGTTTTATATTTTAATGCAGATTACAACATAATCATTCCACAAGCCCATAATGGTATGCCATATCGAAATTCGAGTCCTTTTGACCAAGTTATGGAGAGATGGAGAGAAGGCCCATTTCTGTAAACCTTCGCAAAATTCAAATCAATGACATAAAAGCGGTCATATTTTTTACTACCTTTAAAGCTATATATTTTAATGCAGATAACAAAATAATTATTCCACAAGCCCATAAAGGTATGCCATATCGAGATCCGAGTCCTTTTGACCAAGTCATGGACTTTTAAAGATGGAGAGAAGGCCCATTTCTGTAAACCTTTGCAAAAATAAAGTCAATGACTAAAAACGGTCATATTTTTTACTAACTTTAAAGTTATATATTTTAATGCAGATAAAAACATAATCATTCCACAAGCCCATAAAGGAATGCCATATCGAATTCCGAGTCCTTTTGACCAAGTAATGGGCTCTTAAAGATGGAGAGCAGGCCCATTTCTGTAAGCCTTCGCAAAATTCAAATCAATGACATAAAAACGGTCATATTTTTTACTACCTTTAAAGCTATATATTTTAATGCAGATAACAAAATAATTATTCCACAATCCCATAAAGGTATGCCATATCGAAATCCGAGTCTTTTTGACCAAGTCATGGGCTCTTAAAGATGGAGAGAAGGCCCATTTCTGTAAACCTTTGCAAAATTAAAGTCAATGACTAAAAACGGTCATATTTTTTACTACCTTTAAAGTTATATATTTTAATGCAGATAAAAACATAATCATTCCACAAGCCCATAAAGGTATGCCATATCGAAGTCCGAGTTGTTTTGACCAAGTTATGGGCTTTTAAAGATGCACTATGGGGAATTTGACCACTTTTTTTGGCCAAAACCCATTTTTTAAAAGTCGTTAAAAATAGGTTTTGTTTATCAGAATGCATCAGGATAACATCAATATCTAATGTTATTAACAGAAAAGTTTAACAGTGCGCACCACTGTTAAGTTATCAGCTGTTAAAGCCTGTTTTTATTTCAACGAGGTGGCAGCGCTGGTAAAGCGCCTATAATTCTTAAAAGTTTAAATTGTCAAAAAGTGTAAAACTAAACATAGCTCTGAGATTTTTGAAATACCATCCAATCAGAGGGACTTGTAACTAGTGTTTGTGACCTTAATATTGTATTTATTGATTGTGGTGCTCGTATATTCGTGTTCTAGTTCTAACCTCAAAAAAAACAAAATCTTTAAGTTAATTTGTATTTTTAAATAGAGCTACAAAGTGATTCCAGCTGTTTCCACCTCTGAAACCTTTTTTGTCTTGTAGAGTATTTAATTCTCATTGAGCTCGGTTAGTATAAAAGTGCACTTTTGCGCATTTTCTCTAAAATGTAGCTTTAAAGACCTCTACCTAATATGGTATATTTCTCCCATTTTTGTCTGGTAAATGCCAGTTTCGATGTTATCTTAAGAGAAACAGTGCTCAACTATATTTTTTATTAAATAACGTTTATTTTAAAATTATTTTACAACTTCATTTCACTTACTTAAAGTTGATATATAGGATTTTAGTATTTTTGTTAAGAATTATAGTGATAACAATACAAAAAATTACAAATTCACTAAAAAAAAATGGGAAATAAAAAAAGCCAACATATTTTTTTAAAATCAGTTTGGTATTTAAAAAAAAAATCAAGAAAAAAAATTTTTTTATATGATTGACAAGAAAAAAAAAATTTTTTTTTTTAAAAGGCGGGACCACGCCATCTTTTTTAATTTACTTCCTTTAAACTTTATATACTTAATTCTAAAAACAAAACTTTTAAATGTTGCTTTGTTTTTAAGTTATTAATTAATGCCACAAAAAGTGGGCAAATTCCCCATAGTGAGATGGAGAGAAGGCCCATTTCTGTAAACCTTCGCAAAATTAAAATCAAAGACATAAAAACGGTCATATTTTCAAGTTATATATTTGAATGCCGATAACAACATAATCATTCCAAAAGCCCAAAAAGGTGTACCATATCGAAAGCCGAGTCCTTTTGACCAAGTTATGGGCTTTTAAAGATGAAGAAAAGGCCCCTTTCTGTAAGCCTTCACAAAATTAAAATCAATGACATAAAAACGGTCATATATTTTACAACCTTTAAAGCTAAATATTTTAATGCAGATTACAACATAATCAATCCACAAGCCCATAAAGGTATGCCATATCGAAATCCGAGTCCTTTTGACCAAGTTATGGGCTTTTAAAGATGGAGAGAAGGCCCATTTCTGTAAACCTTTGTAAAATTAAAGTCAATGACATAAAAACGGTCATATTATTTACTACCTTTCAAGTTATATATTTTAATGCAGATAACAAAATAATTATTCCACAAGCCCATAAAGGTATGCCATATCGAAATCCGAGTCCTTTTGACCAAGTCATGGACTTTTAAAGATGGAGAGAAGGCCCATTTCTGTAAACCTTCGCAAAAATAAAATCAATGACATAAAAACAGTCATATTTTTTACTACCTTTAAAGTTATATATTTTAATGGAGATAAAAACATAATCATTCCACAAGCCCATAAAGGTATGCCGTATAAAAATCCGAATCCTTTTGACCAAGCTATGGGCTTTAAAATATGGAGAGAAGGACCGTTTCCGTAAAACTTCGCAAAAATAAAATCAATGACATAAAAACAGTCATATTTTTTACTACCTTTAAAGTTATATATTTTAATGGAGATAACAACATAATTATTCCACAAGCCCATAAAGGTATGCCATATCGAAATCCGAGTCTTTTTGACCAAGTCATGGGCTCTTAAAGATGGAGAGAAGGCCCATTTCTGTAAACCTTCGCAAAAATAAAATCAATGACATAAAAACAGTCATATTTTTTACTACCTTTAAAGTTATATATTTTAATGGAGATAAAAACATAATCATTCCACAAGCCCATAAAGGTATGCCGTATAAAAATCCGAATCCTTTTGACCAAGCTATGGGCTTTAAAATATGGAGAGAAGGCCTGTTTCCGTAAACCTTCGCAAAAATAAAATCAATGACATAAAAACAGTCATATTTTTTACTACCTTTAAAGTTATATATTTTAATGGAGATAACAACATAATTATTCCACAAGCCCATAAAGGTATGCCATATCGAAATCCGAGTCCTTTTGACCAAGTAATGGGCTCTTAAAGATGGCGAGCAGGCCCATTTCTGTAAGCCTTCGCAAAATTCAAATCAATGACATAAAAACGGTCATATTTTTTACTACCTTTAAAGCTATATATTTTAATGCAGATAACAAAATAATTATTCCACAATCCCATAAAGGTATGCCATATCGAAATCCGAGTCTTTTTGACCAAGTCATGGGCTCTTAAAGATGGAGAGAAGGCCCATTTCTGTAAACCTTTGCAAAATTAAAGTCAATGACTAAAAACGGTCATATTTTTTACTACCTTTAAAGTTATATATTTTAATGCAGATTACAACATAATCATTCCACAAGCCCATAATGGTATGCCATATCGAAATTCGAGTCCTTTTGACCAAGTTATGGAGAGATGGAGAGAAGGCCCGTTTCTGTAAACCTTCGCAAAAATAAAATCAATGACATAAAAACAGTCATATTTTTTACTACCTTTAAAGTTATATATTTTAATGGAGATAAGAACATAATCATTCCACAAGCCCGTAAAGGAATGCCATATCGAAATCCGAGTCCTTTTGACGAAGTTATGGGCTTTTAAAGATGGAGAGAAGGCCCATTTCTGTAAGCCTTCGCAAAATTCAAATCAATGACATAAAAACGGTCATACTTTTTACTACCTTTAAAGCTATATATTTTAATGCAGATTACAACAGATTCATTCCACAAGCCCATAAAGGTATACCATATTGAAATCCGAGTCCTTTTGACCAAGTTATGGGCTTTTAGAGATGGAGAGAAGGCCCCTTTCTGTAAGCCTTCACAAAAATAAAATCAATGACATAAAAACGGTCATATTTTTTACTACCTTTAAAGCTATATATTTTAATGCAGATAACAAAATAATCATTCCACAAGCCCATAAAGGAATGCCATATCGAATTCCGAGTCCTTTTGACCAAGTAATAGGCTTTTAAAGATGGAGAGAAAACCCATTTCTGTAAACCTTCGCAAAATTCAAATCAATGACATAAAAACGGTCATATTTTTTACTACCTTTAAAGCTATATATTTTAATGCAGATAACAAAATAATTATTCCACAATCCCATAAAGGTATGCCATATCGAAATCCGAGTCTTTTTGACCAAGTCATGGGCTCTTAAAGATGGAGAGAAGGCCCA
Source organism: Drosophila subpulchrella (assembly GCF_014743375.2). NCBI lineage: Eukaryota > Metazoa > Arthropoda > Insecta > Diptera > Drosophilidae > Drosophila > Drosophila subpulchrella. The sequence goes on from NW_023665530.1 coordinate 1,108,743, forward strand.
TTTCTGTAAACCTTTGCAAAATTAAAGTCAATGACTAAAAACGGTCATATTTTTTACTACCTTTAAAGTTATATATTTTAATGCAGATAAAAACATAATCATTCCACAAGCCCATAAAGGTATGCCATATCGAAGTCCGAGTTGTTTTGACCAAGTTATGGGCTTTTAAAGATGCACTATGGGGAATTTGACCACTTTTTTTGGCCAACACCCATTTGTTAAAAGTCGTTAAAAATAGGTTTTGTTTATCAGAATGCATCAGGATAACATCAATATCTAATGTTATTAACAGAAAAGTTTAACAGTGCGCACCACTGTTAAGTTATCAGCTGTTAAAGCCTGTTTTTATTTCAACGAGGTGGCAGCGCTGGTAAAGCGCCTATAATTCTTAAAAGTTTAAATTGTCAAAAAGTGTAAAACTAAACATAGCTCTGAGATTTTTGAAATACCATCCAATCAGAGGGACTTGTAACTAGTGTTTGTGACCTTAATATTGTATTTATTGATTGTGGTGCTCGTATATTCGTGTTCTAGTTCTAACCTAAAAAAAAAACAAAATCTTTAAGTTAATTTGTATTTTTAAATAGAGCTACAAAGTGATTCTAGCTGTTTCCACCTCTGAAACCTTTTTTGTCTTGTAGAGTATTTAATTCTCATTGAGCTCGGTTAGTATAAAAGTGCACTTTTGCGCATTTTCTCTAAAATGTAGCTTTAAAGACCTCTACCTAATATGGTATATTTCTCCCATTTTTGTCTGGTAAATGCCAGTTTCGATGTTATCTTAAGAGAAACAGTGCTCAACTAAATTTTTTATTAAATAACGTTTATTTTAAAATTATTTTACAACTTCATTTCACTTACTTAAAGTTGATATATAGGATTTTAGTATTTTTGTTAAGAATTATAGTGATAACAATACAAAAAATTACAAATTCACTAAAAAAAAATGGGAAATAAAAAAAGCCAACATTTTTTTTAAAAATCAGTTTGGTATTTAAAAAAAAAAAAATCAAGAAAAAAATTTTTTTTATATGATTGAAAAGAAAAAAAAATTTTTTTTTTTTAAAGGCGGGACCACGCCATCTTTTTTAATTTACTTCCTTTAAACTTTATATACTTAATTCTAAAAACAAAACTTTTAAATGTTGCTTTGTTTTTAAGTTATTAATTAATGCCACAAAAAGTGGGCAAATTCCCCATAGTGAGATGGAGAGAAGGCCCATTTCTGTAAACCTACGCAAAATTAAAATCAAAGACATAAAAACGGTCATATTTTCAAGTTATATATTTGAATGCCGATAACAACATAATCATTCCAAAAGCCCAAAAAGGTGTACCATATCGAAAGCCGAGTCCTTTTGACCAAGTTATGGGCTTTTAAAGATGAAGAAAAGGCCCCTTTCTGTAAGCCTTCACAAAATTAAAATCAATGACATAAAAACGGTCATATATTTAACAACCTTTAAAGCTAAATATTTTAATGCAGATTACAACATAATCAATCCACAAGCCCATAAAGGTATGCCATATCGAAATCCGAGTCCTTTTGACCAAGTTATGGGCTTTTAAAGATGGAGAGAAGGCCCATTTCTGTAAACCTTTGTAAAATTAAAGTCAATGACATAAAAACGGTCATATTATTTACTACCTTTCAAGTTATATATTTTAATGCAGATAACAAAATAATTATTCCACAAGCCCATAAGGGAATGCCATATCGAATTCCGAGTCCTTTTGACCAAGTAATGGGCTTTTAAAGATGGAGAGAAGGCCCATTTCTGTAAGCCTTCGCAAAAATAAAATCAATGACATAAAAACGGTCATATTTTTTACTACCTTTAAAGCTATATATTTGAATGCCGATAACAACATAATCATTCCACAAGCCCATAAAGGTATGCCGTATCAAAATCCGAGTCCTTTTGACCAAGCTATGGGCTTTAAAATATGGAGAGAAGGCCCGTTTCTGTAAACCTTCGCAAAAATAAAATCAATGACATAAAAACAGTCATATTTTTTACTACCTTTAAAGTTATATATTTTAATGGAGATAAGAACATAATCATTCCACAAGCCCGTAAAGGAATGCCATATCGAAATCCGAGTCCTTTTGACGAAGTTATGGGCTTTTAAAGATGGAGAGAAGGCCCATTTCTGTAAGCCTTCGCAAAATTAAAATCAATGACATAAAAACGGTCATACTTTTTACTACCTTTAAAGCTATATATTTTAATGCAGATTACAACAGATTCATTCCACAAGCCCATAAAGGTATACCATATTGAAATCCGAGTCCTTTTGACCAAGTTATGGGCTTTTAGAGATGGAGAGAAGGCCCCTTTCTGTAAGCCTTCACAAAAATAAAATCAATGACATAAAAACGGTCATATTTTTTACTACCTTTAAAGCTATATATTTTAATGCAGATAACAAAATAATCATTCCACAAGCCCATAAAGGAATGCCATATCGAATTCGGAGTCCTTCACAAAAATAAAATCAATGACATAAAAACGGTCATATTTTTTACTACCTTTAAAGCTATATATTTTAATGCAGATAACAAAATAATCATTCCACAAGCCCATAAAGGAATGCCATATCGAATTCGGAGTCCTTTTGACCAAGTAATAGGCTTTTAAAGATGGAGGGAAGGCCCATTTCTGTAAGCCTTCGCAAAATTAAAATCAATGACATAAAATCGGTCATATTTTTTACTACCTTTAAAGTTTTATATATACCATATCGAAATTCGAGTCCTTTTGACCAAGTTATGGAGAGATGGAGAGAAGGCCCATTTCTGTAAACCTTCGCAAAATTCAAATCAATGACATAAAAGCGGTCATATTTTTTACTACCTTTAAAGCTATATATTTTAATGCAGATAACAAAATAATTATTCCACAAGCCCATAAAGGTATGCCATATCGAGATCCGAGTCCTTTTGACCAAGTCATGGACTTTTAAAGATGGAGAGAAGGCCCATTTCTGTAAACCTTTGCAAAAATAAAGTCAATGACTAAAAACGGTCATATTTTTTACTAACTTTAAAGTTATATATTTTAATGCAGATAAAAACATAATCATTCCACAAGCCCATAAAGGAATGCCATATCGAATTCCGAGTCCTTTTGACCAAGTAATGGGCTCTTAAAGATGGAGAGCAGGCCCATTTCTGTAAGCCTTCGCAAAATTCAAATCAATGACATAAAAACGGTCATATTTTTTACTACCTTTAAAGCTATATATTTTAATGCAGATAACAAAATAATTATTCCACAATCCCATAAAGGTATGCCATATCGAAATCCGAGTCTTTTTGACCAAGTCATGGGCTCTTAAAGATGGAGAGAAGGCCCATTTCTGTAAACCTTTGCAAAATTAAAGTCAATGACTAAAAACGGTCATATTTTTTACTACCTTTAAAGTTATATATTTTAATGCAGATAAAAACATATTCATTCCACAAGCCCATAAAGGTATGCCATATCGAAGTCCGAGTTGTTTTGACCAAGTTATGGGCTTTTAAAGATGCACTATGGGGAATTTGACCACTTTTTTTGGCCAAAACCCATTTTTTAAAAGTCGTTAAAAATAGGTTTTGTTTATCAGAATGCATCAGGATAACATCAATATCTAATGTTATTAACAGAAAAGTTTAACAGTGCGCACCACTGTTAAGTTATCAGCTGTTAAAGCCTGTTTTTATTTCAACGAGGTGGCAGCGCTGGTAAAGCGCCTATAATTCTTAAAAGTTTAAATTGTCAAAAAGTGTAAAACTAAACATAGCTCTGAGATTTTTGAAATACCATCCAATTAGAGGGACTTGTAACTAGTGTTTGTGACCTTAATATTGTATTTATTGATTGTGGTGCTCGTATATTCGTGTTCTAGTTCTAACCTCAAAAAAAACAAAATCTTTAAGTTAATTTGTATTTTTAAATAGAGCTACAAAGTGATTCCAGCTGTTTCCACCTCTGAAACCTTTTTTGTCTTGTAGAGTATTTAATTCTCATTGAGCTCGGTTAGTATAAAAGTGCACTTTTGCGCATTTTCCCTAAAATGTAGCTTTAAAGACCTCTACCTAATATGGTATATTTCTCCCATTTTTGTCTGGTAAATGCCAGTTTCGATGTTATCTTAAGAGAAACAGTGCTCAACTATATTTTTTATTAAATAACGTTTATTTTAAAATTATTTTACAACTTCATTTCACTTACTTAAAGTTGATATATAGGATTTTAGTATTTTTGTTAAGAATTATAGTGATAACAATACAAAAAATTACAAATTCACTAAAAAAAAATGGGAAATAAAAAAAGCCAACATTTTTTTTTAAAATCAGTTTGGTATTTAAAAAAAAAATCAAGAAAAAAAATTTTTTTATATGATTGACAAGAAAAAAAAAATTTTTTTTTTTAAAAGGCGGGACCACGCCATCTTTTTTAATTTACTTCCTTTAAACTTTATATACTTAATTCTAAAAACAAAACTTTTAAATGTTGCTTTGTTTTTAAGTTATTAATTAATGCCACAAAAAGTGGGCAAATTCCCCATAGTGAGATGGAGAGAAGGCCCATTTCTGTAAACCTTCGCAAAATTAAAATCAAAGACATAAAAACGGTCATATTTTCAAGTTATATATTTGAATGCCGATAACAACATAATCATTCCAAAAGCCCAAAAAGGTGTACCATATCGAAAGCCGAGTCCTTTTGACCAAGTTATGGGCTTTTAAAGATGAAGAAAAGGCCCCTTTCTGTAAGCCTTCACAAAATTAAAATCAATGACATAAAACGGTCATATATTTTACAACCTTTAAAGCTAAATATTTTAATGCAGATTACAACATAATCAATCCACAAGCCCATAAAGGTATGCCATATCGAAATCCGAGTCCTTTTGACCAAGTTATGGGCTTTTAAAGATGGAGAGAAGGCCCATTTCTGTAAACCTTTGTAAAATTAAAGTCAATGACATAAAAACGGTCATATTATTTACTACCTTTCAAGTTATATATTTTAATGCAGATAACAAAATAATTATTCCACAAGCCCATAAAGGTATGCCATATCGAAATCCGAGTCCTTTTGACCAAGTCATGGACTTTTAAAGATGGAGAGAAGGCCCATTTCTGTAAACCTTCGCAAAAATAAAATCAATGACATAAAAACAGTCATATTTTTTACTACCTTTAAAGTTATATATTTTAATGGAGATAAAAACATAATCATTCCACAAGCCCATAAAGGTATGCCGTATAAAAATCCGAATCCTTTTGACCAAGCTATGGGCTTTAAAATTCGGAGAGAAGGCCCGTTTCCGTAAACCTTCGCAAAAATAAAATCAATGACATAAAAACAGTCATATTTTTTACTACCTTTAAAGTTATATATTTTAATGGAGATAACAACATAATTATTCCACAAGCCCATAAAGGTATGCCATATCGAAATCCGAGTCTTTTTGACCAAGTCATGGGCTCTTAAAGATGGAGAGAAGGCCCATTTCTGTAAGCCTTCGCAAAATTTAAATCAATGACATAAAAGCGGCCATATTTTTTACTACCTTTAAAGCTATATATTTTAATGCAGATAACAAAATAATTATTCCACAAGCCCATAAAGGTATGCCATATCGAAATCCGAGTCCTTTTGACCAAGTCATGGACTTTTAAAGATGGAGAGAAGGCCCATTTCTGTAAACCTTCGCAAAAATAAAATCAATGACATAAAAACAGTCATATTTTTTACTACCTTTAAAGTTATATATTTTAATGGAGATAAAAACATAATCATTCCACAAGCCCATAAAGGTATGCCGTATAAAAATCCGAATCCTTTTGACCAAGCTATGGGCTTTAAAATATGGAGAGAAGGCCCGTTTCCGTAAACCTTCGCAAAAATAAAATCAATGACATAAAAACAGTCATATTTTTTACTACCTTTAAAGTTATATATTTTAATGGAGATAACAACATAATTATTCCACAAGCCCATAAAGGTATGCCGTATCGAAATCCGAGTCCTTTTGACCAAGTAATGGGCTCTTAAAGATGGAGAGCAGGCCCATTTCTGTAAGCCTTCGCAAAATTCAAATCAATGACATAAAAACGGTCATATTTTTTACTACCTTTAAAGCTATATATTTTAATGCAGATAACAAAATAATTATTCCACAATCCCATAAAGGTATGCCATATCGAAATCCGAGTCTTTTTGACCAAGTCATGGGCTCTTAAAGATGGAGAGAAGGCCCATTTCTGCAAACCTTTGCAAAATTAAAGTCAATGACTAAAAACGGTCATATTTGTTACTACCTTTAAAGTTATATATTTTAATGCAGATAAAAACATAATCATTCCACAAGCCCATAAAGGTATGCCATATCGAAGTCCGAGTTGTTTTGACCAAGTTATGGGCCTTTAAAGATGCACTATGGGGAATTTGACCACTTTTTTTGGCCAAAACCCATTTTTTAAAAGTCGTTAAAAATAGGTTTTGTTTATCAGAATGCATCAGGATAACATCAATATCTAATGTTATTAACAGAAAAGTTTAACAGTGCGCACCACTGTTAAGTTATCAGCTGTTAAAGCCTGTTTTTATTTCAACGAGGTGGCAGCGCTGGTAAAGCGCCTATGATTCTTAAATGTTTAAATTGTCAAAAAGTGTAAAACTAAACATAGCTCTGAGATTTTTGAAATACCATCCAATCAGAGGGACTTGTAACTAGTGTTTGTGACCGTAATATTGTATTTATTGATTGTGGTGCTCGTATATTCGTGTTCTAGTTCTAACCTCAAAAAAAACAAAATCTTTAAGTTAATTTGTATTTTTAAATAGAGCTACAAAGTGATTCCAGCTGTTTCCACCTCTGAAACCTTTTTTGTCTTGTAGAGTATTTAATTCTCATTGAGCTCGGTTAGTATAAAAGTGCACTTTTGCGCATTTTCTCTAAAATGTAGATTTAAAGACCTCTACCTAATATGGTATATTTCTCCCATTTTTGTCTGGTAAATGCCAGTTTCGATGTTATCTTAAGAGAAACAGTGCTCAACTATATTTTTTTATTAAATAACGTTTATTTTAAAATTATTTTACAACTTCATTTCACTTAGTTAAAGTTGATATATAGGATTTTAGTATTTTTGTTAAGAATTATAGTGATAACAACACAAAAAATTACAAATTCACTAAAAAAAATGGGAAATAAAAAAAGCCAACATTTTTTTTTAAAATCAGTTTGGTATTTAAAAAAAAAAATCAAGAAAAAAAATATTTTTATATGATTGACTAGAAAAAAAAAATTTTTTTTTTAAAAGGCGGGACCACGCCATCTCTTTTAATTTACTTCCTTTAAACTTTATATACTTAATTCTAAAAACAAAACTTTTAAATGTTGCTTTGTTTTTAAGTTATTAATTAATGCCACAAAAAGTGGGCAAATTCCCCATAGTGAGATGGAGAGAAGGCCCATTTCTGTAAACCTTTGCAAAATTAAAATCAATGACATAAAAACGGTCATATTTTTTACTACCTTTAAAGTTATATATTTTAATGCAGATAAAAACATAATCATTCCACAAGCCCATAAAGGAATGCCATATCGAATTCCGAGTCTTTTTGACCAAGTCATGGGCTCTTAAAGATGGAGAGAAGGCCCATTTCTGTAAACCTTTGCAAAATTAAAGTCAATGACTAAAAACGGTCATATTTTTTACTACCTTTAAAGTTATATATTTTAATGCAGATAACAAAATAATTATTCCACAATCCCATAAAGGTATGCCATATCGAAATCCGAGTCTTTTTGACCAAGTCATGGGCTCTTAAAGATGGAGAGAAGGCCCATTTCTGTAAACCTTTGCAAAATTAAAGTCAATGACTAAAAACGGTCATATTTTTTACTACCTTTAAAGTTATATATTTTAATGCAGATAAAAACATAATCATTCCACAAGCCCATAAAGGTATGCCATATCGAAGTCCGAGTTGTTTTGACCAAGTTATGGGCTTTTAAAGATGCACTATGGGGAATTTGACCACTTTTTTTGGCCAAAACCCATTTTTTAAAAGTCGTTAAAAATAGGTTTTGTTTATCAGAATGCATCAGGATAACATCAATATCTAATGTTATTAACAGAAAAGTTTACCAGTGCGCACCACTGTTAAGTTATCAGCTGTTAAAGCCTGTTTTTATTTCAACGAGGTGGCAGCGCTGGTAAAGCGCCTATGATTCTTAAATGTTTAAATTGTCAAAAAGTGTAAAACTAAACATAGCTCTGAGATTTTTGAAATACCATCCAATCAGAGGGACTTGTAACTAGTGTTTGTGACCGTAATATTGTATTTATTGATTGTGGTGCTCGTATATTCGTGTTCTAGTTCTAACCTCAAAAAAAACAAAATCTTTAAGTTAATTTGTATTTTTAAATAGAGCTACAAAGTGATTCCAGCTGTTTCCACCTCTGAAACCTTTTTTGTCTTGTAGAGTATTTAATTCTCATTGAGCTCGGTTAGTATAATAGTGCACTTTTGCGCATTTTCCCCAAAAAAGGTAGCTTTTAAGACCTCTACCTAATATGGTATATTTCTCCCATTTTTGTCTGGTAAATGCCAGTTTCGATGTTATCTTAAGAGAAACAGTGCTCAACTATATTTTTTATTAAATAACGATTATTTTAAAATTATTTTACAACTTCATTTCACTTACTTAAAGTTGATGTATAGGATTTTAGTATTTTTGTTAAGAATTATAGTGATAACAAAAAAAAAATTACAAATTCACTAAAAAAAATGGGAAATAAAAAAAAGCCAACATATTTTTTTAAAATCAGTTTGGCATTTAAAAAAAAAATATCAAGAAAAAAAATTTTTTTATATGATTGACAAGAAAAAAAAAATTTTTTTTTTTAAAAGGCGGGACCACGCCATCTTTTTTAATTTACTTCCTTTAAACTTTATATACTTAATTCTAAAAACAAAACTTTTAAATGTTGCTTTGTTTTTAAGTTATTAATTAATGCCACAAAAAGTGGGCAAATTCCCCATAGTGAGATGGAGAGAAGGCCCATTTCTGTAAACCTTTGCAAAATTAAAATCAATGACATAAAAACGGTCATATTTTTTACTACCTTTAAAGTTATATATTTTAATGCAGATAAAAGCATAATCATTCCACAAGCCCATAAAGGAATGCCATATCGAATTCCAAGTCCTTTTGACCAACTAATGTGCTTTTAAAGATGGAGAGAAGGCCCATTTCTGTAAGCCTTCGCAAAATTAAAATCAATGACATAAAATCGGTCATATTTTTTACTACCTTTAAAGCTTTATATTTTAATAAAGATTACAACATAATCATTCCACAAGCCCATAATGGTATGCCATATCGAAATTCGAGTCCTTTTGACCAAGTTATGGAGAGATGGAGAGAAGGCCCATTTCTGTAAACCTTCGCAAAAATAAAATCAATGACATAATCATTCCAAAAGCCCAAAAAGGTGTACCATGTCGAAAGCCGAGTCCTTTTGACCAAGTTATGGGCTTTAAAAGATGAAGAAAAGGCCCCTTTCTGTAAGCCTTCACAAAATTAAAATCAATGACATAAAAACGGTCATATATTTTACAACCTTTAAAGCTAAATATTTTAATGCAGATTACAACATAATCAATCCACAAGCCCATAAAGGTATGCCATATCGAAATCCGAGTTCTTTTGACGAAGTTATGGGCTTTTAAAGATGGAGAGAAGGCCCATTTCTGTAAACCTTTGTAAAATTAAAGTCAATGACATAAAAACGGTCATATTATTTACTACCTTTCAAGTTATATATTTTAATGCAGATAAAAACATAATCATTCCACAAGCCCATAAAGGTATGCCGTATAAAAATCCGAATCCTTTTGACCAAGCTATGGGCTTTAAAATATGGAGAGAAGGCCCGTTTCCGTAAACCTTCGCAAAAATAAAATCAATGACATAAAAACAGTCATATTTTTTACTACCTTTAAAGTTATATATTTTAATGAAGATAACAACATAATCATTCCACAAGCCCATAAAGGCATGCATTTTGACCAAGTTATGGGCTTTTAAAGATGGAGAGAAGGCCCATTTCTGTAAGCCTTTATAAAATTAAAATCAATGACATAAAATCGGTCATATTTTTTACTACCTTAAAAGTTATATATTTTAATGCAGATAACAACATTATCATTCCACAAGCCCATAAGAGTATGCCATATCGAAATCCGAGTCCTTTTGACCAAGTTATGGGCTTTAAAATATGGAGAGTAGGCCCGTTTCTGTAAACCTTCGCAAAATTCAAATCAATGACATAAAAACGGTCATATTATTTACTACCTTTAAAGCTACATATTTTAATGCAGATAACAAAATAATCATTCCACAAGCCCATAAAGGTATGCCATATTGAAATCCGAGTCCTTTTGACCAAGTCATGGGCTTTTAAAGATGGAGAGAAGGCCCATTTCTGTAAACCTTTGCAAAATTAAAGTCAATGACTAAAAACGGTCATATTTTTTACTACCTTTAAAGTTATATATTTTTATGCAGATAAAAACATAATCATTCCACAAGCCCATAAAGGTATGCCATATCAAAATCCGAGTCCTTTTGACCAAGCTATGGGCTTTAAAATATGGGGAAAAGGCCCGTTTCTGTAAACCTTCGCAAAAATAAAATCAATGACATAAAAACGGTCATATTTTTTACTACCTTTAAAGCTATATATTTTAATGCAGATAACAAAATAATCATTCCACAAGCCCATAAAGGTATGCCATATCGAAGTCCGAGTTCTTTTGACCAAGTTATGGGCTTTTAAAGATGGAGAGAAGGCCCATTTCTGTAAACCTTTGCAAAATTAAAATCAATGACATAAAAACGGTCATATTTTTTACTACCTTTAAAGTTATATATTTTAATGCAGATAAAAACATAATCATTCCACAAGCCCATAAAGGAATGCCGAGTCCTTTTGACCAAGTAATGGGCTTTTAAAGATGGAGAGAAGGCCCATTTCTGTAAGCCTTCGCAAAATTAAAATCAATGACATAAAATCGGTCATATTTTTTACTACCTTTAAGCTTTATATTTTAATGCAGATTACAACATAATCATTCCACAAGCCCATAATGGTATGCCATATCGAAATTCGAGTCCTTTTGACCAAGTTATGGAGAGATGGAGAGAAGGCCCATTTCTGTAAACCTTCGCAAAATTAAAATCAATGACATAAAAACGGTCATATTTTCAAGTTATATATTTGAATGCCGATAACAACATAATCATTCCAAAAGCCCAAAAAGGTGTACCATATCGAAATCCGAGTCCTTTTGAATAAGTTATGGGCTTTTAAAGATGGAGAAAAGGCCCCTTTCTGTAAGCCTTCAAAAAATTAAAATCAATGACATAAAAACGGTCATATTTTTTACAACCTTTAAAGCTAAATATTTTAATGCAGATTACAACATAATCAATCCACAAGCCCATTAAGGTATGCCATATCGAAATCCGAGTCCTTTTGACCAAGTTATGGGCTTTTAAAGATGGAGAGAAGGCCCATTTCTGTAAACCTTTGTAAAATTAAAGTCAATGATAAAAACGGTCATATTTTTTACTACCTTTCAAGTTATATATTTTAATGCAGATAAAAACATAATCATTCCACAAGCCCATAAAGGTATGCCGTATAAAAATCCGAATCCTTTTGACCAAGCTATGGGCTTTAAAATATGGAGAGAAGGCCCGTTTCCGTAAACCTTCGCAAAAATAAAATCAATGACATAAAAACAGTCATATTTTTTACTACCTTTAAAGTTATATATTTTAATGGAGATAACAACATAATTATTCCACAAGCCCATAAAGGTATGCCATATCAAAATCCGAGTCCTTTTGACCAAGCTATGGGCTTTAAAATATGGAGAGAAGGCCCGTTTCCGTAAACCTTCGCAAAAATAAAATCAATGACATAAAAACAGTCATATTTTTTACTTCCTTTAAAGTTATATATTTTAATGAAGATAACAACATAATCATTCCACAAGCCCATAAAGGCATGCCATATCGAAATCCGAGTGCTTTTGACCAAGTTATGGGCTTTTAAAGATGGAGAGCAGGCCCATTTCTGTAAGCCTTCGTAAAATTCAAATCAATGACATAAAAACGGTCATATTTCTTACTACCTTTAAAGCTATACATTTTAATGCAGATAACAAAATAATTATTCCACAAGCCCATAAAGGTATGCCATATCGAAATCCGAGTCCTTTTGTCCAAGTCATGGGCTTTTAAAGATGAAGAGAAGGCCCATTTCTGTAAACCTTTGCAAAAATAAAGTCAATGACTAAAAACGGTCATATTTTTTACTAACTTTAAAGTTATATATTTTAATGCAGATAAAAACATAATCATTCCACAAGCCCATAAAGGAATGCCATATCGAATTCCGAGTCCTTTTGACCAAGTAATGTAAGTAAAGATGGAGAGAAGGCCCATTTCTGTAAGCCTTCGCAAAAATAAAATCAATGACATAAAAACGGTCATATTTTTTAGTACCTTTTAAGCTATATATTTGAATACCGATAACAACATAATCATTCCACAAGCCCATAAAGGCATGCCATATCGAAATCCGAGTCCTTTTGACCAAGTTATGGGCTTTTGAAGATGGAGAGAAGGCCCATTTCTGTAAGCCTTCGCAAAAATAAAATCAATGACATAAAAACGGTCATATTTTTTAATACCTTTAAAGCTATATATTTTAATGCAGATAACAAAATAATCATTCCACAAGCCCATAAAGGTATGCCATATTGAAATCCGAGTCCTTTTGACCAAGTCATGGGCTTTTCAAGATGGAGAGAAGGCCCATTTCTGTAAACCTTTGCAAAATTAAAGTCAATGACTAAAAGCGGTCATATTTTTTACTACCTTTAAAGTTATATATTTTAATGCAGATAAAAACATAATCATTCCACTAGCCCATAAAGGTATGCCATATCAAAATCCGAGTCCTTTTGACCAAGCTATGGGCTTTAAAATATGGGGAAAAGGCCCGTTTCTGTAAACCTTCGCAAAAATAAAATCAATGACATAAAAACGGTCATATTTTTTACTACCTTTAAAGCTATATATTGTAATGCAGATAACAAAATAATCATTCCACAAGCCTATAAAGGTATGCCATATCGAAGTCCGAGTTCTTTTGACCAAGTTATGGGCTTTTAAAGATGGAAAGAAGGCCCATTTCTGTAAACCTTTGCAAAATTAAAATCAATGACATAAAAACGGTCATATTTTTTACTACCTTTAAAGTTATATATTTTAATGCAGATAAAAACATAATCATTCCACAAGCCCATAAAGGAATGCCATATCGAATTCCGAGTCCTTTTGACCAAGTAATGGGCTTTTAAAGATGGAGAGAAGGCCCATTTCTGTAAGCCTTCGCAAAATTAAAATCAATGACATAAAATCGGTCATATTCTTTACTACCTTTAAAGCTTTATATTTTAATGCAGATTACAACATAATCAATCCACAAGCCCATAATGGTATGCCATATCGAAATTCGAGTCCTTTTGACCAAGTTATGGAGAGATGGAGAGAAGGCCCATTTCTGTAAACCTTCGCAAAATTAAAATCAATGACATAAAAACGGTCATATTTTCAAGTAATATATTTGAATGCCGATAACAACATAATCATTCCAAAAGCCCAAAAAGGTGTACCATATCGAAATCCGAGTCCTTTTGACCAAGTTATGGGCTCTTAAAGATGGAGAAAAGGCCCCTTTCTGTAAGCCTTCAAGAAATTAAAATCAATGACATAAACATATTTTTTACTACCTTTAAAGTTATATATTTTAATGCAGATAAAAACATAATCATTCCACAAGCCCATAAAGGAATGCCATATCGAATTCCGAGTCCTTTTGACCAAGTAATGGGCTTTTAAAGATGGAGAGAAGGCCCATTTCTGTAAGCCTTCGCAAAATTAAAATCAATGACATAAAATCGGTCATATTCTTTACTACCTTTAAAGCTTTATATTTTAATGCAGATTACAACATAATCAATCCACAAGCCCATAATGGTATGCCATATCGAAATTCGAGTCCTTTTGACCAAGTTATGGAGAGATGGAGAGAAGGCCCATTTCTGTAAACCTTCGCAAAATTAAAATCAATGACATAAAAACGGTCATATTTTCAAGTAATATATTTGAATGCCGATAACAACATAATCATTCCGAAAGCCCAAAAAGGTGTACCATATCGAAATCCGAGTCCTTTTGACCAAGTTATGGGCTCTTAAAGATGGAGAAAAGGCCCCTTTCTGTAAGCCTTCAAGAAATTAAAATCAATGACATAAAAACGGTCATATTTTTTACAACCTTTAAAGCTAAATATTTTAATGCAGATTACAACATAATCATTCCACAAGCCCATAAAGGTATGCCATATCGAAATCCGAGACCTTTTGACCAAGTTATGGGCTTTTAAGGATGTAGAGAAGGCCCATTTCTGTAAACCTTTGCAAATTAAAGTCAATTAAATCTATACATTTTAATGCAGATTACAACATAATCATTTCACAAGCCCATAAAGGTATGCCATATCGAAATCAGAGTCCTTTTGACCAAGTTATGGGCTTTTAAGGATGGAGAGAAGACCCATTTCTGTAAACCTTTGCAAAATTAAAATGAATGACATAAAAACGGTCATATTTTTTACTATTTTTAAAGCTATATATTTTAATGCAGATAACAAAATAATCATTCCACAAGCCCATAAAGGTATGCCATATCGAAATCCGAGTCCTTTTGACCAAGTTATGGGCTTTTAAAGATGGAGAGAAGGCCCATTTCTATAAACCTTTGCAAATTAAAGTCAATTAAATCTATACATTTTAATGCAGATTACAACATAATCATTTCACAAGCCCATAAAGGTATGCCATATCGAAATCCGAGTCCTTTTGACCAAGTTATGGGCTTTTAAAGATGGAGAGAAGACCCATTTCTGTAGACCTTCGCAAAATTAAGATCAATGACATAAAAACGGTCATATTTTTTACTATCTTTAAAGTTTAATATTTAAATGCAGATAACATCATAATCATTCCAAAAGCCCATAAAGGTGTACCATATCGAAATCCGAGTCCTTTTGACCAAGTTATGGGCTTTTAAAGATGGAGAAAAGGCCCCTTTCTGTAAGCCTTCACAAAATTAAAATCAATGACATAAAAACGGTCATATTTTTTACAACCTTTAAAGCTAAATATTTTAATGCAGATTACAACATAATCATTCCACAAGCCCATAAAGGTATGCCATATCGAAATCCGAGTCCTTTTGACCAAGTTATGGGCTTTTAAGGATGTAGAGAAGGCCCATTTCTGTAAACCTTTGCAAAATTAAAATCAATGACATAAAAACGGTCATATTTTTTACTACCTTTAAAGCTATATATTTTAATGCAGTTAACAAAATAATCATTCCACAAGCCCTTTTTGGGTGTGCCATATCAAAATCCGAGTCCTTTTGACCAAGCTTTGGGCTTTTAAAGATGGAGAGAAGGCCCGTTTCTGTAAACCTTCGCAAAATTAAAATCAATGACATAAAAACGGTCATTTTTTTTACAACCTTTAAAGCAGACTAAAACATAATCAATCCACAAGCCCATAAAGGTATGCCATATCGAAATCCGAGTCATTTTGACCAAGTTATTGGCTTTTGGAGATGGAGAGAAGGCCCCTTTCTGTAAGCCTTCACAAAATTAAAATCAATGACATAAAAACGGTCAAATTTTTTTCTACCTTAAAAGTTATATATGTCGCAGAGTTGTTATTTTCTGGTGGCTGGTCTTCCATGTTGGCATCTAAACTTTCCAAGTGAAGCGAATTCCAACCGGCGTGCGCAATCGTCTAAATGCAACTAACTGGCATTTTTCTGCCCACGCATCGATCTATGCTTCTTTACACACGCCAGCTGGACTACACTCGGCGACAACGCGACAACGCCGTCGCCTCACTCGTACAGTATATAGGCGCCAGTAATATTTTACGTTGTAGCCAAATTCTACGTCGTAGACAGGTTCTAAGAAGGATCTCACAATATACCAAACTCATTGCGCAGCAGCTTCTTGCAAGCACAGTGGTCAAACTGTGTTCCTAATGTGACAGACACGTACAGTGGTCAAAATTCGTTCATTATGCGACACGGCCTTCCTGACAAAATACACGTCCTCGTGTGAAGTCTTAACTCAACCACATAAGTGACAATACTTCAGGATTCAAAAACTCTCTGGATATTTCAAAGAATTATTTTCATTCAATTTATTACATAATTCAAATCAGTTCCAACTTCATTCTTAACACAACATAATTCGATTAATTCAATTTCCGTAACATAACATTTAATAAATCATAACACTCGTGTAATTCCTTTAACACATTTTTTTTAAAATCTTTTTAAACCAAACAAATTTGTGCAGTTCCTTTAACACTTATTTAATTTATCATTTGTGTAGTTCCTTTTACACTTATTTAATTTATCATTTGTGTAGTTCCTTTTACACTTATTTAATTTATCATTTGTGTAGTTCCTTTTACACATACGACCCCCGCCATAACAAGTCTCTTCTGCTATGGTGCGGTCTTCAGTTTCCCTTTTGGGCAACAGACGCAACTTCCATGGTGCTGTCTCTATCTTTACACAACTCATCGAGTATCTGATTATTATACCCTTGCAGAGGGTATATTGATTTCAGTCAGAAGTTTGCAACGCAGTGAAGGAGACGTTTCCGACCCCATAAATTATATATATTCTTGATCAGCATGACTAGACGAGTCGATCTAGCCATGTCCGTCTGTCCGTCTGTCCGTCTGTCCGTCCGTTTCTACGCAAACTAGTCTCTCAGTTTTAAAGCTATCGAGCTGAAACTTTCCCAAAAGTCTTATATCTTTTGCAGGTAGTATATAAGTCGGAACCAGCCGGATCGGACAACTATATCTTATAGCTCCCATAGGAATAATCGGACAAAAAAATGAAAAAAAATTATATCTTTGGTGTTTTTTAGCATATAAACTCCTAAGCTTGGAAATAACAATTTTTAAATAATTTTGAATTTTGAATTAAATTTTATCGAAATCGGACGACTATATCATATAGCTGCCATAGGAACGATCGGAAAATTTGTGGAAAAATAATATGAAAAAAATTATAGCTTCGGTGTTTTTCAACATATAACCTCCAACGCTTGGAAATAACATTTTTTAATTAGTTCTGAATTTCGAATTAAATTTTATCAAAATCGGACGACTATGTCATATAGCTGCCATAGGAACGATCGCAAAATTGGTAGGAAAATAATATGAAACAAATTATAGCTTCGGTGTTTTTTAACATATAACCTCCTACGCTTGGAAATAACATTTTTTAATTAGTTCTGAGTTTCGAATTTAATTTTATCAAAATCGGACGACTATATCATATAGCTGCCATAGGAACGATCGGAAAATTGGTAGGAAAATAATATGAAACAAATTATAGCTTCGGTGTTTTGTGACATATTATCTTATACTATTGGGAATATCATTTTTTGTGTTTTTAAACTTAATAATTATAGCTGCAAGGGTATATAAGCTTCGGCTTGCCGAAGCTAACTTCCTTTCTTGTTTTTTTATTGAAACCAAGCAATAGTCCAATGGAGTTGTTTCTTTTAAAATAAATAGGTTCCTTGGTAGTTGTAATATGAACTTGAAGTGTGTTATTATTACTCTCCATTTGAAATGTTTTCTCAAGATCATAATCTTTTAGTTTATTTTTTAGAAAATCATAAATATCATTGAGTTCATATCCTATTGAAAGTTGAACTACTTTATCACCAATATGAAATAGATTATTATTTATATCAACATTGGGTATAGAGTTGTACACATGAAAGTCAATGAGTGCACACTCATATTCACCATTTGTCAGTTCAATGGGTGGGAAATAAGACTCATTTTGGGAACTAATAATGTACTGTGAAAATATAGCTTACAGAATGCAACTTATATTCTAGTAGATGGTTAATACGAGAGCTGGCTCACTAGGTAATAAATGATGTCAAAAAAGGGGTTGGGGGTGACCCTAATTAGTCACGCATGGTTGCACGCAGGTGTTTTAATGACCTAATTAACATGATTAAGTAATAAATCATGTCAAAAAAGGGGTGGGGGTGACCTTACTAGCATAATTAAGTAATAAATCATGTCAAAAAAGGGGGTGGGGGTGACCTAATTAGTCGCGCATGGTTGCACGCAGGTGTTTTAATGACCTAATTAGCATGATTAAGTAATAAATCATCTCAAAAAAGGGGGTGGGGGTAACCTAATTAGCATAATTAAGTAATAAATCATGTCAAAAAAGGGTGTGGGGGTGACCTAATTAGTCACTCATGGTTGCACGCAGGTGTTTTAATGACCTAATTAACATGATTAGAAAAAGGGGTGGTGGTGGTGGCGACCCTAATTAGTCACTTAATGAGGTTAGATAGGGGTGTGTAGGAATGTGAGAGAGGGGTGTTTTGATATGTCTTGTTTTGTCTTGTCTTTTTCTCACCGTAAAGGTGTGTGTGTGATAGGGGGTGTTTTGTAATGCGTAGGATTTTGTGGTTGCTTAGAGTGATCTTTACCCGAATAGGGTGTGTAGGAGTGTAATGATTGCACACAGGTCACTTGAAGTATGTTGCTTCTAACTTGTATTAAGTTAAGGGGAGGGTAATCTTAAATGTTTCAATTCTATAGTGGAGGTGGTGGTGGTGGTGGAGGTGGTGGTGGTTCCTAACAGAATATACACAAAAACGTTGTTTTGTTATGCGTGGGCGTTTTGTTGATTCATTTTAGGGTTGTAGTTGACATCTGTTAGTGTAACCTGTCTACGGTCTTGTGGTCAAAAGGTGTTGGTTTGAGGGATATTAGACCGCATACTTTTGTGGTGTTGGTTAGAGGGATATTAGACCGCATACTTTTGTGGTGTGAAACAAGCGTGAGTTCGATTACCTCCCCCTCTTTAGCGAGCATTAGATGGGAAAGTGAGCGTAGGAGTGTAAGAGGGGTGTTGGTGGTGGTGGTTCCTAACAGAATATACATAAAAACAAATGAGATCGTTTATTTAGTCAAATACGTTTTTATTTAATCATATTTGAAAATTTTTTCTCACGCGCTTATAGAAAGACAAAACGGTTACCTTTTAAGTTTTCAAAAAATGTATGTGTTAAGGAGAAATGTGGTTCTACGTTCTGTCTTTTCCTGGTTGATGAGTTTACAAAACATAAAACAGTACAAAATTTAAATCGAAAGACAAAAGATGACTGAAATCAACAGCCAAATCAACCACTCTGACCTAAAAATAAATGAAGATTTGTTGATTGAAATAAGAATCTTTAAGGAAATTTTAAAGGTTTCCAAGGAGTCGCGACGGGAATTCGGTAGTATCTATTACGATACTATAGAAGAGTTGGACATCCTGAAATGGCGCTTGGTGGATTTGCAGAGCGAAAACAATATCGATTCCCATCTCTTTGATATTGAAAACGTGGAAAATCGAATCACCGAGCTGATGATGGAGACAACCAAGTTAAAACACCAAATTGATCTTCACGATGCGGAAATCGAAAATAATCCGTTGTCACGACTGCTACTGGAAGTTAAGGAGATGATTTTTCGTATAAGGGATTCAATATCAGACTTAGAATGTCTTAAATGTAATGGTGAGGCAGACCAATGTGAGTTGGTCAGCGCTATGTCTCGCGAGGACGACCCTATCTTAATATTTAATCTTAAAACAAGGAAGAACGCTATAGTCGAGTACCTCGACTATCAGATACCCGTTACTCAGCTAAAGGGACCAAAGGAAAATGGAGATATGCAAGCAGCAAACGCGCCACCTACCGGCGGTAGACAGATTTAAGCGTTGTGGGCGTTAGAGTGGGCGTGGCCAAGTTTTTTTTAAATCAATCGATAGGTATTGGCGAGACCAAAACATTTCAGTTAAAATATTTTATCTAGTACGAAAATTGTGGGCGCCACAGGCTTGGGCGGTTTGTGGGCGTTAGAGTGGCCGTGGCAAAGTTTTTTTAAATCAATCGATAGGTATTGACAAGACCAATACATTTCAGTTAAAATTTTTAATCTAGCATGAAAATTGTGGGCGTCACAGATTTGGGCGGTTTGTGGGCTTTAGAGTGGGCGTGGCATATTCGCGTAACAAACTTGCGCTGTGCTCAAGCCTTCGGAATCTAAATCTGAAATCCCGTTTCTCTATCCTTGATATTTTCCGAGGTATCCGCGTTCATATTAACGATTTTTTGAGGTTTGTGGGCGGTTTGTGGGCGTTAAAGTGGGCGTGGCAAACTTTTTTTAGGTCAATTGGTAGGTATTCATGAGAACAACACATTTCAGTTAAAATTTTTGTTCTAGCATCAAAACTGTATGAGCTACAGTTTTGGGCGGTTTGTGGGCGTTAGAGTGGGCGTGGCACTCTTCTGAAACAAACAAACTCGACTCGGCTAGTGATCCTGATCAAGAAGATATATACTTTATGGGGTCGGAAACGCTTCCTTCTGCCTGTTACATACTTTCCGACGAATCTAGTATACCCTTTTACTCTACGAGTAACGGGTATAAATAGATATGATGCAATATCATGTAATATTAATAATTGGGAAACTCTATTGATAAATCTAAAAAATTGTAAGATATATTATGAATATTATTTGAATGCGATTAGTGAATAATTTTCTGAAATAAATAATTTTGAAAA
Source organism: Drosophila subpulchrella (assembly GCF_014743375.2). Taxonomy (NCBI): domain Eukaryota; kingdom Metazoa; phylum Arthropoda; class Insecta; order Diptera; family Drosophilidae; genus Drosophila; species Drosophila subpulchrella. The sequence continues at coordinate 1,129,584 of NW_023665530.1, forward strand.
TATACAAATAAGAATTATGTATTATTCATGGGATATTATCACAAAAACATTATTATCTCTGTTGGCTTTATAATTTTTAATATTTTAATTCTAAGAATAAAATGAACTCCAAAACCAGTTTTTGAAATTTTTTAATATTGATTAGAAGAAGAGAGACGGAAATATATTGTGCATTACAGATACCTTGAGAGTCAGTTCAATGAGGTTGTAAACCAGTGTCTGAATGGTATGGAGTTGGCAGCCATTTGTTAAAAATTGGTATTCACCAGCGGGAATCTGTGAAATCAATAAATTAGAAAATTAAACTGCAAATACTAAACTCTTCTCCAGGGATTGTAGATGGTAAATTGAATTGTAGGTAAATCTTGTCTTTTTAGAGTCTGATATCTCTAGTTACATGTTATGAGTTAATATCTGGGATTTCGGGTGCTCATTAATCCCATAAAATGATAAAAGTTTAACAACCTACTGTTAGAAAAAGATCAGAAATATAACGAAAATAAAGCAGAGGATGCCATAAAAGAGGGAGGTCAGAACCAGTTTAAAAATTGTGTACATTGCTTAGAAAGAAAAGGAGAAAATCAAAAGAAATGTACAGTTTAGGTAGCTGGGGCAGCCATTGGAAAAGTCAAATCTGTTACAGTGGTGGGTGTGGCTAGGAGTTGAAGAATGCAATACAATTCTAAGCCTGTTTACATGATGGATAAAAGGATATTAGTTAGAGAAGGATGGAAATATCTTAAATATGAATTACAAGTATCCATCTATGTTGCGGAGGTTGGTCGGGGCTGACAAACCATCATTATTATACCCTTGCAGAGGGTATATTGATTTCAGTCAGAAGTTTGCAACGCAGTGAAGGAGACGTTTCCGACCCCATAAATTATATATATTCTTGATCAGCATGACTAGACGAGTCGATCTAGCCATGTCCGTCTGTCCGTCTGTCCGTCTGTCCGTCTGTCCGTCCGTTTCTACGCAAACTAGTCTCTCAGTTTTAAAGCTATCGAGCTGAAACTTTCCCAAAAGTCTTATATCTTTTGCAGGTAGTATATATGTAAGTCGGAACCAGCCGGATCGGACAACTATATCTTATAGCTCCCATAGGAATAATCGGACAAAAAAATGAAAAAAAATTATATCTTTGGTGTTTTTTAGCATATAAACTCCTAAGCTTGGAAATAACAATTTTTAAATAATTTTGAATTTTGAATTAAATTTTATCGAAATCGGACGACTATATCATATAGCTGCCATAGGAACGATCGGAAAATTTGTGGAAAAATAATATGAAAAAAATTATAGCTTCGGTGTTTTTCAACATATAACCTCCAACGCTTGGAAATAACATTTTTTAATTAGTTCTGAATTTCGAATTAAATTTTATCAAAATCGGACGACTATGTCATATAGCTGCCATAGAACGATCGCAAAATTGGTAGGAAAATAATATGAAACAAATTATAGCTTCGGTGTTTTTTAACATATAACCTCCTACGCTTGGAAATAACATTTTTTAATTAGTTCTGAGTTTCGAATTTAATTTTATCAAAATCGGACGACTATATCATATAGCTGCCATAGGAACGATCGGAAAATTGGTAGGAAAATAATATGAAACAAATTATAGCTTCGGTGTTTTGTGACATATTATCTTATACTATTGGGAATATCATTTTTTGTGTTTTTAAATTTAATAATTATAGCTGCAAGGGTATATAAGCTTCGGCTTGCCGAAGCTAACTTCCTTTCTTGTTTGGTATTGCTTTTAAACATTCATGAGAATACTTATACTTTCGATTACATGTTAAAGATTTTAGGGTATATCTATCTCCATCCAATACTTCAATTATCTCAAATGGCCCTTTAAATTTAGGATCAAGTTTAGTTTGATGACGCTCTTCGTTTTTAAGCAAAACGTGATCACCCACCTTGAAATGTACTATTTTAGCTTTATTTTTATCAAACCTATTTTTGTCGTATTTTGCTTGAGTTTCCATATTCTTTTTAGCCTCCTTTCTCAAATTTTCTTTGTCTACTTCATCATTGCTATCTTCGTTTAGCGGCAACAAGCCAAAAGGTCGAGCTTCCTTACCAATCAATAATTCTAATGGGCTAAACTTAGTCACACGATTAATCGTGCAATTCATTGCTAGCTGCACTTCGGCCAACGCATCCTGCCATGATCTTTGACTAGTCTCGACAGCAGTCAGCATACCTTTTAAGGTACTCATGACCCGTTCTACCTGACCGTTTGCTCTACTCGAACCAGTAGCAATGAAATGTAGATTAATTTTTTGAGAGGAGCAAAATTCGCGAAAACTTTTACTTGCGAAACTACGTCCTTGATCTGCTATAATTCGAGTGGGTAAGCCAAATAGGGACACGGCTGATTTAACAGCCTTAATGCAGCTTTCGGAATCTATATTTAGTGTGTGATAAAAGTAAACAAACTTGGTAAAGGCATCTATAAGGACGATGACGTATTCCTTCAAATCATTTTTACCACTCAATTTGCCTGTGATGTCAATATGTATCGTATGCCACGGTATTTCTATTTTAGGAATAGGATGCAGCTCTGCCTGCACTTTTCCCACAGGTGGCTTAGACACTTTACATGTGATACAATTTTCTACAAACCTACGCACATATTTAGACATATTTTCAAACCAGTAATAACTATAGACTTTGTCCAGCGTCTTTTCCCATCCCAGATGCATAATAGCTTCATGGACGTGATTTATGACGGCCCATCGAAAAGCTCTTGGTATTACCGGCAAACATTTGGTCTTACTATTTCGTTGTATTTTTCTATGTAGTATTCCCTTTCGCAATTCATAAGTTTTGTCCAAATTTCTTGGTAACTCATTACTTTTTAACTTTGAAATTATTTCTTGTATCTCGGAATCTCGCTGTTGTTCCGAAACCAACCAGTTATCAGATACCTCAGTCAAATTGATTCGTAATTCAGGTACCTTATTCGAGCTTTTATGTTGTTCAAGCACTGGATTTTGAGAGAGAAAATCAACATGCGCCATCCGGTCGTCTTTTCTATACTCTTTTTCGAAATCAAACGCCTGTAAAAACGCCCACCATCTGTGCACCCTCGGTGTTAAATCTAGTTTTGTGCGGCTTGCCTTTAATGAATTACAGTCGGTAAAAACTATAAATTTACGTCCCTGCAAATAATGTCGGAAGTGTTTAATAGCATTTACCACTGCTAGCCGTACACTTACTGTAATACTCTACCACATGAGGTTTATTGTCAATTTTATGTAACAGGATCGCTCCATACCCAATACAACTTGCGTCAGTATGTAGCTCTATTTGGTATTGCGGATCGAATATTATTAAAACTGGCGTCTGAGTCAATATAGTTATTATTTTTATTCGTATCTGTTCATGCACTGGTAACCAAACAAAGTTAGTGTTTTTCTTAGAGGTGAGAAGATACAGGGGTTTAAGTGTTTGGGAGAAATTTAACACAAATTGCCGAAAATATGTGGCTAAACCAATGAATTGTCTTAGCTGTGACGCATTTTGGGGTGGTGGTAATTCTTTTAAGGCTTGAATTTTTCGTGAATTTGGCCTGACTTCACCGTTGCTTACTTCAAATCCAAGATACTCTATTCTTGTGGTGAGAAAGGAACACTTAGTGACATTAAATGAAAATCCAGCCTTACTTAATGTCTCCAATACTGTCTGCAATCTAACTAGCGCATCTTCTTTGCTTTCTGCTATTATAAGAACATCATCTATATACACAATTGCGTAAGTGTAAGCTAAAGCTCCTAAGGCCTTCATTATAGCCCGCTGGAACACAGATGGTGCGTTTTTCAAACCAAACGGCATTGTCAAGAACTCGTATTGACCCTCTGGCGTTACAAATGCAGTTCGTTCGATTGAGTCCTCATGAACTGGAATTTGGTAAAAGCCGCTTGCCATATCTATGCACGAAAAATATTTAGCACCACGAAGTCTAGCAATTTGGTCTGAGATGAGGGGCAATGGGTACTTGTCAGCCACTGTGTTTTCGTTAAGCATGCGATAGTCCACACACAGTCGATCGGTGCCATTTTTTTTTTTAACTAGCATCATGGGACTAGCGAAAGGTGAGCAACTTGCCCGAATAATTTTGGCTTTTAGTAATTCGTCAACTTTACCCCGCACTTTGTTTTTCTCTTCTTCACTAAGCCTATATGGCCGCCGTTGTACGGTCTTTTGCTGATCTATTAATCTAATTTCCAACAGCCCTGTGGTAACCCTAGTCTTTGGTATTCCATCAATAAACCAATCTGAATAACATTTTAAAATATTTATCAAGGCTGCCTTATCAAGATCATCAAGTTCACTATTTGATTCTATGACATCTTCATAATTGGTAATTACTATCGATTCTACTCTTTTGGTTGTGTAAATTTGAAATTTGTCAGCGTCCATGGTTACGCCAAAGCCCTGGCTAAAAATTTCACGACCAATTAATACGTCATGCTTCAAATACTTGTCCATAATAACATGTAACAAAATCTCAAAATAACATTGATCAATATTTATATTACATAATAGTTGTTGAGTACTACATATTGAATCATTACTGATGCCGTTTAATTTAACAATGTTATTAATCCTTTTACCACTAAATTTATCGGCGACGCTTTCCTTAACCAAGGAACATTCAGCGCCAGAGTCGAAACAAAATGAAACGGACTCACCGGTTGAAGTATTTATTGTTCCTGATGGCGGAGCTACAGTACAGATGTCCACACGTTTCTCGATTACTCGATCGTTTCCTCGTGATCGTCCTTTTGGACAAGCGGATGCGAAGTGCCCAAGCTCGTCGCATTTGAAACATTTGACAGTTGACCGGTCTTTTGATCCTTGCGTTGAACTTCCGTGGTGGCTCTTTCCTTGAATTGGTGTCCTCTGCCGAGCACGACATTCGGCATATTTATGTCCAGACTTTCCACAATAGTTGCATTTCACTTGAGAGAGATACTTTGACTTTTTACGCTCCGGGCCTGTTGTAGATGCATCGTCATCTAGGTTCCGTTTTTTAAAAGTGTGCGCTTGTAGTTGTTGTTGCATTTCATTTCGAGTTTTAATGTTGTTTGTAAAAACCCAGCGCGACAAGTTGTCATCAATTTGTGCCATGTGGGCCAGAGCTAGTGAAACCGCAATTTCCTCCAGATCATTAGATTTAAGTTTTGACATTAGTAAGGTGACGATTCGGCTCCCATATTCGGTGTAACTTTCTCCAGACTTTGGTCGCCCGTTCAAAATTTTCATCAGTGTGGCAGCAGACGTTTCGACGCCAACAAAGCGTTGAATGAAGAGTTCTTTAAATTGTGGCCATGAGATGCCAGCAAAACATATCTGGGACAGCCATTGTGATGCACTTCCCTCTAGCGCCTTACTTAAAGTTATCATAAGGCTGCTACCTTCGGGCATTTCATCAGCAAAAATAAGATCCACTGTTGTACACCAAGCTGAGGCATCTGCACCAGCTCCCTCAGGATAAAATTTTGGCAGAGTTATATGTTTCCCCTTTTCGTCAGTTGCCGATGCCCTTGGTGTCTGCATATTTTTGATGATCTCCATAAGGTTGTTGTTTTGCACTTGTAAAGCTGCCAAGTATGCATCGGTGATGTTATGATGAGTTGTTATTTTCTGGTGGCTGGTCTTCCATGTTGGCATCTAAACTTTCCAAGTGAAGCGAATTCCAACCGGCGTGCGCAATCGTCTAAATGCAACTAACTGGCATTTTTCTGCCCACGCATCGATCTATGCTTCTTTACACACGCCAGCTGGACTACACTCGGCGACAACGCGACAACGCCGTCGCCTCACTCGTACAGTATTTAGGCGCCAGTAATATTTTACGTTGTAGCCAAATTCTACGTCGTAGACAGGTTCTAAGAAGGATCTCACAATATACCAAACTCATTGCGCAGCAGCTTCTTGCAAGCACAGTGGTCAAACTGTGTTCCTAATGTGACAGACACGTACAGTGGTCAAAATTCATAATCATAATCAACATAATCATTCCAAAAGCAAAAAAAGGTATACCATATCGAGATCCGAGTCCTTTTGACCAAGTTATGGGCTTTTAAAGATGGAGAGAAGGCCCATTTCTGGCCCTTCGCACAAATAAAATCAATGACATAAAAACTGTCATATTTTTTACTACATTTAAAGTTATATATTTTAATGCAGATAACAACGAGTCCTTTTGACCAAGTTATGGGCTTTTAAAGATGGAGAGAAGCCCCATTTCTGGCCCTTAGCAAAAATAAAATCAATGACATAAAAACGGTCATATATTTTACTACCCTTAAAGTTATATATTTAAATGCAGATAACAACATAATCATTCCAAAATTCAAAAAAGGTATACCATATCGAAATCCGAGTCCTTTTGACCAAGTTATGGGCTTTTAAAGATGGAGGGAAGGCCCATTTCTGGCCCTTCGCAAAAATAAATCAATGACATAAAAACGGTCATATTTGCTTTAAAGCTATATATTTTAATGCAGATTACAACATAATCATTCCACAAGCCCATTAAGGTATGCCATATCGAAATCAAAGACCTTTTAACCAAGTTATGGGCTTTTAAAGATGGAGAGAAGACCCATTTCTGTAAACCTTAGAAAAATTAAAATCAATGACATAATAACGGTCATAGTTTTTACTACCTTAAAAGTTATATATTTTAATGCAGATAACAACATAATCATTCCACAAGCCCATAAGAGTATGCCATATCGAAATCCGAGTCCTTTTGACCAAGTTATGGGCTTTAAAATATGGAGAGCAGGCCGTTTTCTGTAAACCTTCGCAAAAATAAAATCAATGACATAAAAACGGTCATATTTTTTACTACCTTTAAAGCTATATATTTTAATGCAGATAAAAACATAATCATCCCACAAGCCCATAAAGGAATGCCATATCGAATTCCAAGTCCTTTTGACCAAGTTATGTGCTTATAAAGATGGAGAGAAGGCCCATTTCTGTAAACCTTTGAAAAATTTAAATCAATGACATATAAACGGTCATAGTTTTTACTACCTTAAAAGTTATATATTTTAATGCAGAGAACAACATAATCATTCCACAAGCCCATAAGAGTATGCCATATCGAAATCCGAGTCCTTTTGACCAAGTTATGGGCTTTAAAATATGGAGAGTAGGCCCGTTTCTGTAAACCTTCGCAAAAATAAAATCAATGACATAAAAACGGTCATATTTTTTACTACCTTTCATGTTATATATTTGAATGCCGATAACAACATAATCATTCCACAAGCCCATAAAGGTATGCCATATCAAAATCCGAGTCCTTTTGACCAAGTTATGGGCTTTTAAAGGTGGAGAGAAGGCCCATTTCTGTAAACCTTTGAAAAATTTAAATCAATGACATAAAAACGGTCATAGTTTTTACTACCTTAAAAGTTATATATTTTAATGCAGATAACAACATAATCATTCCACAAGCCCATAAGAGTATGCCATATCGAAATCCGAGTCCTTTTGACCAAGTTATGGGCTTTAAAATATGGAGAGCAGGCCCGTTTCTGTAAGCCTTCGCAAAAATAAAATCAATGACATAAAAACGGTCATATTTTTTACTACCTTTAAAGCTATATATTTTAATGCAGATAACAACATAATCATTCCACAAGCCCATAAGAGTATGCCATATCGAAATCCGAGTCCTTTTGACCAAGTTATGGGCTTTAAAGTATGGAGAGTAGGCCCGTTTCTGTAAACCTTCGCAAAAATAAAATCAATGATATAAAAACGGTCATTTTTTTACAACCTTTAAAGCTATATATTTTAATGCAGATAAAAACATAATCATTCCACAAGCCCATAAAGGAATGCCATATCAAATTCCAAGTCCTTTTGACCAAGTAATGTGCTTTTAAAGATGGATAGAAGGCCCATTTCTGTAAACCTTTGAAAAATTTTAAATCAATGACATAAAAACGGTCATAGTTTTTACTACCTTAAAAGTTATATATTTTAATGCAGATAACAACATAATCATTCCACAAGCCCATAAGAGTATGCCATATCGAAATCCGAGTCCTTTTGACCAAGTTATGGGCTTTAAAATATGGAGAGCAGGCCCGTTTCTGTAAACCTTCGCAAAAATAAAATCAATGACATAAAAACGGTCATATTTTTTACTACCTTTCATGTTATATATTTGAATGCCGATAACAACATAATCATTCCACAAGCCCATAAAGGTATGCCATATCGAAATCCGAGTCCTTTTGACCAAGCTATGGGCTTTTAAAGATGGAGAGAAGGCCCATTTCTGTAAACCTTTGTAAAATTAAAGTCAATGACATAAAAACGGTCATATTTTTTACTACCTTCAAAGTTATATATTTTAATGCAGATAACAACATAATCATTCCACAAGCCCATAAACGTATGCCATATTAAAATCCGAGTTCTTTTGACCAAGCTATGGGCTTTTAAAGATGGAGAGAAGGCCAGTTTCTGTAAGCCTTCGCAAAACTAAAATCAATGACTTAAAAACGGTCATATTTTTTACTACCTTTCAAGTTATATATTTGAATGCCGATAACAACATAATCATTCCACAAGCCCATAAAGGTATGCCATATCAAAATACGAGTCCTTTTGACCAAGTTATGGGCTTTTAACGGTGGAGAGAAGGCCCATTTCTGTAAGCCTTCGCAATATTAAAAACAATGACACAAAAACGGTCATATTTTTTACTACCTTTAAAGCTATATATCTTAATGCAGATAACAACATAATCATTCCACAAGCCACAAAAACGGTCATAGTTTTTACTACCTTAAAAGTTATATATTTTAATGCAGATAACAACATAATCATTCCACAAGCCCATAAGAGTATGCCATATCGAAATCCGAGTCCTTTTGACCAAGTTATGGGCTTTAAAATATGGAGAGCAGGCCCGTTTCTGTAAGCCTTCGCAAAAATAAAATCAATGACATAAAAACGGTCATATTTTTTACTACCTTTAAAGCTATATGTTTTAATGCAGATAACAACATAATCATTCCACAAGCCCATAAGAGTATGCCATATCGAAATCCGAGTCCTTTTGACCAAGTTATGGGCTTTAAAGTATGGAGAGTAGGCCCGTTTCTGTAAACCTTCGCAAAAATAAAATCAATGACATAAAAACGGTCATTTTTTTACAACCTTTAAAGCTATATATTTTAATGCAGATAAAAACATAATTATTCCACAAGCCCATAAAGGCATGCCATATCAAATTCCAAGTCCTTTTGACCAAGTAATGTGCTTTTAAAGATGGAGAGAAGGCCCATTTCTGTAAACCTTTGAAAAATTTAAATCAATGACATAAAAACGGTCATAGTTCTTACTACCTTAAAAGTTATATATTTTAATGCAGATAACAACATAATCATTCCACAAGCCCATAAGAGTATGCCATATCGAAATCCGAGTCCTTTTGACCAAGTTATGGGCTTTAAAATATGGAGAGTAGGCCCGTTTCTGTAAACCTTCGCAAAAATAAAATCAATGACATAAAAACGGTCATATTTTTTACTACCTTTCATGTTATATATTTGAATGCTGATAACAACATAATAATTCCACAAGCCCATAAAGGTATGCCATATCGAAATCCGAGTCCTTTTGACCAAGTTGTGGGCTTTTAAAGATGGAGAGAAGGCCCAACATAATCATTCCACAAGCCCATAAGAGTATGCCATATCGAAATCCGAGTCCTTTTGACCAAGTTATGGGCTTTAAAGTATGGAGAGTAGGCCCGTTTCTGTAAACCTTCGCAAAAATAAAATCAATGACATAAAAACGGTAATTTTTTTACAACCTTTAAAGCTATATATTTTAATGCAGATAACAACATAATCATTCCACAAGCCCATAAAGGTATGCCATATCGAAATACGAGTCCTTTTGACCAAGTTATGGGCTTTTAACGGTGGAGAGAAGGCCCATTTCTGTAAGCCTTCGCAATATTAAAAACAATGACACAAAAACGGTCATATTTTTTACTACCTTTAAAGCTATATATGTTAATGCAGATAACAACATAATCATTCCACAAGCCCATAAAGGTATGCCATATCGAAATCCAAGTCCTTTTGACCAAGTTATGGGCTTTTAAAGATGGATAGAAGGCCCATTTCTGTAAGCCTTCGCAAAATTAAAATCAATGACATAAAAACGGTCATATTTTTAAATACCTTTAAAGCTATATATTTTAATGCAGATTACAACATAATCATTCCACAAGCCCATAAAGGTATGCCATATCGAAATCCGAGTCCTTTTGACCAAGTAATGGGATTTTGAAATGGAGACAAGGCCCATTTCTGTAAACCTTCGCAAAATTAAAATCAATGACATAAAAACGGTCATATTTTGAACTACCTTTAAATCTATATATTTCAATGCAGATTACAACATAATCATTCCACAAGCCCATAAGGGTATGCCATATCGAAATCCGAGTCCTTTTGACCAAGTTATGGGCTTTTAAAGATGGACAGAAGGCCCATTTCTGTAAACCTTCGCAAAAATAAAATCAATGACATAAAAACGGTCATATTTTTTACTCCCTTTCAAGTTATATATTTGAATGCCGATAACAACATAATCATTCCACGAGCCCATAAAGGTATGCCATATCGAAATCCGAGTTCTTTTGACCAAGTCATGGGCTTTTAAAGGTGGAGAGAAGGCCCATTTCTGTAAACCTTTGTAAATTTAAAGTCAATGACATAAAAACGGTCATATTTTTTACTACCTTTAAAGTTATATATTTTAATGCAGATAAAAACATAATCATTCCACAAGCCCATAAAGGTATGCCATATCAAAATCCGAGTCCTTTTGACCAAGCTTTGGGCTTCTAAAGATGGAGAGAGGTCCCGTTTCTATAAACCTTCGCAAAATTAAAATCAATGACATAAGAACGGTCATAGTTCTTACTACCTTAAAAGTTATATATTTTAATGCAGATAACAACATAATCATTCCACAAGCCCATAAGAGTATGCCATATCGAAATCCGAGTCCTTTTGACCAAGTTATGGGCTTTTAAGGATGGAGAGAAGGTAAGTTTCTGTAAGCCTTCGCAAAATTAAAATCAATGACATAAAAACGGTCATATTTTTTACTACCTTTAAAGCTATTTAAAGATGGAGAGAAGGCCCACTTCTGTAAGCCTTCGCAAAATTAAAATCAATGACATAAAAACGGTCATATTTTGTACTACCTTTAAAGTTATATATTTTAATGCAGATAAAAACATAATCATTCCACAAGCCTATAAAGGTATGCCATATCAAATCCGAGTCCTTTTGACCAAGCTTTGGGCTTCTAAAGATGGAGAGAGGTCCCGTTTCTATAAGCCTTCGCAAAATTAAAATCAATGACATAAGAACGGTCATATTTCTTACTACATTTAAAGTTATATATTTCAATGCAGATAACTACATAATCATTCCACAAGCCCATTAGGTATGCCATATCGAAATCCGAGTGCTTTTGACCAAGTTATGGGCTTTTAAGGATGGAGAGAAGGCCAGTTTCTGTAAGCCTTCGCAAAATTAAAATCAATGACATAAAAACGGTCATATTTTTTACTACCTTTCAAGTTATATATTTGAATGCCGATAACAACATAATCATTCCACAAGCCCATAAAGGTATGCCATATCAAAATACGAGTCCTTTTGACCAAGTTATGGGCTTTTAAAGGTGGAGAGAAGGCCCATTTCTGTAAGCCTTCGCAATATTAAAATCAATGACACAAAAACGGTCATATTTTTTACTACCTTTAAAGTTATATATTTTAATGCAGATAACAACATAATCATTCCACAAGCCCATAAACGTATGCCATATTAAAATCCGAGTCCTTTTGACCAAGCTATGGGCTTTTAAAGATGGAGAGAAGGCCAGTTTCTGTAAGCCTTCGCAAAATTAAAATCAATGACATAAAAACGGTCATATTTTTTACTACCTTTCAAGTTATATATTTGAATGCCGATAACAACATAATCATTCCACAAGCCCATAAAGGTATGCCATATCGAAATCCGAGTCCTTTTGACCAAGTTATGAGCTTTAAAATATGGAGAGTAGGCTCGTTTCTGTAAACCTTCGCAAAAATATCGTATTCATATTTTTTACTACCTTTAAAGCTTTATATTTTAATGCAGATAACAAAATAATCATTCCACAAGCCCATAAAGGTATGCCATATAGAAATCCGAGTCCCTTTGACCAAGTCAGGGGCTTTTTTAAGATGGAGAGAAGGCCCATTTCTGTAAACCTTTGCAAAATTAAAGTCAATGACTAAAAACGGTCATATTTTTTACTACCTTTAAAGTTATATATTTTAATGCAGATAAAAACATAATCATTCCACAAGCCCATAAAGGTGTGCCATATCAAAATCCGAGTCCTTTTGACCAAGCTTTGGGCTTCTAAAGATGGAGAGAGGTCCCGTTTCTATAAGCCTTCGCAAAATTCAAATCAATGACATAAGAACGGTCATATTTCTTACTACATTTAAAGTTATATATTTCAATGCAGATAACAACATAATCATTCCACAAGCCCATAAAGGTATGCCATATCGAAATCCGAGTCCTTTTGACCAAGTTATGGGCTTCTAAGGATGGAGAGAAGGCCAGTTTCTGTAAGCCTTCGCAAAATTAAAATCAATGACATAAAAACGGTCATATTTTGTACTACCTTTAAAGCTATTTAAAGATGGAGAGAAGGCCCACTTCTGTAAGCCTTCGCAAAATTAAAATCAATGACATAAAAACGGTCATATTTTGTACTACCTTTAAAGTTATATATTTTAGTGCAGATAAAAACATAATCATTCCACAAGCCCATAAAGGTATGCCATATCGAAATCCGAGTCCTTTTGACCAAGTTGTGGGCTTTTAAAGATGGAGAGAAGGCCCAACATAATCATTCCACAAGCCCATAAGAGTATGCCATATCGAAATCCGAGTCCTTTTGACCAAGTTATGGGCTTTAAAGTATGGAGAGTAGGCCCGTTTCTGTAAACCTTCGCAAAAATAAAATCAATGACATTAAAACGGTCATTTTTTTACAACCTTTAAAGCTATATATTTTAATGCAGATAAAAACATAATTATTCCACAAGCCCATAAAGGAATGCCATATCAAATTCCAAGTCCTTTTGACCAAGTAATGTGCTTTTAAAGATGGAGAGAAGGCCCATTTCTGTAAACCTTTGAAAAATTTAAATCAATGACATAAAAACGGTCATAGTTCTTACTACCTTAAAAGTTATATATTTTAATGCAGATAACAACATAATCATTCCACAAGCCCATAAGAGTATGCCATATCGAAATCCGAGTCCTTTTGACCAAGTTATGGGCTTTAAAATATGGAGAGTAGGCCCGTTTCTGTAAACCTTCGCAAAAATAAAATCAATGACATAAAAACGGTCATATTTTTTACTACCTTTCATGTTATATATTTGAATGCTGATAACAACATAATAATTCCACAAGCCCATAAAGGTATGCCATATCGAAATCCGAGTCCTTTTGACCAAGTTGTGGGCTTTTAAAGATGGAGAGAAGGCCCAACATAATCATTCCACAAGCCCATAAGAGTATGCCATATCGAAATCCGAGTCCTTTTGACCAAGTTATGGGCTTTAAAGTATGGAGAGTAGGCCCGTTTCTGTAAACCTTCGCAAAAATAAAATCAATGACATAAAAACGGTAATTTTTTTACAACCTTTAAAGCTATATATTTTAATGCAGATAACAACATAATCATTCCACAAGCCCATAAAGGTATGCCATATCGAAATACGAGTCCTTTTGACCAAGTTATGGGCTTTTAACGGTGGAGAGAAGGCCCATTTCTGTAAGCCTTCGCAATATTAAAAACAATGACACAAAAACGGTCATATTTTTTACTACCTTTAAAGCTATATATGTTAATGCAGATAACAACATAATCATTCCACAAGCCCATAAAGGTATGCCATATCGAAATCCAAGTCCTTTTGACCAAGTTATGGGCTTTTAAAGATGGATAGAAGGCCCATTTCTGTAAGCCTTCGCAAAATTAAAATCAATGACATAAAAACGGTCATATTTTTAAATACCTTTAAAGCTATATATTTTAATGCAGATTACAACATAATCATTCCACAAGCCCATAAAGGTATGCCATATCGAAATCCGAGTCCTTTTGACCAAGTAATGGGATTTTGAAATGGAGACAAGGCCCATTTCTGTAAACCTTCGCAAAATTAAAATCAATGACATAAAAACGGTCATATTTTGAACTACCTTTAAATCTATATATTTCAATGCAGATTACAACATAATCATTCCACAAGCCCATAAGGGTATGCCATATCGAAATCCGAGTCCTTTTGACCAAGTTATGGGCTTTTAAAGATGGACAGAAGGCCCATTTCTGTAAACCTTCGCAAAAATAAAATCAATGACATAAAAACGGTCATATTTTTTACTCCCTTTCAAGTTATATATTTGAATGCCGATAACAACATAATCATTCCACGAGCCCATAAAGGTATGCCATATCGAAATCCGAGTTCTTTTGACCAAGTCATGGGCTTTTAAAGGTGGAGAGAAGGCCCATTTCTGTAAACCTTTGTAAATTTAAAGTCAATGACATAAAAACGGTCATATTTTTTACTACCTTTAAAGTTATATATTTTAATGCAGATAAAAACATAATCATTCCACAAGCCCATAAAGGTATGCCATATCAAAATCCGAGTCCTTTTGACCAAGCTTTGGGCTTCTAAAGATGGAGAGAGGTCCCGTTTCTATAAGCCTTCGCAAAATTAAAATCAATGACATAAGAACGGTCATAGTTCTTACTACCATAAAAGTTATATATTTTAATGCAGATAACAACATAATCATTCCACAAGCCCATAAGAGTATGCCATATCGAAATCCGAGTCCTTTTGACCAAGTTATGGGCTTTTAAGGATGGAGAGAAGGTAAGTTTCTGTAAGCCTTCGCAAAATTAAAATCAATGACATAAAAACGGTCATATTTTTTACTACCTTTAAAGCTATTTAAAGATGGAGAGAAGGCCCACTTCTGTAAGCCTTCGCAAAATTAAAATCAATGACATAAAAACGGTCATATTTTGTACTACCTTTAAAGTTATATATTTTAATGCAGATAAAAACATAATCATTCCACAAGCCTATAAAGGTATGCCATATCAAATCCGAGTCCTTTTGACCAAGCTTTGGGCTTCTAAAGATGGAGAGAGGTCCCGTTTCTATAAGCCTTCGCAAAATTAAAATCAATGACATAAGAACGGTCATATTTCTTACTACATTTAAAGTTATATATTTCAATGCAGATAACTACATAATCATTCCACAAGCCCATTAGGTATGCCATATCGAAATCCGAGTGCTTTTGACCAAGTTATGGGCTTTTAAGGATGGAGAGAAGGCCAGTTTCTGTAAGCCTTCGCAAAATTAAAATCAATGACATAAAAACGGTCATATTTTTTACTACCTTTCAAGTTATATATTTGAATGCCGATAACAACATAATCATTCCACAAGCCCATAAAGGTATGCCATATCAAAATACGAGTCCTTTTGACCAAGTTATGGGCTTTTAAAGGTGGAGAGAAGGCCCATTTCTGTAAGCCTTCGCAATATTAAAATCAATGACACAAAAACGGTCATATTTTTTACTACCTTTAAAGTTATATATTTTAATGCAGATAACAACATAATCATTCCACAAGCCCATAAACGTATGCCATATTAAAATCCGAGTCCTTTTGACCAAGCTATGGGCTTTTAAAGATGGAGAGAAGGCCAGTTTCTGTAAGCCTTCGCAAAATTAAAATCAATGACATAAAAACGGTCATATTTTTTACTACCTTTCAAGTTATATATTTGAATGCCGATAACAACATAATCATTCCACAAGCCCATAAAGGTATGCCATATCGAAATCCGAGTCCTTTTGACCAAGTTATGAGCTTTAAAATATGGAGAGTAGGCTCGTTTCTGTAAACCTTCGCAAAAATATCGTATTCATATTTTTTACTACCTTTAAAGCTTTATATTTTAATGCAGATAACAAAATAATCATTCCACAAGCCCATAAAGGTATGCCATATAGAAATCCGAGTCCCTTTGACCAAGTCAGGGGCTTTTTTAAGATGGAGAGAAGGCCCATTTCTGTAAACCTTTGCAAAATTAAAGTCAATGACTAAAAACGGTCATATTTTTTACTACCTTTCAAGTTATATATTTGAATGCCGATAACAACATAATCATTCCACAAGCCCATAAAGGTATGCCATATCAAAATACGAGTCCTTTTGACCAAGTTATGGGCTTTTAAAGGTGGAGAGAAGGCCCATTTCTGTAAGCCTTCGCAATATTAAAATCAATGACACAAAAACGGTCATATTTTTTACTACCTTTAAAGTTATATATTTTAATGCAGATAACAACATAATCATTCCACAAGCCCATAAACGTATGCCATATTAAAATCCGAGTCCTTTTGACCAAGCTATGGGCTTTTAAAGATGGAGAGAAGGCCAGTTTCTGTAAGCCTTCGCAAAATTAAAATCAATGACATAAAAACGGTCATATTTTTTACTACCTTTCAAGTTATATATTTGAATGCCGATAACAACATAATCATTCCACAAGCCCATAAAGGTATGCCATATCAAATCCGAGTCCTTTTGACCAAGCTTTGGGCTTCTAAAGATGGAGAGAGGTCCCGTTTCTATAAGCCTTCGCAAAATTAAAATCAATGACATAAGAACGGTCATATTTCTTACTACATTTAAAGTTATATATTTCAATGCAGATAACTACATAATCATTCCACAAGCCCATTAGGTATGCCATATCGAAATCCGAGTGCTTTTGACCAAGTTATGGGCTTTTAAGGATGGAGAGAAGGCCAGTTTCTGTAAGCCTTCGCAAAATTAAAATCAATGACATAAAAACGGTCATATTTTGTACTACCTTTAAAGTTATATATTTTAGTGCAGATAAAAACATAATCATTCCACAAGCCCATAAAGGTATGCCATATCGAAATCCGAGTCCTTTTGACCAAGTTGTGGGCTTTTAAAGATGGAGAGAAGGCCCAACATAATCATTCCACAAGCCCATAAGAGTATGCCATATCGAAATCCGAGTCCTTTTGACCAAGTTATGGGCTTTAAAGTATGGAGAGTAGGCCCGTTTCTGTAAACCTTCGCAAAAATAAAATCAATGACATTAAAACGGTCATTTTTTTACAACCTTTAAAGCTATATATTTTAATGCAGATAAAAACATAATTATTCCACAAGCCCATAAAGGAATGCCATATCAAATTCCAAGTCCTTTTGACCAAGTAATGTGCTTTTAAAGATGGAGAGAAGGCCCATTTCTGTAAACCTTTGAAAAATTTAAATCAATGACATAAAAACGGTCATAGTTCTTACTACCTTAAAAGTTATATATTTTAATGCAGATAACAACATAATCATTCCACAAGCCCATAAGAGTATGCCATATCGAAATCCGAGTCCTTTTGACCAAGTTATGGGCTTTAAAATATGGAGAGTAGGCCCGTTTCTGTAAACCTTCGCAAAAATAAAATCAATGACATAAAAACGGTCATATTTTTTACTACCTTTCATGTTATATATTTGAATGCTGATAACAACATAATAATTCCACAAGCCCATAAAGGTATGCCATATCGAAATCCGAGTCCTTTTGACCAAGTTGTGGGCTTTTAAAGATGGAGAGAAGGCCCAACATAATCATTCCACAAGCCCATAAGAGTATGCCATATCGAAATCCGAGTCCTTTTGACCAAGTTATGGGCTTTAAAGTATGGAGAGTAGGCCCGTTTCTGTAAACCTTCGCAAAAATAAAATCAATGACATAAAAACGGTAATTTTTTTACAACCTTTAAAGCTATATATTTTAATGCAGATAACAACATAATCATTCCACAAGCCCATAAAGGTATGCCATATCGAAATACGAGTCCTTTTGACCAAGTTATGGGCTTTTAACGGTGGAGAGAAGGCCCATTTCTGTAAGCCTTCGCAATATTAAAAACAATGACACAAAAACGGTCATATTTTTTACTACCTTTAAAGCTATATATGTTAATGCAGATAACAACATAATCATTCCACAAGCCCATAAAGGTATGCCATATCGAAATCCAAGTCCTTTTGACCAAGTTATGGGCTTTTAAAGATGGATAGAAGGCCCATTTCTGTAAGCCTTCGCAAAATTAAAATCAATGACATAAAAACGGTCATATTTTTAAATACCTTTAAAGCTATATATTTTAATGCAGATTACAACATAATCATTCCACAAGCCCATAAAGGTATGCCATATCGAAATCCGAGTCCTTTTGACCAAGTAATGGGATTTTGAAATGGAGACAAGGCCCATTTCTGTAAACCTTCGCAAAATTAAAATCAATGACATAAAAACGGTCATATTTTGAACTACCTTTAAATCTATATATTTCAATGCAGATTACAACATAATCATTCCACAAGCCCATAAGGGTATGCCATATCGAAATCCGAGTCCTTTTGACCAAGTTATGGGCTTTTAAAGATGGACAGAAGGCCCATTTCTGTAAACCTTCGCAAAAATAAAATCAATGACATAAAAACGGTCATATTTTTTACTCCCTTTCAAGTTATATATTTGAATGCCGATAACAACATAATCATTCCACGAGCCCATAAAGGTATGCCATATCGAAATCCGAGTTCTTTTGACCAAGTCATGGGCTTTTAAAGGTGGAGAGAAGGCCCATTTCTGTAAACCTTTGTAAATTTAAAGTCAATGACATAAAAACGGTCATATTTTTTACTACCTTTAAAGTTATATATTTTAATGCAGATAAAAACATAATCATTCCACAAGCCCATAAAGGTATGCCATATCAAAATCCGAGTCCTTTTGACCAAGCTTTGGGCTTCTAAAGATGGAGAGAGGTCCCGTTTCTATAAGCCTTCGCAAAATTAAAATCAATGACATAAGAACGGTCATAGTTCTTACTACCATAAAAGTTATATATTTTAATGCAGATAACAACATAATCATTCCACAAGCCCATAAGAGTATGCCATATCGAAATCCGAGTCCTTTTGACCAAGTTATGGGCTTTTAAGGATGGAGAGAAGGTAAGTTTCTGTAAGCCTTCGCAAAATTAAAATCAATGACATAAAAACGGTCATATTTTTTACTACCTTTAAAGCTATTTAAAGATGGAGAGAAGGCCCACTTCTGTAAGCCTTCGCAAAATTAAAATCAATGACATAAAAACGGTCATATTTTGTACTACCTTTAAAGTTATATATTTTAATGCAGATAAAAACATAATCATTCCACAAGCCTATAAAGGTATGCCATATCAAATCCGAGTCCTTTTGACCAAGCTTTGGGCTTCTAAAGATGGAGAGAGGTCCCGTTTCTATAAGCCTTCGCAAAATTAAAATCAATGACATAAGAACGGTCATATTTCTTACTACATTTAAAGTTATATATTTCAATGCAGATAACTACATAATCATTCCACAAGCCCATTAGGTATGCCATATCGAAATCCGAGTGCTTTTGACCAAGTTATGGGCTTTTAAGGATGGAGAGAAGGCCAGTTTCTGTAAGCCTTCGCAAAATTAAAATCAATGACATAAAAACGGTCATATTTTTTACTACCTTTCAAGTTATATATTTGAATGCCGATAACAACATAATCATTCCACAAGCCCATAAAGGTATGCCATATCAAAATACGAGTCCTTTTGACCAAGTTATGGGCTTTTAAAGGTGGAGAGAAGGCCCATTTCTGTAAGCCTTCGCAATATTAAAATCAATGACACAAAAACGGTCATATTTTTTACTACCTTTAAAGTTATATATTTTAATGCAGATAACAACATAATCATTCCACAAGCCCATAAACGTATGCCATATTAAAATCCGAGTCCTTTTGACCAAGCTATGGGCTTTTAAAGATGGAGAGAAGGCCAGTTTCTGTAAGCCTTCGCAAAATTAAAATCAATGACATAAAAACGGTCATATTTTTTACTACCTTTCAAGTTATATATTTGAATGCCGATAACAACATAATCATTCCACAAGCCCATAAAGGTATGCCATATCGAAATCCGAGTCCTTTTGACCAAGTTATGAGCTTTAAAATATGGAGAGTAGGCTCGTTTCTGTAAACCTTCGCAAAAATATCGTATTCATATTTTTTACTACCTTTAAAGCTTTATATTTTAATGCAGATAACAAAATAATCATTCCACAAGCCCATAAAGGTATGCCATATAGAAATCCGAGTCCCTTTGACCAAGTCAGGGGCTTTTTTAAGATGGAGAGAAGGCCCATTTCTGTAAACCTTTGCAAAATTAAAGTCAATGACTAAAAACGGTCATATTTTTTACTACCTTTAAAGTTATATATTTTAATGCAGATAAAAACATAATCATTCCACAAGCCCATAAAGGTGTGCCATATCAAAATCCGAGTCCTTTTGACCAAGCTTTGGGCTTCTAAAGATGGAGAGAGGTCCCGTTTCTATAAGCCTTCGCAAAATTAAAATCAATGACATAAGAACGGTCATATTTCTTACTACATTTAAAGTTATATATTTCAATGCAGATAACAACATAATCATTCCACAAGCCCATAAAGGTATGCCATATCGAAATCCGAGTCCTTTTGACCAAGTTATGGGCTTTTAAGGATGGAGAGAAGGCCAGTTTCTGTAAGCCTTCGCAAAATTAAAATCAATGACATAAAAACGGTCATATTTTGTACTACCTTTAAAGCTATTTAAAGATGGAGAGAAGGCCCACTTCTGTAAGCCTTCGCAAAATTAAAATCAATGACATAAAAACGGTCATATTTTGTACTACCTTTAAAGTTATATATTTTAATGCAGATAAAAACATAATCATTTCACAAGCCTATAAAGGTATGCCATATCAAAATCCGAGTCCTTTTGACCAAGCTTTGGGCTTCTAAAGATGGAGAGAGGTCCCGTTTCTATAAGCCTTCGCAAAATTAAAATCAATGACATAAGAACGGTCATGTTTCTTACTACATTTAAAGTTATATATTTTAATGCAGATAACATCCTTCGATATTTTTTCATAAACAATGGTATCTTTCCGTCTCTCTGCATTTATTACTGAATCGGATAAAACTTCTGCAAATTCAAAACAATTAATTCTTAACGTTGCTAGGGGGGTATTATTATTGCGTTTAGATTTTCGGTGGCGGTGGCGACTAGATAAATATTTTAAATTTGTACGTTTAGATTTACTTAGACTTCGCCTAGAATGTGGTCTTCTATATATATTATTATAAAGACATTTAACTCCTACCGTTGCACTTTTGTATTGGACGGTGAATAATCTGTTTAGACCCCTTCTTCCTTAATCCATATGTCCTCCTATTCTCCTTTCATTTTCAACTAATTTTTGTTTAAAATTCTTTATTTTTCCTCTCTTTGTAAATTCGGCTTGTGAGTTGTGCATGTTTTCAGTGCTTTTTAATTTATGAGTAGTGTTTCTTTTTATTGGAACCCGACTTACACTTTCAAATTCTGTATCACTATCACTGATCCCCAACACTAATTCTTGTGACGTATTACTAAATGTAGGTACTCGACATACGTTTTCAAATTCTCTCTCACTATCATTTATACCCATATCAATTTTTTCTGATTTTTCATCTCCTATGTTTTTATTTTCTATGTGACCAACATTTTTATTTTCGCTATTAAAATCAAAAAGATTGGGTGGGGTTGCAGTTGTTTCAGATGTAGATGATGTAGCTGTTTTTGTTGTTGTTGTTGTTGTATCTTTTTCCAGAAGTTCTCTTTTTAATGTAGTTGTTGCTGTTGTAGTTGTTTCTGTTGTAGTTGTTTCTTCCTTCTCCTCCTCCAGAATTCCCCTTCTCATTGTAGGTGTAGTTGTAGTTGCTGTAGTTGAGGCAGATGTAGTTGTAGTTGATGTTGTTGTAGTTGTTTCTTCTTCAACTGTGCTTGCACTTGTACTTGTTGTAAAGTCTTTGTCATTAATGCTACTTTTAATAGCATTAAATATTTTAGTATCGAGTTCACTTTTTAAGTTTGTTTTCTCACTTTCATCACTTGTCTTGTTTATGAGATCCATAAAAATTTGGCTGTCCTCTAGGATCTTAAATTTTAAGTCAATTTTAATGATTTTTCTTAGTTTTGGAACATTGATATGCAACAGGCCACTTCAATATGTCTTCATACAAAATCGAAGGACCGGTGAACCATATTGATGCGTCCAGTTCGGTGACAGTGCAACCAGGAGAGACAATATCGGCTGGGTTGCCTTGTGTGGGCACGAATCTCCATTTGGCGGCAGATGTTAAACTCTGGATTTCTGACACGCGATCTTTCGCTGAACAATCCTTTGACCTTGTTGAGTAGTTGAGCGAGTAAGTGTGCGGCGCACAGTTCTAGTTTCGGAAGTGATTGTTTTCTAGACTTTGATTTCCACAACCGAACGGTGATTTTACTTGGTCCGTCAGTTCGCACGTACACACGTTCGCCCTGATGGACGCATCGCAAAATTCATGAAGTTGAATGTTGCTATTGGCATTTGGCAGGCAACACCGAGGTACTTGAAGAGTTGGCAACATGTTCAAGGATTCTAAGTAGTAGGTCCAAGCATCATGTAGGGATTGCGGTGTATTATTTGTCCTCCTTCTCATCAGATAGAATAGGTGTTGAACCCAGATAAAAGTACACAAATTCGGTCTTAGTGACCATCAGCCACAGCAAGATCTTTATTGTTCGATGAGCAAAATTAGAGTGACACAACTAGCCATTCGCGGCTGCGCTGCCGCAGCAGCCGTCATGTCTATATCAAAGTATATGCTCACAAATGCATTTGGCTGATAGCAGCGAGAGCGCGAGAGAAGTTGTATATGCATTAATTGTTTGTGTCTGCACTCAGGCCATGGGAATATGCTGAAACTAGCACTTCCCATAAGTTGGGCTCTGAGGCGCGGTTGGCCGCACGAGTATAGCGGCCGGGACTTTTGTATTTGTTTAAGTACACTGTAACACAATGTTGGTATCGGTACAGTGCGTACTCACTACAATGATACATGCATACTACAGCGGAACCGATTCGATCCAATTAAGGTTGAGTATTTACAGTTCCTGAAGAATCATTTTCGCCATGATGATTATCGGTGACAAAAGGCCAAGGGGGTCAAAGAGTGATGATGTGATGGATAAGATGGATCTCATCGTAGCTGGCAAGGTTGATTGCTTTGAAGAAAGGTGAACAGAAACGCATAATCAAGTTGATTTCAAATGACACCGAGTGCACTTGTAACATTGTCCTCACAGATGTTGAGTCTCTTCTTGGGCGTTTGAAAAGCTGCGGATAAAGATCCGTTTGCACTGTGGGACCCACAAGCAGTAGGTCATTAAGCGACAGTTGCGAAGTTGTTGTGCACGAGGCGTCGAAAACCACTCGCAATTTGGTAGACGTGCTCGATGGCTTCAAAACGCAGTGGTAGGGTATATAGTAATGCGACTCGTGAAGGGCAGGATTGGACACCAATGACATGGCACCTAGCGCGTGATATTCCTGCGTGAATGAGACATAGATCTCAACTCAGGGAATTTCAGCATGCGGCGTTCCGTTGCGTAGAATCGTCGACAAGCCACTTCAGCGGAGTTTCCAAGACAAGAGGGATCATTGTTAAAGGGAAAGTTGATTACAATGCGACCGTGGGAGTCCTGAACTGTAGTGCTTGTATAGAGCGAATCACAGATTTGGTGATGCGGATGTAGACTCTCAGGTGAGACATCGACGGATTTCAGCTCCCGAAGCTTCTGCAAGTGGTTATCAATGGAGACTGTGCTTGACATAAAACAGTTCGAAACTTGCTGCTGCTGTTGTTGACATCGACCGGCGATGACCAGCCGAACAAGGTTTTTTGAAGTATTGGCAAGTGAGGTGCGAGCTTTATTTGCCCAACGGCAAGCGAATGGTAGAAGACTTCAGCGCCAAGTAAAATATCGATGCGACGAGATTCATAAAATATCTTGTAAGGACCTTTTTCATGGGCTGGGATAAAACTCAGTCCGGCCAGGGTCCTCTACAGTTAAATTTGTAGAAAAATATAGGAACGAAACTGGACGGGGAGTTGCCGCGGGGATTTGCGGGGAAAGGAGGCCAGAGTATCCGCGTTGCACCGAGTAAGCGGCTCTAGCGCAACACGGCACCCGAAAGGTATAGTGGAGGGCGGGGCTGCTCCCGGCGAAAATACTAGCGAAACGAGCAGCGTGGCCGATCCCTGAGAAAATACCAACAAAACCGAACGGCGGGACCGATCCCGGATAAAAAAATACCAACAAAGCTGAACGGCGTGGCCGTTCCCCCTTGATGTGCGACTCACAAGCTACTGGGGTAGGGGGTAGGGATCCGAGGGGAGGATGGCCGGAGGCGACCCTTCCCTGTGCTCCCTGTGGTCGATCGAGTGGTCGTTTGCACTGAGTAATCGTCTCTGGCGCAACACGATTCCCGACCGGCACAGATCACTGCACGTGGCTCGCGACTACCTAAACCGTATTTGGGGCGGGGTTCCCAGGAGGGGGTGGCCAGATGCGATCCTTTCCTATGCTCCTTGTGGGCGATCGAGTGGTCGTTTGCACCGAACAAGCTTCTCTAATGCAACACGATTCCCGACCGGCACAAATCACTGCACGTGGGTTCCCGAAAAATGCACAAATTCACGCGGACACATACTTCTTCATTCTCTTTTATCTTTATTATTCGCTAGTTTCACAAGTTATTTTCCTAGTCCCCTACTCGCACTCAGTCTGATCTCTATTGTCTGTGTCCCACTTACTCCTTGGATCCGGCGTGCCGACGCTCGTGCCGCTGTGCCACTCCGGGTTGAAGTCCGCTCCTAGGTTTGGTCGCCTTTTCTGCCATTCGGGAATGAGGTCGAGCTTCCGCCCTTGCGGCCGCATGTAAGCCGGGTTTGCCGGGTTTTTTCGTTTCCCAACACAGTTTCTTATCGATCCTCCGCCTATCGCTATCGGCACTATCAGCTGTTGGCCCTCGGTTGGTTTTCCAGCCCTGGTGCGCGCGATATTTAAATCTGATAAGCTTAGCTTCTAGTTTGAACTTAAATAAATTGCCTTCGTGGCGTAACGACTTATGGCTAACTTATGCTTATAACTTATAAATAAATGGCCGTCGTGCCGTAACATCCAATTGTATGCCTTCGTGGCGGAAAGAATAAAAGTGGCGAAATGTGGAGGGTGTGTTTCACGCATCCTCACAATCTCATCTGCCAAATGTGGGTTGGTGGGCAAATTCCAAGAAGAGATGTCAATCTCAGAGTCTGGCTGATACGAGATGTGGCCGATGACCCAAAATTCCAGTGAGAAGTGACAATCTGTGATACGCGATTGGATGGATGTTGGAGCCAAGTGATTTGTGTTAGCTAACGAGTCTCCAACGCTGCTCATTCCCATTTGAATTTTTCATAACGAAGTTTTTGGGGCGAACTCCTCGTTGATGAGATTCACCTAAAAAAATTCATCTAGCAATGCTCTGCCAGGCCTGTACGTTCCTGATGCGTCTTTGACCAGAACCACGAACGTGGCTAGGATATCTTGTCCCGATTGAGTGTGCAGATGAGAAAATGTTATCGGATCACTTGGCTGTACTGGACAGTCTGCGCAGCTGTCAGGACTTGCTTCTATGGTCGGAATGTCCCTGTCATGAAGCAACATTGTGTGATGAGTTTGATTGCAGCTGGGGCAACGACGATACAAAAGATTTCGAGATGGCTTGCTTGGATGGACTGGTCCTTGTGATGTGGGGTTGCATGATTGAAGATATTGACAATGGCGTTCCAGCTGCCCCGAATACTGCTTCCAGCATGGCAGATTTTCGAAATCCAACGACTCGTTCCATTTATTGCGGGTGTGCTGATCGCATTTGTCAATCACATGGCCTGAGCAATATCAATAGCCGGTACCACGGGATTCCAGTGCTCCACACATAGCAGACGCCTTGTCCACCAAGCCTTGAAGCTGTATTGCGTTTGATTTCTCGACTGGTTGGAGTTTAAATAACGCAGCTATGGTTTCTAGAAAGATTCGTGTTGAATTATCAAATCTCTCATTAAGCCGCTGCAAAGCCTTGGGAGAGTTTTCGGCGGTTATTGGAAACGCCTTGATTGCGTCTAATGCTGGTCCCTTTAAATTGTGCAGCAAATAGTTGAACTTTTCTAGATTGGACATGGTTACCTCACGAGCGATAGTTTGTGTGAACGAGTTGATGAAATTTTTTAACTCCGCAAATTTTCCGTCGAACGTTGGCAAGGTAAGACGGGGAAACCTTGACATCGACAGAGCAATCGAACTGGATTGGGCCAGCGAAAACGGTGAATGTGGTGAGTTCCTCACCTAGCTGATCCTTGATCCTTATCCTCCAATTCTCCGCGACCGCTGTCGTTGGGATCCAACGTCTCAATCTCAGATAAGACTGCCGGCATCGCAGTTCGGCTATGGAAATTCCGGTGTCTTCGCCAGCGCTTGTTGTTACAAGGGTTTTAATGCGAATTATATTCCCTTTAATGTTGGTCCGTTGGAGTTTACATTGCTCAATAGTTGACATCGTAAATATTACTTAAGGCAATGATAAACGGCGATCAATTTGCGAAGTGCGGCGAGCAGCGATCCTGGTGCGAAATGTGTGCGAATGCGATCAATGTAGAAGCCAACTGAAGTTTCAGCAGCGACAGGGGCGAGCTGAAGATTGGCAACAGCGGCGACGGAAGGCGAGCAGCAAAGGAATGGGCTAACTGTAATTAAGTAGCGCAGATGAGTCGGATGCTCTTGTATAGAGCTTTGCGATGCGACGAGAGTAGAGCTGACTGCGTTCACAGCTTCAGCGTGACGACGAAACGAAGAAATGAAAAAACAAGGAAAAACGCTATAGTCGAGTACCTCGACTATCAGATACCCGTTACTCAGCTAAAGGGACCAAAGGAAAATGGAGATATGCCAGCAGCAAATGCGCCACCTACCGGCGGTAGACAGATTTAAGCGTTGTGGGCGTTAGAGTGGGCGTGGCCAAGATTTTTTTAGATCAATCGATAGGTATTGACGAGACCAATACATTTTAGTTAAAATTTTTTATCTAGAACGAAAATTGTGGGCGCCACAGGCTTGTGCGGTTTTTGGGCGTCAGAGTGGGCGTGGCATATTGAGCTGCGCAGGACTCTCAGGAATCTGCATGCCTAATCCCGGTATTGTAGCATTTATAGTTTCCGAGATCTCAGCGTTCATACGGACAGACGGACAGACGGACATGGCTAGATCGACTCGGCTAGTGATCCTGATCAAGAATATATATACTTTATGCGGTCGGAAACGCTTCCTTCTGCCTGTTACATACTTTCCGACGAATCCAGTATAGCCTTTTACTCTACGAGTAAAGGGTATAATGAGCGGCCGTACATTTTCACGACGATAAATTAGGAATTGTTCAATTGTGTATAACTTTCAAGTTTGCAAACACTGCCCCACGTTGGACGCCAAAATGAACGGTGAATTATAGAGCGTTTTCTATAAATATAACTCATTTAAATCAGAGTATGGGGGTGCAGAATATTTTAAGTAAAAACTGATCGAACAACCGAAACTCAAGAAATAGTCGACTTTTCTCTTAAAGGGTACTGCCTTTATTTCCGATCGCTCGTTAAGCCGAGCAGAGCGGAAAGTTATTAGAGGGCTTACAGCTGTACATATGTAAACATTAGGGTCATACAGTATTTTGTTAATAATCTGATCCAACAAGTATTTAAGAACCATCTAAGAGACAAAGATGAAACTAAAAGTATTTTCCTAAAATAAAAAAAAAGGAAAAGAAAATATTTGTTTCTGTGTGCCACTTTTGATCTTCAAAAAGTATTAAATACTCCACTCAGTAAAAATATTACTCTATTATATGCCAGAAAATACGCATTTTACAATTTAAGTATTTATGAAAACGGCACCAGAAATGGATATTGTTTTCTTTGGGGACGTAAAAATGGACGTCGTGGATGCAATGAAATTTGCACAGCCATTTATAAATACCTATTCATTTTAGATACACGAAAAACTTTCAAGGAAATAAGTTTGAATTGCGATAGTTTCACTGGACAAAATCGTAATAAGGCTTTGTTGGCTATGCACTCAGGGAAAAAACCGTTCTCAGCGTTCTCGATTTCAGTATTTTCGATCTCAAAAGTGAGCCAAGAATGACTCATACTAAAATGCTAAAATCGTCATCGAAGTCTTCTCAGTTTGAGAACGGGCCTTTGAGAATGGTCGATCTTGATTTTAGTATGAGCCGTTCTCGGTTTCAACATCGCATCGATCTCGATTTCGAGAATAACCGTTCTCGGTTTCAACATCGAAAAGATCTCGATTTCGAGAGTAACCGTTCTCGGTTTCAACATCGAAAAGATCTCGGTTTCGAGAGGAACCGTTCTCGGTTTCAACATCGCATCGATCTCGCTTCCAGAACCCATTATCAATAAAAACGCTAAATTTTTTAAATTTATATTTATTTTAGCCTTACGGCTTTAATGTCATTATTAAGGGTATATACATGGAGGGGGGCGTTACAAAGTCTGTCAAATTAAAAATGTAGTTTCTTAATGGACTTTTGATTGATTGTTTGCTATGGGCTTCAAAACATAAATTTGTTTGTTCTTCCTCATCCTTTTGTATGTAATACCAAAGAAGAAACTTTACAATGTCCTAATTCTGGCCAGTCTTGCATGAATTCTAAATTGCATAGCGATTTTACATCATCTTGGCGAATTTTACATGTTTTTTCCAGAGTCTACAGACTTCGCTCCAATCCGATGAGTCTCTCTTTAAATGCAATTTTAATGACAGTGATAGTCCCTTGTCGTAGTCTTCAAAATCGTGTGGAATATTTTCATCATCTTCTTTGCTAGATACAACTTTGCGACGTCTCTTCTTATACTTAGAATATAACTATCCACTGGGGTTTCTATGTTTTTTCCCCGAGGAATAAAATAATAGTATTTAAGATAAAAGCAGAATGTTAAAAAAATTAAATTAAAATGGTTTTTGATTGTGGTTTAAGTATTACCCGGCTTTGAGCTTCGCAAGGAAAAATGCTTATAATCTCGTCCAACAACTTCGAAAAATCTGCGGTTTGAACAACAATGTTGTTGCGGAAAATCTCTTCTGTGATTATATTTATTAAAAAATTCCTTTGCGTTTCCGTCAACACTTTATTGTTGAGTAAATCGCGGCCCAGTTCTGACGATTGTAGTAAGGAACGCAAGCTCTATGAAATATATGAAATTTTTTGTTAGCTTATATTACATAATTTGTTTTCGGAAAAAGTTAATTTGAATAAGATGAGATTACCTGTTTCAGCACATTATTGGTGCTTTCATATATAAATTCAGTCGCTACTTCTTCCTTAACTGGAACTGCGTTTGGCACTTAACTTAAAATATCTAAATTGTCAAAACAGAACAGATCCGACCGCGATTATTCTTAAATGTATCATCACTTTTGTGGAACAGAATGTATTAAGTTTTTAAGTTTTTTCTAATTTCTAGGTCAACCAAGGGAAAAAGTTTTTATATTAATTTGTAATATTGTTAAGATATCTGATATAAACAACATGGCATCCTTACTTTTTTTGTTTATATTTTAATTAAGGAGTTATCGTTAACTTAAGTATTCCTAAATTCCTGAAGTAGGTCCTCCAATTTTTGCTCGTCTTCGTTGTCACTCATTACACTGTTAAGCCGCACAGTTTCACCACATAGGCACCGCTTATTTCGATAACTTCGATAACGGTAACTTCAAGAGAGGATTTTGGTCTCTCTCCTCTCCTCTCCTCAGGAGAGTCTCCTGTCACTCTCATTTTTTCTACGTCTTCCCCTCACGTCCCTCGTCAACAACCACAGAACCGAGATTGATTTTAGTTCGGAATACTAAAATCGACATCGCTTTCGTCATGAAACCGAGAAGAAAAATGTGAGAAGACACAATACTAAAACCGAGAAGAACCGATCTCGGTTTTTTCCGTTCTCAATTTTACTGGGTGTGATAGCTTATTTTCTAAATT
The DNA here is from genome assembly GCF_014743375.2 of Drosophila subpulchrella. Classification (NCBI taxonomy): domain Eukaryota; kingdom Metazoa; phylum Arthropoda; class Insecta; order Diptera; family Drosophilidae; genus Drosophila; species Drosophila subpulchrella. Next base: position 1,159,860 of record NW_023665530.1, read on the forward strand.
CAGTGACATTTATTGAATTTATTAAAATAACATACTTATTGCCAGGTCATACAATAATGCCTGTTGACTCAGTTCATAGCACAATTGAGTAATTTACTCTAAATAGAACAGGGTGGGCTCCTAGTGAGTGGCATACAATTATTAGAAGAGCAAGAACCAAACTTTTTCATATGAATGAATGTTCAGATTGTTATAATTGGAAATTATTTTTTAATATACTTACATTAAAAGGTAATAAATTACATTTAAGTTTGCTTCGGTCAGCTACTTTTAACAAAGAGAGCTTAATGCTTAAATGCGGGTATTTTGAAAACAGCCATTAAAAACCCATTAATATACGTTTTAATCAATATAATTAGTTTATATACAGGAGAATTACAAATATCTTAAAATAAGTTTAATAACTTAAAATTACCTTGCCAAAAAAAATTCTACTCCAAGTCCATTTCATGACGAATATTATAGCCTTAAGACATCGAAACAAATTAGAGAAACTTTAAACGAAAGCGACGAAGATGGTTGAAACGAAATAAAATTAGTTATTTAATTACATACTTTAATATCTATAAATATATTGATCAAAATATTTAATTACATACTTTAATATCTATAAATATATTGATCAAAATAGATATATAAATAAATTTATTTTCAGAATATCACCAATAAAAATGAATAAAAATCATTTATCTCTACAGACCAGCCACAAAAATAACGTAAGCGCCAAAAATAGTCGAAGTTACAGAAATAACACCTTAAAACGAATATAATATTTATATGAAACCCAAAAAAGACTGCATTTCATATTTCCAAAAAATTCAACCTACGAAACCGCAAATAATAAAAAGTTTTATGAGTCAATTCAATTCCAACTTCACCATTAAATACTAGATGGCATCGAAACGAATCCTAAAATATTTGAGTGGCACGAAGACGCTCGGACTCTGTTTTAGAAAACAGCAGAAGCCCTTTAGTGCGTGGTACATGCAATTTATCGGATCGTCGTTCGTACTCTGGCTAGAGAGGCATTAGCCTGGGAGGCAAAAAAGCAAGGATCAGTTGCTTTATTAAGCATCATTTGCTGTATATGCATATATTTAAATTAGTACGGATCTTCAATGACAACCAAGGCGCCCGGCAACTGGCCAAAGGCTTCGAATTTCATCCTCGAAACAAGCATATTGACGTACGTCACCACTTTATTTATCTTAATCATTAGAGTGGCGATATTTTGTTTGAATATATGCAAAGAGCGTATGCCAGCAGATGTCCTTACTAAGGGATAAGGCAAAACAAGGAAGAACGCTATAGTCGAGTACCTCGACTATCAGATACCCGTTACTCAGCTAAAGGGACCAAAGGAAAATGGAGATATGCAAGCAGCAAAGCGAGATTGAAATGCGCCACCTACCGGCGGTAGACAGTTTTTTTTGGATCAATCGATAGGTATTGACGAGACCAATACATTTCAGTTAAATTATTATTAAATTTTTTATCTAGCATGAAAGTTGTGGGCGGTTTGTGGGCGTTAGAGTGGGCGTGGCATATTCGCGTAACAAACTTGCGCAGCGCTCCAGCCTACGGAATCAAAATCTGAAATCCCATTTCTCTATCTTTGATATTTTCCGAGATATCCGCGTTCATATTTACGATTTTTTTGAAGTTTGTGGGCGGCTTGTGGGCGTGGCAAACTTTTTTTTGGGTCAATCGATAGGTATTTACGAGAACAATACATTTCAGTAAAAATTTTTAATTTAGCATCAAAACTGTAGGAGCCACAGTTTTGGGCGGTTTGTGGGCGTTAAAGTGGGCGTGGCACTCTGCTGAAATAAACTTGCGCTGCGTAAGAACCTCAGGAATCTGCACGCCTAGCTCTTATAGTTTCCGAGATCTCAGCGTTTATCCGGACGGACAGACGGACGTGGCTAGATCGACTCGGCTAGTGATCCTGATCAAGAATATATATACTTTATGGGGTCGGAAACGCTTCCTTCTTCCTGTTGCATACTTTCCGACGAATCTAGTATACCCTTTTACTCTACGAGTAACGGGTATAAAAACATATAGAATGTATAGCATAACTTCCCTAGGTGTGACTAGAATTAAGATTTGCGATTGCTACTTTATATCTCTTTCACGAAGTTCGATCTGGCACCTTGGTGAACTTTTTCCCTTTTTTCCGAGTTCCCGGCTAATTAAAGACGCCGCATTCTGATCACCTGCATCTGGATTATTGGGCAAATCCCAACATAAATATATTCTACCCAGCACTTTGTCCAAGTTTGGCTGGCTTGGTTCGCTGGAACGGTAACATTAAAATTCTGCACGACACTATTCGTGGTCGGAGTTTTTCGAGTTTTTACGACATCACCAGATGCCCTACAGACACTAAATTGATAATATACTCAATGTCGTCTTTATTTATTATTAGTTATTGCTGAAATTATAGATAGTTGAGAACACGGAGATACAAAATAAAATTTCTTTAAAAAACGTATACTAAAAATATCTTTTGTGTTCTACTGGTCCAACTCAACCAAGAAATACCATCATTCTTCTTGGACCATATAAAAAATATTATTTCGTAGGCTAATATTTATTATGACTATACTAAAGAGTCTTACAAAGAATTCACGACCCACATGGACGATTATGGCAGCCTTTAAAATATTCCTTCCTTCGCCCAAGTCCAGTCAAAACTAAAGCATTGATAGGCTATTATTCATTTATTTTTAGCACCTTGATTTATTCATTTTTCTTGATAATAACATTAATTTTGATTTTACTTCGTTTATTTCATTTCCTTTGCAGCTTCAGAATATTCTCGAATAAGCGTTGTGATTTGAAAAGCCTGCAATGGAAAATAATACTTATTAGAGTTTATCGAGTAAAGGCAAAGACTAATAATAATATTATATAATAGTAATACAAAACAAGGAAGAACGCTATTATCGAGTACCTCGACTATCAAATACCCGTTACTCAGCTAAAGGGACCAAAGGGAATTGGAGATCTGCAAGCAGAAAAGGATTTTAATGCGAGTTATATTTCCTTTAATGTTGGTCCGTTAGCGATTACATTTCTCAATAGTTGACATCGTAGATATTACTTAAAGCAATGATAAACGGCGATCAATTTGCGAAGTGCGACGAGCAGCGATCCTGGTGCGAAATGTGTGCGAATGCGATCAATGTAGAAGCCAACTGAAGTTTCAGCAGCGACATGGGCGAGCTGAAGATTGGCAACAGCGGCGACGGAAGGCGAGCAGCAAAGGAATGGGCTAACTGTAATTAAGTAGCGCCGATGAGACGGATGCTCTTGTATAGAGCTTTGCGATGCGACGAGAGTAGAGCTGACTGCGTTCACAGCCTCAGCGTGTCGAAGAAACGAGAGATGAGAAAATGAGCGGGCGTACATTTTCACGACGATAAATTAGAAATTGTTCAATTGTGTATAACTTTCAAGTTTGCAAACACTGCCCCACGTTGGACGCCAAAATGAACGGTGAATTATAGAGCGTTTTTTGTAAATATAAATCATTTAAATCTGAGTATGGGGGTGCAGAATATTTTAAGTAAAAACTGATCGAACAACCGAAACTCAAGAAATAGACGACTTTTCTCTTAAAGGGTACTGCGTTTATTTCCGAACGCTCGTTAAGCCGAGCAGAGCGGAAAGTTATTAGTAAAGTAATGTAAACATTAGGGTCATACAGTATTTTGTTAATAATCTGATCCAACAAGTATTTAAGAACCATCTAAGAGACATAGATGAAACTAAAAGTATTTTCTTAAAATAAAAAAAAAAGGAAAAGAAAATATTTGTTTCTGTGTGCCACTTTTGATCTTCAAAAAGTATTAAATACTCCACTCAGTAAAAATATTACTCTATTATATGCCAGAAAATACGCATTTTACAATTTAAGTATTTATGAAAACGGCACCAGAAATGGATATTGTTTTCTTTGGAGACGTAAAGATGGACGTCGTGGATGCAATGAAATTTGCACAGCCATTTATAAATACCTATTCATTTTAGATACACGAAAAACTTTCAAGGAAATAAGTTTGAATTGCGATAGTTTCACTGGACAAAATCGTAATAAGGCTTTGTTGGCTATGCACTCAGGGAAAAAACCGTTCTCAGCGTTCTCGATTTCAGTATTTTCGATCTCAAAAGTGAGCCAAGAACGACTCATACTAAAATGCTAAAATCGTCATCGAAGTCTTCTCAGTTTGAGAACGGGCCTTTGAGAATGGTCGATCTTGATTTTAGTATGAGCCGTTCTCGGTTTCAACATCGCATCGATCTCGATTTCGAGAATAACCGTTCTCGGTTTCAACATCGAAAAGATCTCGATTTAGAGAGTAACCGTTCTAGGTTTCAACATCGAAAAGATCTCGGTTTCGAGAGGAACCGTTCTCGGTTTCAACATCGCATCGATCTCGCTTCCAGAACCCATTATCAATAAAAACGCTAAATTTTTTAAATTTATATTTATTTTAGCCTTACGGCTTTAATGTCATTATTAAGGGTATATACATGGAGGGGGGCGTTACAAAGTCTGTCAAATTAAAAATGTAGTTTCTTAATGGACTTTTGATTGATTGTATGCTATGGGCTTCAAAACATAAATTTGTTTGTTCTTCCTCATCCTTTTGTATGTAATACCAAAGAAGAAACTTTACAATGTCCTAATTCTGGCCAGTCTTGCATGAATTCTAAATTGCATAGCGATTTTACATCATCTTGGCGAATTTTACATGTTTTTTCCAGAGTCTACAGACTTCGCTCCAATCCGATGAGTCTCTCTTTAAATGCAATTTTAATGACAGTGATAGTCCCTTGTCGTAGTCTTCAAAATCGTGTGGAATATTTTCATCATCTTCTTTGCTAGATACAACTTTGCGACGTCTCTTCTTATACTTAGAATATAACTATCCACTGGGGTTTCTATGTTTTTTCCCCGAGGAATAAAATAATAGTATTTAAGATAAAAGCAGAATGTTAAAAAAATTAAATTAAAATGGTTTTTGATTGTGGTTTAAGTATTACCCGGCTTTGAGCTTCGCAAGGAAAAATGCTTATAATCTCGTCCAACAACTTCGAAAAATCTGCGGTTTGAACAACAATGTTGTTGCGGAAAATCTCTTCTGTGATTATATTTATTAAAAAATTCCTTTGCGTTTCCGTCAACACTTTATTGTTCAGTAAATCACGGCCCAGTTCTGACGATTGTAGTAAGGAACGCAAGCTCTATGAAATATATGAAATTTTTTGTTAGCTAATATTACATAATTTGTTTTCGGAAAAAGTTAATTTGAATAAGATGAGATTACCTGTTTCAGCACATTATTGGTGCTTTCATATACAAATTCAGTCGCTACTTCTTCCTTAACTGGAACTGCGTTTGGCACTTAACTTAAAATATCTAAATTGTCAAAACAGAACAGATCCGACCGCGATTATTCTTAAATGTATCATCACTTTTGTGGAACAGAATGTATTAAGTTTTTAAGTTTTTTCTAATTTCTAGGTCAACCAAGGGAAAAAGTTTTTATATTAATTTGTAATATTGTTAAGATATCTGATATAAACAACATGGCATCCTTACTTTTTTTGTTTATATTTTAATTAAGGAGGTATCGTTAACTTAAGTATTCCTAAATTCCTGAAGTAGGTCCTCCAATTTTTGCTCGTCTTCGTTGTCACTCATTACACTGTTAAGCCGCACAGTTTCACCACATAGGCACCGCTTATTTCGATAACTTCGATAACGGTAACTTCAAGAGAGGATTTTGGTCTCCCTCCTCTCCTCTCCTCAGGAGAGTCTTCTGTCACTCTCATTTTTTCTACGTCTTCCCCTCACGTCCCTCGTCAACAACCACAGAACCGAGATTGATTTTAGTTCGGAATACTAAAATCGACATCGCTTTCGTCATGAAACCGAGAAGAAAAATGTGAGAAGACACAATACTAAAACCGAGAAGAACCGATCTCGGTTTTTTCCGTTCTCAATTTTACTGGGTGTGATAGCTTATTTTCTAAATTCAGTGACATTTATTGAATTTATTAAAATAACATACTTATTGCCAGGTCATACAATAATGCCTGTTGACTCAGTTCATAGCACAATTGAGTAATTTACTCGAAATAGAACAGGGTGGGCTCCTAGTGAGTGGCATACAATTATTAGAAGAGCAAGAACCAAACTTTTTCATATGAATGAATGTTCAGATTGTTATAATTGGAAATTATTTTTTAATATACTTACATTAAAAGGTAATAAATTACATTTAAGTTTGCTTCGGTCAGCTACTTTTAACAAAGAGAGCTTAATGCTTAAATGCGGGTATTTTGAAAACAGCCATTAAAAACCCATTAATATACGTTTTAATCAATATAATTAGTTTATATACTGGAGAATTACAAATATCTTAAAATAAGTTTAATAACTTAAAATTACCTTGCCAAAAAAAATTCTACTCCAAGTCCATTTCATGACGAATATTATAGCCTTAAGACATCGAAACAAATTAGAGAAACTTTAAACGAAAGCGACGAAGATGGTTGAAACGAAATAAAATTAGTTATTTAATTACATACTTTAATATCTATAAATATATTGATCAAAATATTTAATTACATACTTTAATATCTATAAATATATTGATCAAAATAGATATATAAATAAATTTATTTTCAGAATATCACCAATAAAAATGAATAAAAATCATTTATCTCTACAGACCAGCCACAAAAATAACGTAAGCGCCAAAAATAGTCGAAGTTACAGAAATAACACCTTAAAACGAATATAATATTTATATGAAACCCAAAAAAGACTGCATTTCATATTTCCAAAAAATTCAACCTACGAAACCGCAAATAATAAAAAGTTTTATGAGTCAATTCAATTCCAACTTCACCATTAAATACTAGATGGCATCGAAACGAATCCTAAAATATTTGAGTGGCACGAAGACGCTCGGACTCTGTTTTAGAAAACAGCAGAAGCCCTTTAGTGCGTGGTACATGCAATTTATCGGATCGTCGTTCGTACTCTGGCTAGAGAGGCATTAGCCTGGGAGGCAAAAAAGCAAGGATCAGTTGCTTTATTAAGCATCATTTGCTGTATATGCATATATTTAAATTAGTACGGATCTTCAATGACAACCAAGGCGCCCGGCAACTGGCCAAAGGCTTCGAATTTCATCCTCGAAACAAGCATATTGACGTACGTCACCACTTTATTTATCTTAATCATTAGAGTGGCGATATTTTGTTTGAATATATGCAAAGAGCGTATGCCAGCAGATGTCCTTACTAAGGGATAAGGCAAAACAAGGAAGAACGCTATAGTCGAGTACCTCGACTATCAGATACCCGTTACTCAGCTAAAGGGACCAAAGGAAAATGGAGATATGCAAGCAGCAAAGCGAGATTGAAATGCGCCACCTATCGGCGGTAGACAGATTTGAGCGATGTGGGCGTTAGAGTGGGCGTGGCAAAGTTTTTTTTGGATCAATCGATAGGTATTGACGAGACCAATACATTTCAGTTAAATTATTATTAAATTTTTTATCTAGCATGAAAGTTGTGGGCGGTTTGTGGGCGTTAGAGTGGGCGTGGCATATTCGCGTAACAAACTTGCGCAGCGCTCCAGCCTACGGAATCAAAATCTGAAATCCCATTTCTCTATCTTTGATATTTTCCGAGATATCCGCGTTCATATTTACGATTTTTTTGAAGTTTGTGGGCGGCTTGTGGGCGTGGCAAACTTTTTTTTGGGTCAATCGATAGGTATTTACGAGAACAATACATTTCAGTGAAAATTTTTAATTTAGCATCAAAACTGTAGGAGCCACAGTTTTGGGCGGTTTGTGGGCGTTAAAGTGGGCGTGGCACTCTGCTGAAATAAACTTGCGCTGCGTAAGAACCTCAGGAATCTGCACGCCTAGCTCTTATAGTTTCCGAGATCTCAGCGTTTATCCGGACGGACAGACGGACGTGGCTAGATCGACTCGGCTAGTGATCCTGATCAAGAATATATATACTTTATGGGGTCGGAAACGCTTCCTTCTGCCTGTTGCATACTTTCCGACGAATCTAGTATACCCTTTTACTCTACGAGTAACGGGTATAAAAACATATAGAATGTATAGCATAACTTCCCTAGGTGTGACTAGAATTAAGATTTGCGATTGCTACTTTATATCTCTTTCACGAAGTTCGATCTGGCACCTTGGTGAACTTTTTCCCTTTTTTTCCGAGTTCCCGGCTAATTAAAGACGCCGCATTCTGATCACCTGCATCTGGATTATTGGGCAAGTCCCAACATAAATATATTCTACCCAGCACTTTGTCCAAGTTTGGCTGGCTTGGTTCGCTGGAACGGTAACATTAAAATTCTGCACGACACTATTCGTGGTCGGAGTTTTTCGAGTTTTTACGATATCACCAGATGCCCTACAGACACTAAATTGATAATATACTCAATGTCGTCTTTATTTATTATTAGTTATTGCTGAAATTATAGATAGTTGAGAACACGGAGATACAAAATAAAATTTCTTAAAAAAACGTATACTAAAAATATCTTTTGTGTTCTACTGGTCCAACTCAACCAAGAAATACCATCATTCTTCTTGGACCATATAAAAAATATTATTTCGTAGGCTAATATTTATTATGACTATACTAAAGAGTCTTACAAAGAATTCACGACCCACATGGACGATTATGGCAGCCCTTAAAATATTCCTTCCTTCGCCCAAGTCCAGTCAAAACTAAAGCATTGATAGGCTATTATTCATTTATTTTTAGCACCTTGATTTATTCATTTTTCTTGATAATAACATTAATTTTGATTTTACTTCGTTTATTTCATTTCCTTTGCAGCTTCAGAATATTCTCGAATAAGCGTTGTGATTTGAAAAGCCTGCAATGGAAAATAATACTTATTAGAGTTTATCGAGTAAAGGCAAAGACTAATAATAATATTATATAATAGTAATACAAAACAAGGAAGAACGCTATTATCGAGTACCTCGACTATCAAATACCCGTTACTCAGCTAAAGGGACCAAAGGGAATTGGAGATCTGCAAGCAGAAAAGGATTTTAATGCGAGTTATATTTCCTTTAATGTTGGTCCGTTAGCGATTACATTTCTCAATAGTTGACATCGTAGATATTACTTAAAGCAATGATAAACGGCGATCAATTTGCGAAGTGCGACGAGCAGCGATCCTGGTGCGAAATGTGTGCGAATGCGATCAATGTAGAAGCCAACTGAAGTTTCAGCAGCGACATGGGCGAGCTGAAGATTGGCAACAGCGGCGACGCAAGGCGAGCAGCAAAGGAATGGGCTAACTGTAATTAAGTAGCGCCGATGAGACGGATGCTCTTGTATAGAGCTTTGCGATGCGACGAGAGTAGAGCTGACTGCGTTGACAGCCTCAGCGTGTCGACGAAACGAGAGATGAGAAAATGAGCGGGCGTACATTTTCACGACGATAAATTAGAAATTGTTCAATTGTGTATAACTTTCAAGTTTGCAAACACTGCCCCACGTTGGACGCCAAAATGAACGGTGAATTATAGAGCGTTTTTTGTAAATATAAATCATTTAAATCTGAGTATGGGGGTGCAGAATATTTTAAGTAAAAACTGATCGAACAACCGAAACTCAAGAAATAGACGACTTTTCTCTTAAAGGGTACTGCCTTTATTTCCGAACGCTCGTTAAGCCGAGCAGAGCGGAAAGTTATTAGTAAAGTAATGTAAACATTAGGGTCATACAGTATTTTGTTAATAATCTGATCCAACAAGTATTTAAGAACCATCTAAGAGACATAGATGAAACTAAAAGTATTTTCTTAAAATAAAAAAAAAAGGAAAAGAAAATATTTGTTTCTGTGTGCCACTTTTGATCTTCAAAAAGTATTAAATACTCCACTCAGTAAAAATATTACTCTATTATATGCCAGAAAATACGCATTTTACAATTTAAGTATTTATGAAAACGGCACCAGAAATGGATATTGTTTTCTTTGGGGACGTAAAAATGGACGTCGTGGATGCAATGAAATTTGCACAGCCATTTATAAATACCTATTCATTTTAGATACACGAAAAACTTTCAAGGAAATAAGTTTGAATTGCGATAGTTTCACTGGCCAAATCGTAATAAGGCTTTGTTGGCTATGCACTCAGGGATAAAACCGTTCTCAGCGTTCTCGATTTCAGTATTTTCGATCTCAAAAGTGAGCCAAGAACGACTCATACTAAAATGCTAAAATCGTCATCGAAGTCTTCTCAGTTTGAGAACGGGCCTTTGAGAATGGTCGATCTTGATTTTAGTATGAGCCGTTCTCGGTTTCAACATCGCATCGATCTCGATTTCGAGAATAACCGTTCTCGGTTTCAACATCGAAAAGATCTCGATTTCGAGAGTAACCGTTCTCGGTTTCAACATCGAAAAGATCTCGGTTTCGAGAGGAACCGTTCTCGGTTTCAACATCGCATCGATCTCGCTTCCAGAACCCATTATCAATAAAAACGCTAAATTTTTTAAATTTATATTTATTTTAGCCTTACGGCTTTAATGTCATTATTAAGGGTATATACATGGAGGGGGGCGTAACAAAGTCTGTCAAATTAAAAATGTAGTTTCTTAATGGACTTTTGATTGATTGTATGCTATGGGCTTCAAAACATAAATTTGTTTGTTCTTCCTCATCCTTTTGTATGTAATACCAAAGAAGAAACTTTACAATGTCCTAATTCTGGCCAGTCTTGCATGAATTCTAAATTGCATAGCGATTTTACATCATCTTGGCGAATTTTACATGTTTTTTCCAGAGTCTACAGACTTCGCTCCAATCCGATGAGTCTCTCTTTAAATGCAATTTTAATGACAGTGATAGTCCCTTGTCGTAGTCTTCAAAATCGTGTGGAATATTTTCATCATCTTCTTTGCTAGATACAACTTTGCGACGTCTCTTCTTATACTTAGAATATAACTATCCACTGGGGTTTCTATGTTTTTTCCCCGAGGAATAAAATAATAGTATTTAAGATAAAAGCAGAATGTTAAAAAAATTAAATTAAAATGGTTTTTGATTGTGGTTTAAGTATTACCCGGCTTTGAGCTTCGCAAGGAAAAATGCTTATAATCTCGTCCAACAACTTCGAAAAATCTGCGGTTTGAACAACAATGTTGTTGCGGAAAATCTCTTCTGTGATTATATTTATTAAAAAATTCCTTTGCGTTTCCGTCAACACTTTATTGTTGAGTAAATCGCGGCCCAGTTCTGACGATTGTAGTAAGGAACGCAAGCTCTATGAAATATATGAAATTTTTTGTTAGCTAATATTACATAATTTGTTTTCGGAAAAAGTTAATTTGAATAAGATGAGATTACCTGTTTCAGCACATTATTGGTGCTTTCATATATAAATTCAGTCGCTACTTCTTCCTTAACTGGAACTGCGTTTGGCACTTAACTTAAAATATCTAAATTGTCAAAACAGAACAGATCCGACCGCGATTATTCTTAAATGTATCATCACTTTAGTGGAACAGAATGTATTAAGTTTTCAAGTTTTTTCTAATTTCTAGGTCAACCAAGGGAAAAAGTTTTTATATTAATTTGTAATATTGTTAAGATATCTGATATAAACAACATGGCATCCTTACTTTTTTTGTTTATATTTTAATTAAGGAGTTATCGTTAACTTAAGTATTCCTAAATTCCTGAAGTAGGTCCTCCAATTTTTGCTCGTCTTCGTTGTCACTCATTACACTGTTAAGCCGCACAGTTTCACCACATAGGCACCGCTTATTTCGATAACTTCGATAACGGTAACTTCAAGAGAGGATTTTGGTCTCTCTCCTCTCCTCTCCTCAGGAGAGTCTCCTGTCACTCTCATTTTTTCTACGTCTTCCCCTCACGTCCCTCGTCAACAACCACAGAACCGAGATTGATTTTAGTTCGGAATACTAAAATCGACATCGCTTTCGTCATGAAACCGAGAAGAAAAATGTGAGAAGACACAATACTAAAACCGAGAAGAACCGATCTCGGTTTTTTCCGTTCTCAATTTTACTGGGTGTTATAGCTTATTTTCTAAATTCAGTGACATTTATTGAATTTATTAAAATAACATACTTATTGCCAGGTCATACAATAATGCCTGTTGACTCAGTTCATAGCACAATTGAGTAATTTACTCTAAATAGAACAGGGTGGGCTCCTAGTGAGTGGCATACAATTATTAGAAGAGCAAGAACCAAACTTTTTCATATGAATGAATGTTCAGATTGTTATAATTGGAAATTATTTTTTAATATACTTACATTAAAAGGTAATAAATTACATTTAAGTTTGCTTCGGTCAGCTACTTTTAACAAAGAGAGCTTAATGCTTAAATGCGGGTATTTTGAAAACAGCCATTAAAAACCCATTAATATACGTTTTAATCAATATAATTAGTTTATATACTGGAGAATTACAAATATCTTAAAATAAGTTTAATAACTTAAAATTACCTTGCCAAAAAAAATTCTACTCCAAGTCCATTTCATGACGAATATTATAGCCTTAAGACATCGAAACAAATTAGAGAAACTTTAAACGAAAGCGACGAAGATGGTTGAAACGAAATAAAATTAGTTATTTAATTACATACTTTAATATCTATAAATATATTGATCAAAATATTTAATTACATACTTTAATATCTATAAATATATTGATCAAAATAGATATATAAATAAATTTATTTTCAGAATATCACCAATAAAAATGAATAAAAATCATTTATCTCTACAGACCAGCCACAAAAATAACGTAAGCGCCAAAAATAGTCGAAGTTACAGAAATAACACCTTAAAACGAATATAATATTTATATGAAACCCAAAAAAGACTGCATTTCATATTTCCAAAAAATTCAACCTACGAAACCGCAAATAATAAAAAGTTTTATGAGTCAATTCAATTCCAACTTCACCATTAAATACTAGATGGCATCGAAACGAATCCTAAAATATTTGAGTGGCACGAAGACGCTCGGACTCTGTTTTAGAAAACAGCAGAAGCCCTTTAGTGCGTGGTACATGCAATTTATCGGATCGTCGTTCGTACTCTGGCTAGAGAGTCATTAGCCTGGGAGGCAAAAAAGCAAGGAGCAGTTGCTTTATTAAGCATCATTTGCTGTATATGCATATATTTAAATTAGTACGGATCTTCAATGACAACCAAGGCGCCCGGCAACTGGTCAAAGGCTTTGAATTTCATCCTCGAAACAAGCATAGTGACGTACGTCACCACTTTATTTATCTTAATAATTAGAGTGGCGATATTTTGTTTGAATATATGCAAAGAGCGTATGCCAACAGATGTCCGTACTAAGGGATAAGGCAAAACAAGGAAGAACGCTATAGTCGAGTACCTCGACTATCAGATACCCGTTACTCAGCTAAAGGGACCAAAGGAAAATGGAGATATGCAAGCAGCAAAGCGAGATTGAAATGCGCCACCTACCGGCGGTAGACAGATTTGAGTGATGTGGGCGTTAGAGTGGGCGTGGCAAAGTTTTTTTTGGATCAATCGATAGGTATTGACGAGACCAATACATTTCAGTTAAATTATTATTAAATTTTTTATCTAGCATGAAAGTTGTGGGCGGTTTGTGGGCGTTAGAGTGGGCGTGGCATATTCGCGTAACAAACTTGCGCAGCGCTCCAGCCTACGGAATCAAAATCTGAAATCCCATTTCTCTATCTTTGATATTTTCCGAGATATCCGCGTTCATATTTACGATTTTTTTGAAGTTTGTGGGCGGCTTGTGGGCGTGGCAAACTTTTTTTTGGGTCAATCGATAGGTATTTACGAGAACAATACATTTCAGTGAAAATTTTTAATTTAGCATCAAAACTGTAGGAGCCACAGTTTTGGGCGGTTTGTGGGCGTTAAAGTGGGCGTGGCACTCTGCTGAAATAAACTTGCGCTGCGTAAGAACCTCAGGAATCTGCACGCCTAGCTCTTATAGTTTCCGAGATCTTAGCGTTCATCCGGACGGACAGACGGACGTGGCTAGATCGACTCGGCTAGTGATCCTGATCAAGAATATATATACTTTATGGGGTCGGAAACGCTTCCTTCTGCCTGTTACATACTTTCCGACGAATCTAGTATACCCTTTTACTCTACGAGTAACGGGTATAACAAGGAAGAACGCTATAATTGAGTACCTCGACTATCAGATACCCGTTACTCAGCTAAAGGGACCAAAGGGAAATGGAGATCTGCAAGCAGCAAAGCGTGATTGAAATGCGCCACCTACCGGCGCTTGTTGTTACAAGGGTTTTAATGCTAGTTATATTCCCTTTAATGTTGGTCCGTTGGCGTTTACATTGCTCAATAGTTGACATCGTAAATATTACTTAAAGCAATGATAAACGGCGTTCAATTTGCGAAGTGCGGCGAGCAGCGATCCTGGTGCGAAATGTGTGCGAATGCGATCAATGTAGAAGCCAACTGAAGTTTCAGCAGCGACGGGGGCGAGCTGAAGATTGGCAACAGCGGCGACGGAAGGCGAGCAGCAAAGGAATGGGCTAACTGTAATTAAGTAGCGCCGATGAGTCGGATGCTCTTGTATAGAGCTTTGCGATGCGACGAAAGTAAAGCTGACTGCGTTCACAGCCTCAGCGTGACGACGAAACGAAGAAATGAGAAAATGAGCGGGCGTACATTTTCACGACTATAAATTAGGAATTGTTCAATTGTGTATAACTTTCAAGTTTGCAAACACTGCCCCACGTTGGACGCCAAAATGAACGGTGAATTATAGAGCGTTTTCTGTAGATATAACTCATTTAAATCAGAGTATGGGGGTGCAGAATATTTTAAGTAAAAACTGATCGAACAACCGAAACTCAAGAAATAGACGACTTTTCTCTTAAAGGGTACTGCCTTTATTTCCGAACGCTCGTTAAGCCGAGCAGAGCGGAAAGTTATTAGAGGGCTTACAGCTGTACATATGTAAACATTAGGGTCATACAGTATTTTGTTAATAATCTGATCCAACAAGTATTTAAGAACCATCTAAGAGACAAAGATGAAACTAAAAGTATTTTCTTAAAATAAAAAAAAAGGAAAAGAAAATATTTGTTTCTGTGTGCCACTTTTGATCTTCAAAAAGTATTAAATACTCCACTCAGTAAAAATATTACTCTATTATATGCCAGAAAATACGCATTTTACAATTTAAGTATTTATGAAAACGGCACCAGAAATGGATATTTTTTTCTTTGGGGAGATAAAGATGGACGTCGTGGATGCAATGAAATTTGCACAGGCATTTATAAATACCTATTAATTTTAGATACACGAAAAACTTTCAAGGAAATAAGTTTGTATTGTGATAGTTGCACTGGACAAAATCGTAATAAGGCTTTGTTGGCTATTACTGTTTTTATGCTATGCCTATTTCATGAAATCAATTCATGAAATGAGCAAATTCGTGTGTGCATAAACACCGTTTCATGAATTCGATAACACACGAAAGAAGACTATGAATTCAGTCCCAATTTAAGAAATGCTGAGGCACAGCCTACTTCACAGCCTACTACTCTATAGAGTTCTATGAAACAAAAACACCTCTTAACGAGGTAGAAAGTAGTGTCAAACGCGCCTTTAACAAAAATGTCTGATATCAACAATTGTGACGAAAAATTATATTACATTCGATAAAATAAATAAACAATATTAAATTTATGATTTCGGCCCGCAACAGTACATATTTTTTTTTTCTTGTTTACTCGAATAAGTATTAAATATTACGTATACGGAGCTGAAACGAGTTGCACTTTTTATCGCTTAATATCTTCCAAACGGTAATTTTTAGGGCAAAAAGTGTTACACATGAAAAGTTGAGGAATCTCAAGGGCTATATGAAATCGTTCGACTCAATTTTGAGAAAATAGTCAAAAAGTAGTTTTAAAAAAAAACTTTTTATCATAACTCAAATTCTATTATATTCAGAAAACTTTACTATAGGGGTATTTAGCAAATTAAATTATCTTTTCAAAGATATATAGCACGTTTCTGTAGCATTAGTTGTTTAGATACTATAAGCATTTTAAGTCTGGCCTTTTTTTTATTTCCCGCTAGACTAGCGGGTTTTTCCAAAAGTCGTAGAACAAACGTTTTCTATTTCAAGCTGCTTTATACACCCATAAGGTTTCCAAAACCCTAAAACTAAGATGGGATGCATACAAACCCACAAACAAAGGGACAAACATTTTCATTTTGCGAAGAAGAAGAAAATCTTGTTTTTTGAATTACTTTTGAACGGAACATCGGATTTCAACACATGAGATGTCATTCGACGCGTATTCTCAGTAAAAATAAAACTAGCTAAACAGCCGGGGTCTTTTATCCCCACCGTATCCAGCTGCTCCAATTTTCTAAATTTTTACTTTTACACTTTCATCGCTTTTTCTCCCAAACAAATCTATATTTCGAAAGTCTTTGTATGCAATCTTCTTAGTTTTTGAAATACCTTTCGATTGGTGTAACACTCGTTGCGATCGGACTATAATTGCAGATTTTCAATTCTGCGGCTATATATAGTAGTTGTCTTCGCACGCTCTCTTGCGCGCTTCGCCACTACGTGTACTGCCGTACACAGTGATATCAAACTCAACAAATTTGACAGCTTTACTAATGTCATTTCATGAATTTGTCTGTGTTGTATAAACAGGGGCTATTATAATTTCATGTATTGGAGAATGCATGAAATTCATAGCATAAACATAGTATATGATAGCTTATTTTCTAAATTCAGTGACATTTATTGAATTTATTAAAATAACATACTTATTTCCAGGTCATACAATGATGCCTGTTGACTCAGTTCATAGCACAATTGAGTAATTTACTCGATATAGAACAGGGTGGGCTCCTAGTGAGTGGCATACAATTATTAGAAGAGCAAGAACCAAACCTTTTTCATATGAATGAATGTTCAGATTGTTATTTGTTGAACGTTGATGCACTAGGAGCAGTCCAAACAAGTGGCCCAAACGACACCAAGCACGTGCTTGTTACGCGCGGGCCCATTTTTATTTCGGGCAAATACGGTTCGCGAGGAAGGTACATAAAACAAAGAAAGACAGGACAAAACATAGATCAACAAGACTAAAGCAAATGAGCTAAGATTTTAGTTTTTAATACAGGGATAGAAGTTAAGGAACGAATTAAATGATATAGGATGTTATAATTATTACAAAGAACGCGAAAAGGCTCTTGCTGACTAAAATGAGATGAACATCGTGGCAAGTTGATAGGATAGTAGTTTCGCATGAGTCTAACAGGCGGCTTACCAAATCTACAGAATCAATATCGCCTCTGATAAGATTATTCATAAAAATAGTACCAAGCATAGTTCTACGGCTTATTAGACTAGGCAAATTAATTAATAGCAATCTACTCGAGGAAGAAGGCAACCTGACGTTTTGATCCCAGTTCAAACCACGTAAGGCAAAAAGAAGAAATTGTTTCTGTACGGACTCTATACGGTCAATGTGCACTTGATACTGAGGACTCCAAACGGAAGAACAGTATTCTAAATTAGGACGGACAAGGGAGGTAAATAATAATTTGGTAGTGTATGGATCATCAAATTCTTTATCATAGCTTTATTTACAGTAGAGGTTATGTGGGAGTCAAATTTAAGTTTAGGATCTAGGAGAACACCTAGGTTAGGTTAGGTTAGAGCGGCTGCCAAATCATTGACACACTTAGTCCTTAAAAGGTCCATTGTGGTACCGCGTGGATCTGTATCCCCTTTCTTAAAAATCTGCTGCCTTTATTGCAGCTGGCTTAGCATAATTCCCATCCGGTTGCTTTAATGAATTTTATTATTCGTTTTAGGCTTATGTTCGCCAGTTCAGATAGACTGCTCATGAAGGGAGTCTAGATCTGCTCAGGGCCGGGCAGGAACAAAACAGGTGTTCCACCGTTTCCTCTTCCTCCTCGTCCCTGCAGCTTCTGCAGAAATCGTTTCGGGGCGCGCCCAATCTGCTTGCGTGTGTGCCAACCAACCAGTGGCCTGTTAACACTCGTATTACCATTCCGCACTCGGTACGGTTTAGTCTTAATAGTTTCGAAGTTCTCTTCGCGTCAATGATTGGCCATGTCTGGCGAGAGATGCGACAGTGCTTAACATGTGTCCATGCTAGGCTCGCAAGTTTCTTATAATGGTTTTTAATGTGAAGCTTGCAGGTGGCCATCGGCATACCAATGTTCTCCTTGTCCGGAAGGAGAGGAACGGTAGTGCCATGCCTGGCCAGCTCATCTGCAATACAATTGCCTGTAATGTTCCGGTGACCCGGGACCCATATCAGGTAAATTTTAAACTGCAGAGCCATCTCGTGAAGAGATTTGCGGCAGTTTGATATGGTGTGGGACTTTGTATTGGTCGAGATAATCGACCTGATAGCCGCCTGACTATCACTATAGATGTTAATCAGTTTATTCTGACAGTTTGCATCGTTCAGAAGCATCAAAGCTTCAATTATGGCAAATACTTCCGCCTGGAAGACGCTACAGTGATCCGGAAGTCTGAAGGATTTCCTGATATTAAGTTGTTCGGAGTATATACCTCCTCCGACTTGATTATTTAATTTTGAGCCGTCAGTGTAGAAGTTGACTGCCTCTGTAGGGCCCGGCTGGCCTTGCTCCCAGTCTTCTCTGGTTGGGAGCAATGCTTCAAAGGGGGTGTGGATGTATTCAATAGGTTTGCATAGATCTGTACTGGGTGGGATCATTGTGTCTTGCTGGAGTATCCTGGCATGACCGTATGTTTGGGGTTTCCACTGCCCTAAGTCCCTCATCCGAACCGCAGCTATCTTAGCTCGTTCCATGCCGGCTAAGTCCAGACTTGGAAGGTTCAGAATAGCATTTAGCGCCTCGTTGGGGGTGGTGCGAAGGGCTCCGCTTATGCATAAGGATGCCATTCGATGTACCTTGTTTAGGTTTGTTGTGGTTGTCTGCTTCATTAGCGCGGGCCACCATATTGACACTCCGTAGAGCGGAATAGGCTTAACTATCGCTGTGTGTATCCATTTGACGATTTTTGAGGGCATGCCCCATTTCGTTCCGATGGCCTTTTTGCAGGAGTAGAGGGCAATTGTTGCCTTCCTCGTTCTCTCTTGGCTGTTTAGTCTCCATGTCAGACGCTTATCTAATACTAACCCCAAATACCTGGCGTTGTCACTGAAGGAGAGAGAGCAGTTATTTAATATTGGTGGGTTTAGTTGAGGAATCTTGTATCTGTTTGTAAACAGCACCAGTTCCGTTTTCGAGGGGTTTACCCCTAGACCTCTTTCTGTTGTCCAGTCAGAGAGTATTTTAAGTTTGGCCGTCATTAGATCGCAAAGTGTCTGAGGAAATTTTCCTGAGAAAATAATGGCTACATCGTCCGCATATGCCACAACCTTGCATCCACCCCCTTCCATGTAGCACAACAGCTTATTTACTGCGATGTTCCATAGCAGGGGGGAGAGTACACCACCCTGAGGGGTTCCCCTGTTCACGAACCTTGTTTGTGTTGAGATTCCTAGGGTGAAGGTTACCATTCTGCTCGTCAGCAATTTATGGATTAACTCCACGACTTGGATCTCAACACCCAGGTCGGTGAGGGATTCGGTAATGGCTGTAGGGAGAACATTGTTGAAAGCGCCCTCTATGTCCAGAAATGCAGCAAGTGCGTATTCCTTGTGATTGAGTGACTTTTCGATTTGGCTGACTACCGCGTGTAGAGCTGATTCGGTGGACTTGCCTTTTGAATATGCATGCTGTGCTGCTGATAACTGTTTCGAGTCTATGACTGACCTGATGTGCAGTCCAATCAGTCGCTCAAAGCTCTTAAGGAGAAAGGATGTCAGACTTATGGGCCTAAAATCTTTCGTCATCGTGTGCGAGGCTTTGCCCTCCATGTTGATGGCAACGTTCCTATCCTAAGAATGGTACGGAAAATTGTCTTTAGCCAGTTGATGGCAAGTTGACCTGCGTGTTGGATGTGCGCAGGTGAGAGATGATCGGGTCCTGGTGATTTGAAGGGTTTGAAGCTGTTTATGGCCCAACTTATGTTGCGTTCGGAAAGAAGCGTTTCCAAGTCAATGCTTAGACCTGCATGATTTTCTGGGAGACGTTCTACCGGGAGACTACCCGGAAAGTGGGTGTCTAGTAGTAGGCTTAGGGACTCCTCACTAGAGTCTGTCCACGAGCCATCTGGTTTTTGAAGGTACCCCAAGGAGGGGGTTGTTTTGGAGAGGATCTTCCTAAGCCGAGCTGCATCGGCTGTTTCCTCTATGTTTGAGCAGAAGGTCTGCCAAGCTGATCTTTTTTCTTTCCTTATGGCCTTCTTGTAGGAGGCTAGTTCTAACTTGTACTGTTGCCATTTTAGATCCTCATTTCCTGCTTTTGCCCTGTTAAAAAGGGTTCTGCAACTGGATCTGAGTTCTGAAAGTTTCTGTGTCCACCAAGGAGGCTTTTTGGTTCCTCTCGGTTTGCGTTTAGGGTGGGCTGCTTCGAAAGCCGAGTTGCAGGCATTCGTGAACATCCCTACTATGTTATCAAGACTGAGTATACCACTGTTGTCATTTGGGGGTTCTATTGGAAGAATGTTTAGTAGGGCTTCCCTATAAGTGCGCCAGTTGGTACGTCTATAGTTGACGAATTCAGCTGGAGTAGAAGGGTCTAGTGATAAAGTGGTTTCTATAAATCTATGGTCAGAGAAAGAGTGTTCGTTTGAGACTTCCCAGTTTCTGACTGCTTCTAGCAGATTACCTGACACCATGGTAAGGTCAATGACTGTTTGGCTATTTTTTGTGATAAAGGTGGGGGTATTACCCCTGTTGCATAGAAATAGATCTGAGCCAAAGATGAAGTTAAAAAGAGACTCACCCCTGTTGTTGCTTGTTGGGCTTCCCCACTGAGTGAGGTGAGCATTTGCGTCGCAGCCGATTATCAGTCCTATTTTGAGCGCCTTGCTATCTTTGACCAGTGTCCGGACAAGCTCGTCTGGGGGGTCTTCCTTCTCGAAGGCCATGTAAGCTGAAGCCACCCTGATTGTAGCCGCTGGAAGCTCCAGACTTGCTACTGTGTTGTCTCCGTTGCTGTAATTATGAAGCAGAAATATGCTAAGGTGCCTTTTGGCTAGAATGCAGGTTCGAACTTTACCTTCTTTTGGATCAAGCAGCAGCTTGAAATCTTTGGTACCCAGTACAGCAACCTTGCCTCCTACCACCCAAGGCTCCTGTATGAGTACTAGGTCTGCCCCGCCGTCAGCCAGGCGGAGCAGGAGGGCAGCCGACGCTGCTTTACTGTGATAGAGGTTCACTTGCAGTAGTCTTAGCGACATTTGCCGTGTTCCTCTCCACCACTGTGACGTCCGCTTCCTCGCTGCCGCTGAGGTCGCCGTCGTCTTCGTCCGCCGGATTCATCGCCTGCATCCCTCTGCTTAGCGACGCGTCGGTTGAGTAGCCATCTTCCGGTTCATCATCTCCAGGAGCCTCTATCTCCTCGGGAAAGACCTGCTCGGCTGGGTTGCCGGTCGGGTCCTCCTTCGAGTTAGAGTCTCCCTTGTAGACTTTGATGCGGATGGCACTGAATCCGAAGTTCAGCTCCCCGTGAGCGGCCTCTATTGGGGATACTGACTCCTTATTCAGTACCACGATGGCCTGGCTGATCGGCCCCTCGTGAGGTTCCACCTTTACGACTTTCCAGTCGTGCGTGGGCAAATTGGGGTTGCATCTTTGCAACATAAAGAGGATGTCCTCCGGTGCTTTGATAGACGACGGCAGCCATATCCTCGCTCGTGGTCTGCTGGGGACGTCGCACCAATCTAGTGCAACGATTTCCGCCCCAGGATACACCTCTCCGAGCTTCTCCGTCGCCTTCTTGTAGAGGTCAGCTGATCTCTGACTGTCGCAAGACACCACCTTGACGCTGCCCTGGAACCAGCCTGCGTCCTTGCAACATGGCGTCGGTTGGGGGAAGTCCCGGAGCAAAGCCATGCAGATGACCGCTAGCTGCTCCTCGACCGCCTTCCACTGGTTTCTTGGGATCCGGCCTCCGGGGTTTCCCTTATCAACCAGTCCAATCAGAACCTTGTCCCCCGCTATCTCCGCAAATGACAGGTTCTGTTGGACCCTAGATCTCTTTGCCGCAGGTCCAGGCAACTCTAGAGATCGTTGTCTCTTTGGCTGTGCACTTACAGCACTAGGCTTCTCTTGCCCGTAGTTGGGGAGCACCGTCTTCGCCCATTCCACCTTCTTCAGCCATTCGGCTGAGGAGTTGGCAATCTTGCTCCTGTTATGTGAGCGGAGTGTCTGCGCGGCAGTCCGCTTCTCCGCATAGCTGACTTTATTTTGCTCGCTGGTTGGAGCGACCGTCTTAGTCATACCTCCTGCAGTTTTTGGCGCCGGCGCGCACTATGCAGAGGTGCTGGCGGCCGACTGTCTTCCACCTATCCCTTTTGAAATAGCCCCCGAGCTGGTGCCAGCACAGGCGGAGCCAACGCTCGCAGATCCTGTCGCACCCACCTTCTCCTCCGTCACGGGTTTCTTAGGAGTGCCCGGCTCCATTGTGTTTTTATTTTTATTTCTGTTGGCATTCATATTTGATTCCCACGAGTTGCGCAGAAAGGGAAGGTCCACCCGGGCAGAGATCCGCGATGCCCTGGTAAGGCGATAAATAGAGCAGGGGGCCGCCATCTCCCTGAGCCCACCGTTAGAGACTGAGCTAGTTTTTAACCCGGGCCCTCAGCCAGGCTGACGGTCCGATTTACACCTTAGTCCGGCCCTGGGTGAGATGTTGTGTTGGATAGGAAGGAGGTAGGTTGTGCGTTTGGGGAAAAAGGGTTGTGTAGAGCAACTATTTAAATGCGGCTGAACAATTGGCATGTCCGGGGCTGTTTATTACAGAGGTTTCGGTCTGACGGAATCCGTTTGACCTAGCCTACTGCTATTCACAGCTGGCCTTATAGGCCGTTCGCTATCCGCAACCTGCGACCCGCTTGGTCGCCTCCAGCTAGGCGTCCTCGGAACCATCGCACAAGTTCCTTGGACCAAGAGGAGAACACCTAAATCGTTTACTGAGTATATTCGGTCCAGGGACATGTTCTGAAGAGAGTAACTTATGAACGTTGGCGTACCCCTATAAAAAGTCATAACGTTGCATTAGAGATAGTTTAAATTCAAAAGGTTGTACTGACACCATTCCTGGAATCTATTAATGTCTGACTGCAAGCAGAAACCAGACTCAATATTATTATATGAAAAACAAAGCTTAACATCATCAGCATACATTAGTACACGAGAGTGAGTTCCCTTCAGTATCACGTGGGACATGTCCTCTTGCACAAGTGAAGAACAAGTGACGCTCCATATAAAAAATTGTATGGGATGTCCGAATTTTCACAAGTGAAAATTCAAATGAAAATTTTTCGAAGTCCTACGGGATTCCTTATACTCATTTTTCGTATGGCCTGTCACGTGCCGGTGACACGTCCCAAGTGAATCACTTGTGAAAATCAGAATTTTTCCATGAGTTTCCACTTGTGGAATCACTTGCAAGTGACACGTCCCAAGTGAAATCACTTGTGAAAATCAGAATTTTTCCATGAGTTTTCACTTGTGAAATCACTTGCACGTGACACGTCCCAAGTGAAATCACTTGTGAAAATCAGAATTTTTCCTATGAGTTTTCAATTATGAAAATATAGAATTTAAAATACATACATATTTAATTTCATTTTAATTAGATGGTATTATTTAAATTTTCAAAAATTGGACAATTATTGTTTCTGTTTTTTTGTTTCGTAGGCTTATTTTTAACGTTAGTCATCGCTGTTCTTAAACCTTTGTCCGGGTCCTCTGAATCCTTGTCCAACGCTCCTGAAAAAACATATGTTTAAAAAATGCGTTTTATTTGTTTATTTGTAAATTTACCTTTTATAGCTGTGTTTAACCTTTTGCAGGTTTTTTATTGGCACAAAACATTTCGTCATCCACTTTCGGCTAACGGAACCCATTGAATACCTTCAAAATATACGTTCTAACTAAGATCAATGCACAACATCTTAAACTTAACGTAGCACTTACCTGACTTTATTATATTAACTTAAAGAGACGACTAAAGTAACTCTGCTGCGCACAATTAAAATGGATGCTTCCCTTTCAATCACTCAAACAGAATGCACCAAGTCTTCTCACCCCTTTACATGATTTCTTTTGTTTTCTCTTCGCTGTTGGCGCGTGCCACTGCACTTGTACCCTTTCTAAGGCGAAATATATCCGACTATGTAATTTGTACTTCTTAAGTAAAAAATACAATACGAATTTTTTAAAAATGTTAATACTAATACTACTAATGTCTTAAATATTGAAATCAATTTTAACGGACTAACTTCCTATCAAACAAAAACACCTCCTAACGAGGTAAAAAGTAGTGGCGAACGCGCCTTTAACAAAAATTTCTGATATCAACAATTGTGACGAAAAATGATATTACATTCGATAAAATAAATAAACTATATTAAATATTAAATAACAGATTTTCGGTTTGAAAAAATCTAATAAGAATATTTTTCATCAAATTGGTTTTTTCTTGTTTATTCCAATAAGTATGAAATATTTCGTATAGGAGCTGAAACGAGTTTCACTTTTTATCGCTTAATATCTTCCAAACGGTAATTTTTAGGGCAAAAAGTGTTATATATCAAAAGTTGAGGAATCTCAAGGGCTATATGATTTAAAATTTAAGAAGAGATCGTTTGACTCAATTTTGAGAAAAAAGTCAAAAAGTGGATTTAAAAAATAACTTTTTGTCATAACTCTAAATCTATTATATTTAGACAACTTTACTATGTGAAGGGTATTTAGCAAATTATATCATCTTTTCAGAAATATATAGCACGTTTCTGTAGCAATAGTTGTTTAGATACTATAAGCATTTTAAATCTGTATTTATACCCGTTACTCGTAGAGTAAAAGGGTATACTAGATTCGTCGGAAAGTATGTAACAGGCAGAAGGAAGCGTTTCCGACCCCATAAAGTATATATATTCTTGATCAGGATCACTAGCCGAGTCGATCTAGCCATGTCCGTCTGTCCGTCTGTCCGTCTGTCCGTCTGTCCGTCTGTCCGTCTGTCCGGATGAACGCTGAGATCTCGGAAACTATGAGAGCTAGGCTATTGAGATTTGGCGAGCAGATTCCTGAGCTTCTTACGCAGCGCAAGTTTGTTTCAGTAGAGTGCCACGCCCACCCTAACGCCCACAAACCGCCCAAAACTGTGGCTCCTACAGTTTTGATGTTAGATAGAAAATTTTAACTGAAATGTATTAGTCTTGTCCATACCTATCGATTGACCCAAACAAAATTTTTCTACGCCCACTCTAACGCCCACAAACCTCCCAAGAAAAAAAGCTATGACGTCAGAGCCAGACAGTGCGAAATGTTTTTACGCGTGTATGTGTGTGTATGTAAATAGTTGCCGGCCGAACTTAGCGGCAAAGAGAAAAGCACTGCCGGCGCTCAGAGAGAGCAAAGTGCGCGGCTAACTTATTCTATTGAACAATGAATTTGTCACGCCTACCCTAACGCACACAACGCTTAAATCTGTCTTCCGCCGGTAGGTGGCGCATTTAAATCTCGCTTTGCTGCTTGCATATCTCCATTTACCTTTGGTCGCTTAAGCTGAGTAACGGGTATCTGATAGTCGAGGTACTCGACTATAGCGTTCTCCCTTGTTTTTTTTGGATTTTCCTCTAAACTATCGGGTTTTTCCAAAAGTCGTAGAACAAACGTTTTCTAATTCATTGGGTTTCCAAAACCCTAAAACTAAGATAAGATACATACAAACCCACAAACAAAGGGACAAACATTTTCATTTTGGGAAGAAGACGAAAATCTTGTTTTTTGAATTACTTTTGAAAGGGACGTCGGATTTCAACAAATGAGGTGTCACTCGACACGTAATCTTAGTAAGAAAAAAACTAGCTAAACAGATGGGGGCTTTTATCCCCACCGTATCCAGCGGATCCAATTTTCTAAATTTTTACCTTTACACTTTCACTGCTTTTTCTCCCAAAGTCTTGGTATGCAATCTTCTTAGTTTTTGTGATACCTTTCGATTGGTGTATCACTCGTTACGATCGGATAATGGCAGATTTTCAATTCTGCGGCTATATACAGTAGTTGTCTTCGCACGCTCTCTTGCGCGCTTCGCCACTACGTTTACTGCCGTCCACAGTGATAATTACACAAAAAAAATATATTTTAATAAAAATGTATAATAAGTAGATATAACATTATAAGTAAATCCAAATTACTAAATTTTACTATAATCAAATAATTTACTTTTATAAAACAATATCAGTTGTATATTTTCGATACACAATAATGCTCCTAAAATATTAGGGCATTCACATGTCGCTGCTCCACGAAAATTTTTCCGCCGAAATATTAGTCGCTAGCCGAACATAACGGGGAGACGCAATAAAAATTAACGGACCGGCCGAAATTTGTCTCTGCGAGCGCGGAGTGCAGGCAGATTATAAGACAAGAAAGAGAGGGAAATATCCGAATATCTGCCTCTCTTTGTTGCACGATCGTTTTCGTAGGCAGTCTTCTACGCTGCGCCGACTGCTCTGCTGACGTCATCAGCGGCACAGCGTTTTTGGCACAAAAAAAAACAAAAAAAACTTTTTGCCTTGAGCCATGTCACCGCGTCCCTACTGCAGAACTGAAGGGTTACTATAGAGGGAAGATCATTTATAAACAGAGTAAACAGCAAAGGGCCTAAATAGCAGAAACAAGGACTCCAGAGCTTTTGGTACCTATGGGTACTGCTGTCAGTGAAGCTTTAGGTCCCCCAGCCCCAGTGGATGCCGGCATTGCTGCCGTTACCGATCGGGTAAAAATATTTGAAGCTAAGTTGGGATTTGAAACTGATGCCTTTACTTGAACAGATTTTGAAGGAGCGGTCTTTTTGCGTTTATGTGACCCTACTGACATTTTTTTATTATCAAGGTCCACCTTAAACTCTTTAAAATCAGCAACTACGCTCATGAGTTTATCGAACAGTTTCATAAAACGATCATTGGTCAGCGCAACATAGCCATCAAAATCACGATCTATTTCCACGAGTACGAGTATAGACGAGTACCAAGTCCACGAAAAACCAACACGCAGATCAATATAATCTTTTACTCTGCCAACAAGTCCAGTACATTTTGGGTGTATGACTAGGTTGCAGAGACGACAGTAAATAAAAACGTCATTAGGTGACGATCCAAACTGACAATCTTTTTTGCAACAAAAAAGAGCCATTTTTAATTTAAGAAAAAAAGTTATTAATAAAACCAAAGAATCAAAAGAATTATAAATACCTCACTTAATTTGACACTGGGATCAAACAAATAAAAATGTAGACACACAAGAACACAAAAGTATAAGAGCGCGTAGAGACTGCGAGAGAGCGCAACAGAGTGGCTGTCGACTGAGCGTGGCTTGCGAAACACAAACAAAATGTACACGACAACAGTTTAGACGACAAGAAACGGGAGAGAGATTACAAGAAAGTTATGGGAAACAACAACAAAAGCTATTGAAACCAATGCACCACAGCGTACAGAAGTTACAATAACAAAATGCACAGGCTAAAAACAGAGTAAGGTTTTGTTAAAATTTCTACAATAAAATAGACAATTAAACATAAACAGACGATTTAAAACACAAGCACGGCTGGTTATGATGGACTAAGTCACAAAGCAAGGCACCAGTATCACAGATATTAATGACAAATTGACAAAAATCACAGAGCACAAGATAAACACAACCGGTCACAAGCGACGCTAAATCGATTTTTTTTTTTATAATTGGAAATTATTTTTTTATATACTTACATTAAAGGATAATAAATTACACTTAAGTTTCCTTCGGTCAGCTACTTTTAACAAAGAGAGCTTAAAGTTTAAATACGGGTATTTTGAAAACAGCCATTAAAAATCCATTAATATACGTTTTAATCAACATACAATTAGTTTATATACTGGAGAATTACAAATATCTTAACATAAGTTTAATAACTTAAAATTACCTTGCCAAAAAAAATTCTACTCCAAGTCCATTTCATGACGAATATTATAGCCTTAAGACATCGAAACAAATTAGAGAAACTTTAAACGAAAGCGACGAAATAAACGAAATAAATTTAATTATTTAATTACTTACTTTAATATCTATAAGTATATTGATCAAAATAGATATATAAATAAATTTTTTTTCAAAAAATCACCAATAAAAATGAATAAAAATCATTTATCTTAACCCCCATTTTTTAACTGAGCTGCCCTAAAGACCAACCACAAAAATTACGTAAGCGCCAAAAATATTCGAAGTTACAGAAATAACACCTTAAAACGAATATAATATTTATATGAAACCCAAAATAGACTGCCTTTCATATTTCCAAAAAATTCAACCTACGAAACCGCAAATAATAAAAAGTCTTATGAGTCAATTCAATTCCAACTTCACCATTAAATACTAGATGGCATCGAAACGAATCCTAAAATATTTGAGTGGCACGAAGACCCTCGGACTCTGTTTTAGAAAACAGCAGAAGCCCTTTAGTGCGTGGTAGATGCAATTTATCGGATCGTCGTTTGTACTCTGGCTAGAGAGGCATTAGCCTGGGAGGCAAACAAGCAAGGAACAGTTGCTTTATTAAGCATCATTTGCTGTATAAGCATATATTAAAAGTAGTTCGGATCTTCAATGACAACCAAGGCGCCCGGCAACTGGTCAAAGGCTTTGAATTTCATCCTCGAAATAAGCAAATTGACGTACGTCACCACTTTATTTATCTTAATCATTAGAGTGGGGATATTTTGTTTGAATATATGCAAAGAGCGTATGCCAGCAGATGTCCTTACTAAGGGATAAGGCAAAACAAGGAAGAACGCTATAGACGAGTACCTCGACTGTTAGATACCCGTTACTCAGATAAAGGGACCAAAGGAAAATTGAGATATGCAAGCAGCAAAGCGAGATTGAAATCACCTACCGGCGGTAGACAGATTTGAGCGATGTGGGCGTTAGAGTGGGCGTGGCAAAGTTTTTTTTGGATCAATCGATAGGTATTGACGAGACCAATACATTTCAGTTAAATTATTATTAAATTTTTTATCTTGCATGAAAATTGTGGGCGCCACAGGCTTGGGAGATTTGTGGGCGTTAGAGTGGGCGTGGCATATTCGCGTAACAAACTTGCGCAGCGCTTCAGCCTACGGAATCTAAATCTGAAATCCCATTTCTCTATCTTTGATATTTTCCGAGATATCCGCGTTCATATTTACGATTTTTTTAAAGTTTGTGGGCGGTTTGTGGGCGTGTCAAACTTTTTTTTGAGTCAATTGATAGGTATTTATGAGAACAATACATTTCAGTGAAAATTTTTATTCTAGCATCAAAACTGTAGGAGCCATAGCCTTGGGCGGTTTGTGGGCGTTTAAGTGGGCGTGGCACTCTGCTGAAATAAACTTGCGCTGCGTAAGAAGCTCAGGAATCTGCTCGCCAAATTTCAATAGCCTAGCGCTTATAGTTTCCGAGATCTCAGCGTTCATCCGGACGGACAGGCAGACGGACAGACGGACGTGGCTAGATCGACTCGGATAGTGATCCTGATGAAGAATATAAGTTAACACGGTCGCCCAGCAACAAGGAAGTTCCCAGGCCAATTCCGCATAACCAGACGGGAATAATGCAAGGCCAGCGTCACCTGCGGACATTGCACAACGACGGTGCTACGGTCAGCACAATCAGCGGGCAATGCACTGCGACGGAAGCAGCGGTTGCCCAACCCAATGCACGAGTCGCCGGGTCAGCAGTTTCAGAGCATAGGGCTAGCTTACATTTTAAGAATTTATGTACTTTAGTTGAATTTTGGAAATAAATCGTGACGGTCATCGCCGCGCGAAACCAAACTCGTCTCGAATAATTAATTGGCACCCAACGCGTTCGTAAGACCCTCGATCCGTCGTTTAGCTAAACAATTTTAAAACGCGTTCGTAAGACCCTCGAACAGTTAAAAAATAAAATTTGTTATAAATAAATAAAAACAGTACCAACGAACCCTGAACCAACAGCAGCAGCAGCATTAATAACATAACATAAATAAATACGCCAGGAAGAAGGAAGACGGAAGCTACAACAAGAAGCACCAGCAGCAGCATTAATAACATAACACAATTAAATACGCCAGGAAGAAGGAAGATACAACAAAAAGTACCAGGAGCAGCAACATTTAATTAAAAAAAATAAAAATTTTTTAAGACCATGTAAGTAGAGTGTTCATTGATACTTTTTCCCCTTATCTGGCCCAAATAAAAAGCGATTCAAAAATTTAAGAATAAATCAAAAATTTTCATAAATTATTCCAAGAGTCTCTGACAAAAAATAGGCGCAAGTTCAGACAAATTTTCGTAAAATTTTCGAGAAAAAATTAAATGCAAAAGGAACAAAAAGTCTTTGTTCTTTGTGTTAAAACATATGAGTGATAGTGAAATAGAAGATTTGCTAAAGGAATTTCGAAAACTCAGAAGCGCAGAAGATTGTCTGGAAAAACCAAAAAATTCAAATATGGCAATGACTAACGAGCAGTTAAAAGCCATTGTAGAAAGCGCAGTTGCAAGCGCCCTCGCCTTGCAGGAAAGAAGTTTTGATCAAAAGTTACTAGAGGTTCAGAAGCGCTTAGGTGGTGTAAATATTAGCACACCATAAGTAGAAACATATAGGGATGCTGAGATCAGAATAAGTGTTTCGTGTAGTGAGACCTTAGATATTATGAAGTCCCTGCCGGACTTTGAGGGTAAAAATGAGACGTACGTCTCATGGAGAAAAGCTGCGCACACAGCATATAAAGTGTACGAAAAATACGACGGTAGTTCCAAGCACTACCAGGCATTAGGGATATTAAGAAATAAAATAAAAGGTTCAGCCGATATGGTTCTTTCGTCTTTCGACACACCTCTTAACTTTAAAGCCATAATAAACCGACTAGATTTTACATACGCTGACAAACGACCGGTATACTTAGTAGAACAGGAGATGTCAACGCTTCGCCAAGGAAACATGACTCTCTTGCAATACTACGACGAAGTGGAGAAAAAGCTGACTCTGTTAATAAACAAGACAATTATGACTTACGACAATACCGTAGCAGCGTCAATGAACGAAAAATATAGAGCAGATGCGCTTCGCGTATTTATTTCGGGAACAAAAAAATCCCTAAGCGATGTTCTTTTTTCGGCTAGACCATCCGATCTTCCATCCGCTCTAGCCTTAGCACAAGAGGTAGAGGCTAATCACGAGCGATATATGTTCGCAAGTAGTTTTGCCCGTAGGACGGAGGAAAAACTTCAAAGGTCCGAACAGAGACAACAGGACAGAGAAAGAAATACAATAACAGACTCTAGATCTAACCTGGAGGGTAAAAACCCCCATTTTAATAAAAAACCAAGACAGCCACTCAGACAGGATCCAGTCCAGCCAATGGACGTCGATAGTTCATCTCGTTTTAGACAACCAACTCAAAGTAGTCTGTTTCATAGACAAACCCAAAACAATCAGTGGCAGACCAATCAACAAAATAATCAACCCAACGCTTATAGTAGCCATGGACTGGCGCATAAAAGACCCAATAATCGTAGCGCAAGGTACACGGGACCGAAACATCAAAGAATAAACCATTTGGCGTTAAACAATGACCAACCTATCGAAAACAATGACGAATACCCTACAGTAGCCGAAAAGGAAGTAGAAGACATAGATGATGACCTCGTAGATTATGACGAAATAAGTTTTTTAGGCATGACTTTCTGCTCCCGTTCATAGAAAGGGATATCGCAGGGAGAAAAATCAAATTTTTGATAGACACGGGGGCTTCCAAAAATTATATTAAACCTATGAATGAATTAAAAAACGTTATTTTCGTAAATAAGCCATTTTCTGTAAAATCAATCCATGGGTACAACACTGTAAACAAAAAATGCATCTTAAACCTATTTAACACAACTACAACATTCTTCTTCTTACCGAACTTAACAACGTTTGGCGGAATAATTGGACTGGACTTGTTAAAAAAAACCGACGTCGTACTTGACCTAAAATTCAGAAAGTTAATAACTAACAGCAATTCGGAAGAAATTAAGTTTTTGAAATGTGAAAATGTTAATTTTACAAAAGTTGATGACATCGAGGTACCCCACGAAATTATGGAAAAATTCCAGTCAATGTTAGAAAACCGCACGGGTGTATTTGCAGAACCGAATGAGGCGCTGCCTTACAACACTAATATCATCGGTACTATCCGGACGGAGAATGAAGACCCAATATATTCAAAATTGTACCCATACCCGATGGGTGTGTCCGACTTTGTAAATACAGAAACACAGGCTATGTTACGGGACGGCATAATTCGACCATCTCGGTCTCCATACAACAACCCGGTTTGGGTTGTAGATAAGAAATGGACTGATGAACAGGGAAGCACAAAAAACGCCTTGTAATAGACTTTAGAAAACTTAATTTAAAGACAGTAGACGACAAATATCCTATTCCGAATGTAGTTTTCATCTTGGCCAATTTGGGCAAGGCAATTTACTTTACCACTTTGGATTTGAAGTCTGGTTTTCACCAGATATTACTCGCCGAAAGTGACAGGGAGAAAACGGCCTTCTCAGTAGGAAATGCGAAATACGAATTCTGTAGACTTCCCTTTGGATTGAAGAATGCACCCAGCATTTTTCAGAGGGCCATCGACGATGTGCTCAGAGAACAAATAGGGAAATCTTGCTATGTCTACGTCGATGACGTAATTATTTTTTCAGGAAATATGCATGAACATGTGAAACACATAGCATGGGTCTTGGACAAGCTATATGAGGCCAATATGAGGGTTGCGCGTGAGAAATCAAATTTTTTTAAAGAAAGCGTAGAGTATTTAGGTTTCGTAGTTTCACGAGGAGGTATAAGAACATGCCCAAACAAACTAGATGCAATTCGTAACTACGAGCAACCAACCACACTATTCAATGTCAGGTCATTCCTTGGATTAGCAAGTTACTATAGGTGTTTTATTAAAGACTTCGCGTCTATTGCAAAACCTATAAGTGACATCCTAAAAGGTGATAACGGCAAAGTGGGTGCTGGACAATCAAAGAAAATACCAATTAACTTTGATGAGAATCAGCGCCAGGCTTTCGAGAAGCTTAAGAATGTTCTCGCATCTGAAAATGTAATGTTATTATACCCAAATTACAAAAGAGCGTTCGACCTAACGACAGATGCTTCGTCTTTCGGTTTGGGAGCAGTCCTATCACAGGACGGAAAACCCATAACCATGATATCACGAACTTTAAAAGACAGGGAACTAAACTTTGCAACGAATGAAAGGGAGTTACTACCAATTGTATGGGCCCTAAAGAGCCTCAGGAACTACCTATATGGCGTGAAAAATTTGAACATTTTTACTAACCATCAACCACTCACTTTTGCCGTCTCAGATCGCAATCCAAACGCCAAAATTAAGCGGTGGAAAGCTTTTATTGACGAGCATAACGCCCAAATTTTTTACAAGCCAGGAAAAGAGAATTACGTCGCTGACGCGCTGTCCCGACAGCACATCCACTCACTGGAAGAGGATGCGCAGTCAGATACTGCCACAATACATAGCGAGTTATCACTCACCTACACTATCGAAAAAACAGACAAGCCGGTCAACTGCTTTCGGAACCAAATAATAATAGAGGAAAGCGGAACTGCTTCAGTTAGAACGGTCATTATGTTCGGTGAAAAGACTCGACATCTCTTGTATTTCTCGGATAGAGAAACACTTATACAGAGAGTATGCGATGTGGTCAAGAAAGACGTAGTCAATGCAATTTTATGCGAACTTCCAGTACTGGCATTTATTCAGCATAAATTAATAGAAACATTCCCGACAACCATATTCCGTTACACGAACCGCATGGTGACTGACATCTTAGACAAAAATGAACAAAAAGAAATTACGGTGTCAGAACATAACAGGGCTCATAGAGCCGCTCAGGAAAACGTGAAGCAGATTATGCAAGACTATTTTTTCCCCAAAATGACTCATATGGCAATTGAGGTCGTCGTTAATTGTAAAACCTGCCAAAAGGCAAAATATGATCGACATCCTCAGAAACAGATTCTCGGAGAAACACCGATTCCCTCATATACTGGCGAATTACTACATATTGACATATTTTCTACAGATAAAAAATACTTTCTTACTTGTGTAGACAAATTATTAAAATTTTCAATGTTCAACCAATCGCTTCCAGAACCATTGCAGACGTACAAACCGCGATTTTACAGCTTATTAATTTCTATCGACGAACAAAAACCATATATTGCGACAATGAGCCTTCTATTAAATCCGAAACAATTAAGACCCTTCTAAGTAACCAGTTTGACATACAAATTGTTAATGCACCGCCACATCATAGTACATCAAACGGACAAGTGGAAAGATTCCACAGTACACTGGCAGAAATTGCACGGTGCTTAAAAATCGAAAGAGGAATTAAAGACACGGTTGAACTAATACTTCTCGCGACTATAGAATATAATAAAACCATTCACTCAGTAACAAATAAACGACCCATCGACGTAATACACTCGTCGACCATAGAGCTAAACACAGAAATTAGGGATAAAGTTTTAAATGCCCAAAATATTCAACTGGAAAGATTAAATAAAACAAGACAAGACAGAAATTTTCAGGTAGGAGACAGGGTCCTTGTAAAATCAAACAAGAGATTGGGAAACAAACTCTCAAATTTGTATTCTGAAGAAATTATAGAAGCAGACTTGGGGACCACAGTCTTAATAAAAGGGAGGGTGGTCCATAAGGATAACTTGAGGTAAATTAAATAAATCTTCTTTTCCTTTTTTCTCCAACACACTAGGTTTTGGAAAATAATACTTCTCGCCGTATCCATAACAGCAAAAATGACCGACTACACGACTTCAAATTACATACCAATCATGGACGGGGATGTAACTATTTGGAAAGACTTCCAATACCTTAAGCACTCAAGTAACCTAACCCTGTTCTCGGAATTAGTAAAGGAAACAGAAGAAATGAGAAACCATTTCCCTCAGTCACATATGAGACAAATATTAGATTCAGATTTACGACACATTAGGACTCTCATAGGTACAGTAAATATTCATCATAGACACGCAAGAAGCATTAATTTATTAGGTACTGCATTAAAAATTGTAGCCGGTACTCCAGATTTCGATGACTTCGAGAACATAAAATTTACACAGAAAGAACTCATAGAATCAGAAAACAGGCAAATAAATATTAACACAAAGACCCAAGAACAAATAAACAGCATAACAAACGCGGTAAACATTTTGGTAAAAAATGCAAAAACAAAACAGATAAATACAGAAAATTTATATGAAAATTTGCTATCAAGAAATAGAATAATTATTTCCGAACTCGAAGCTTTGATGCTGTCAGTTACACTTGCGAAAATTGGAATAATTAACCCCGCGATTTTAGACTCAAACGATTTACAAAATTTAATCAATGAACATTCTACAAATATTACTATTACTGACCTAATGGAAGTCGCTCAAATAAAAGTTCTATTAGATAATAATTTTTTACACTTTATATTAAAATACCCTAAGCCTTACATAGCATGAAAAAAAACAATCTTGCACCCCGTTGAACACAACGGCACTATTCTTAATTTTGCTGAAGGCGATACTATAGCTGACTGCGGTAACAAAATTATGCCGATTGGAAACTGCACCGCTGCCCTTACAACAACGTTCTGCAGAGAAATGCCCTACACAACATGCGCACAACAACTCCACTCAGGGGGCAACGCACACTGTTCGACTCGCACGAGCCACCTCGAGCCGTTAACAATCATCGATGACGGCGTTATTATTCTCAACGACGGAACAGCTACGATCAACGGACAACTTGTAACTGGAACATTTCTCGTTACATTCGACGAAGAAACAAAAGTAAACAACACCATTTACCGCAACGTAAAGAACTACGTAAAGAAATACCCAGCGCCAGCCGCATCAACGGTCATTAGCATTACGGGCCACCAAGAATTATTGAGCTTACCATACTTGCAAAAATTAAATATGGAAAACTTACGATACATTGGTGAAATGGAAAAGGGGCTGGTAAAAAAGCCGATAGTATCTGGCCTGGCCGCGATCGCCTTTTTGGCCATATGCTTTACTATTTCCAAGCTCTATCAGAGACGCCAGCGGGTCCGTCGCCAGCATGACCTTCAAGTTATTATTGACGGTTTCAAAAAGTCCGAGGACGTCCTTCATCTAAGTGGGGGAGGAGTTAACACGATCACCCAGCAACAAGAAAGTTCCCAGGCTAATTACATTTTAAGAATTTATGTACTTATGAGTTAGTTGAATTTTGGAAATAAATCGTGACGGTCATCGCCGCGCGAAACCAAACTCGTCTCGAATAATTAATTTATACATGGAGGGGGGCGTTACAAAGTCTGTCAAATTAAAAATGTAGTTTCTTAATGGACTTTTGATTGATTGTATGCTATGGGCTTCAAAACATAAATTTGTTTGTTCTTCCTCATCCTTTTGTATGTAATATAACCAAAGAAGAAACTTTAGAATGTCGTAATTCTGGCCAGTCTTGCATGAATTCTAAATTGCATAGCGATTTTACATCATCTTGGCGAATTTTACATGTTTTTCTCCAGAGTCTACAGACTTCGCTCCAATCCGATGAGTCTCTCTTTAAATGCAATTTTAATGACAGTGATAGTCCCTTGTCGTAGTCTTCAAAATCGTGTGGAATATTTTCATCATCTTCTTTGCTAGATACAACTTTGCGACGTCTCTTCTTATACTTAGAAGATAACTATCCACTGGGGTTTCTATGTTTTTTCCCCGAGGAATAAAATAATAGTCCTTAAGATAAAAGCAGAATGTTTAAAAATTAAATTAAAATGGTTTTTGATTGTGGTTTAAGTATTACCCGGCTTTGAGCTTCGCAAGGAAAAATGCTTATAATCTCGTCCAACAACTTCGAAAAATCTGCGGTTTAAACAACAATGTTGTTGCGGAAAATCTCTTCTGTGATTATATTTATTAAAAAATTCCTTTGCGTTTCCGTCAACACTTTATTGTTGAGTAAATCGCGGCCCAGTTCTGACGATTGTAGTAAGGAACGCAAGCTCTATGAAATATATACAATTTTTTGTTAGCTAATATTACATAATTTGTTTTCGGAAAAAGTTAATTTGAATAAGATGAGATTACCTGTTTCAGCACATTATTGGTGCTTTCATATATAAATTCAGTCGCTACTTCTTCCTTAACTGGAACTGCGTTTGGCACTTAACTTAAAATATCTAAATTGTCAAAACAGAACAGATACGACCGCGATTATTCTTAAATGTATCATCACTTTTGTGGAACAGAATGTATTAAGTTTTTAAGTTTTTTTCTAATTTCTAGGTCAACCAAGGGAAAAAGTTG
The DNA here is from genome assembly GCF_014743375.2 of Drosophila subpulchrella. Classification (NCBI taxonomy): domain Eukaryota; kingdom Metazoa; phylum Arthropoda; class Insecta; order Diptera; family Drosophilidae; genus Drosophila; species Drosophila subpulchrella. Next base: position 1,197,533 of record NW_023665530.1, read on the forward strand.
TTATATTAATTTGTAATATTGTTAAGATATCTGATATAAACAACATGGCATCCTTACTTTTTTTGTTTATATTTTAATTAAGGAGTTATCGTTAACTTAAGTATTCCTAAATTCCTGAAGTAGGTCCTCCAATTTTTGCTCGTCTTCGTTGTCACTCATTACACTGTTAAGCCGCACAGTTTCACCACATAGGCACCGCTTATTTCGATAACTTCGATAACGGTAACTTCAAGAGAGGATTTTGGTCTCTCTCCTCTCCTCTCCTCAGGAGAGTCTCCTGTCACTCTCATTTTTTCTACGTCTTCCCCTCACGTCCCTCGTCAACAACCACAGAACCGAGATTGATTTTAGTTCGGAATACTAAAATCGACATCGCTTTCGTCATGAAACCGAGAAGAAAAATGTGAGAAGACACAATACTAAAACCGAGAAGAACCGATCTCGGTTTTTTCCGTTCTCAATTTTACTGGGTGTGATAGCTTATTTTCTAAATTCAGTGACATTTATTGAATTTATTAAAATAACATACTTATTGCCAGGTCATACAATAATGCCTGTTGACTCAGTTCATAGCACAATTGAGTAATTTACTCTAAATAGAACAGGGTGGGCTCCTAGTGAGTGGCATACAATTATTAGAAGAGCAAGAACCAAACTTTTTCATATGAATGAATGTTCAGATTGTTATAATTGGAAATTATTTTTTAATATACTTACATTAAAAGGTAATAAATTACATTTAAGTTTGCTTCGGTCAGCTACTTTTAACAAAGAGAGCTTAATGCTTAAATGCGGGTATTTTGAAAACAGCCATTAAAAACCCATTAATATACGTTTTAATCAATATAATTAGTTTATATACAGGAGAATTACAAATATCTTAAAATAAGTTTAATAACTTAAAATTACCTTGCCAAAAAAAATTCTACTCCAAGTCCATTTCATGACGAATATTATAGCCTTAAGACATCGAAACAAATTAGAGAAACTTTAAACGAAAGCGACGAAGATGGTTGAAACGAAATAAAATTAGTTATTTAATTACATACTTTAATATCTATAAATATATTGATCAAAATATTTAATTACATACTTTAATATCTATAAATATATTGATCAAAATAGATATATAAATAAATTTATTTTCAGAATATCACCAATAAAAATGAATAAAAATCATTTATCTCTACAGACCAGCCACAAAAATAACGTAAGCGCCAAAAATAGTCGAAGTTACAGAAATAACACCTTAAAACGAATATAATATTTATATGAAACCCAAAAAAGACTGCATTTCATATTTCCAAAAAATTCAACCTACGAAACCGCAAATAATAAAAAGTTTTATGAGTCAATTCAATTCCAACTTCACCATTAAATACTAGATGGCATCGAAACGAATCCTAAAATATTTGAGTGGCACGAAGACGCTCGGACTCTGTTTTAGAAAACAGCAGAAGCCCTTTAGTGCGTGGTAGATGCAATTTATCGGATCGTCGTTCGTACTCTGGCTAGAGAGGCATTAGCCTGGGAGGCAAAAAAGCAAGGATCAGTTGCTTTATTAAGCATCATTTGCTGTATATGCATATATTTAAATTAGTACGGATCTTCAATGACAACCAAGGCGCCCGGCAACTGGCCAAAGGCTTCGAATTTCATCCTCGAAACAAGCATATTGACGTACGTCACCACTTTATTTATCTTAATCATTAGAGTGGCGATATTTTGTTTGAATATATGCAAAGAGCGTATGCCAGCAGATGTCCTTACTAAGGGATAAGGCAAAACAAGGAAGAACGCTATAGTCGAGTACCTCGACTATCAGATACCCGTTACTCAGCTAAAGGGACCAAAGAAAAATGGAGATATGCAAGCAGCAAAGCGAGATTGAAATGCGCCACCTACCGGCGGTAGACAGATTTGAGCGATGTGGGCGTTAGAGTGGGCGTGGCAAGGTTTTTTTTTGGATCAATCGATAGGTATTGACGAGACCAATACATTTCATTTAAATTATTATTAAATTTTTTATCTAGCATGAAAGTTGTGGGCGGTTTGTGGGCGTTAGAGTGGGCGTGGCATATTCGCGTAACAAACTTGCGCAGCGCTCCAGCCTACGGAATCTAAATCTGAAATCCCATTTCTCTATCTTTGATATTTTCCGAGATATCCGCGTTCATATTTACGATTTTTTTGAAGTTTGTGGGCGGCTTGTGGGCGTGGCAAACTTTTTTTTGGGTCAATCGATAGGTATTTACGAGAACAATACATTTCAGTGAAAATTTTTATTCTAGCATCAAAACTGTAGAAGCCACAATTTTGGGCGGTTTGTGGGCGTTAAAGTGAGCGTGGCACTCTGCTGAAATAAACTTGCGCTGCGTAAGAATCTCAGGAATCTGCACGCCTAGCTCTTATAGTTTCCGAGATCTTAGCGTTCATCCGGACGGACAGACGGACGTGGCTAGATCGACTCGGCTAGTGATCCTGATCAAGAATATATATACTTTATGGGGTCGGAAACGCTTCCTTCTGCCTGTTACATACTTTCCGACGAATCTAGTATACCCTTTTACTCTACGAGTAACGGGTATAAAAACATATAGAATGTATAGCATAACTTCCCTAGGTTTGACTAGTATTAAGATTTGCGATTGCTACTTTATATCTCTTTCACGAAGTTCGATCTGGCACCTTGGTGAACTTTTTCCCTTTTTTTTCCGAGTTCCCGGCTAATTAAAGACGCCGCATTCTGGTCACCTGCATCTGGATTATTGGGCAAATCCCAACATAAATATATTCTACCCAGCAATTTGTCCAAGTTTGGCTGGCTTGGTTCGCTGGAACGGTAACATTAAAATTCTGCACGACACTATTCGTGGTCGGAGTTTTTCGAGTTTTTACGATGTCACCAGATGCCCTACAGACACTAAATTGATAATATACTCAATGTCGTCTTTATTTATTATTAGTTATTGCTGAAATTATAGATAGTTGAGAACACGGAGATACAAAATAAAATTTCTTTAAAAAACGTATACTAAAAATATCTTTTGTGTTCTACTGGTCCAACTCAACCAAGAAATACCATCATTCTTCTTGGACCATATAGGTTAGGTTAGGTTAGGTAGGAGTGGTTGGAGATTAAATATTAGTCCCCTCACTTAGGCCACAATGGGCCCCTTGTGATACCACATGATCTCTGAAAGATCCGTTTCCCTAGCTCATGGGTTATCTGCTTTCGCGAAGTATTCTGTTTTTCTCAAGAAACATAGTAGTTTTTGAATGCTTACGTCCTGAATGGCCGCAAGGTTCGGAAGTGTGTAGCTACCTAGGGTTTGAACGCGCTTTAGGTTATGCGCCGGGCAGAAGCATAGGAGGTGTTCGATGCTCTCCTCTTCGTCTATCTGTTTGCATCTGCGGCAGAAGTCGTGGTTACTTAGACCCAGCCTTATCGCATGAGTCCCTATAAGACAGTGGCCCGTGAGGGCATTTGGGAGAGTGGAGATGTCCTCCCTGCTACATTGTAGGAGAGTTTTTGTTCTTTTCGTGTTGTAGTTTGGCCATGTGAGTCTAGAATTGTGGCATGTTGAGATTGAGTTCCAACGGTTGTTGGAAAGAGTATACAATCTCTGCCTGAGATGGAGCTTGCAGGTAGCCATGGGCATCCCCACCGTGTCCTTGTCACGAAGGATGTCGGCGGTTGTCCCCTGTCTTGCTAGCTCGTCTGCTATGCAGTTGCCCTCAATGTTGCGGTGTCCAGGCACCCAGATGAGGTTGATTCTCAGATGAGTGGCCATCTCGTTAAGAGATTTGCGGCATTTAGAGATTGTTTTTGAGCTCGTTGTGTAGGTGTCGAGGGCCCTGAGGGCAGCTTGACTATCCGAGAAGATGAAGATATATATGTCTTTATGTACAGACGTGTTCAGGTGGGTAGTGGCTTCCTGAATTGCCATCACTTCCGCTTGGAAAACACTACAGTGGTCTGGTAGGCGGAATGAGACTTTTATGTCTAGTTCGGGGGAAAAGACTCCCCCACCTGTTTGGGAGTTAAGCTTGGAGCCGTCCGTGTATATGTTTACGGCGTTTACGAATTGATGTGGGCGGTTGTCCCAGTCTGAACCGGTGGGTATATAAATTTTGTATCTTCTTTCGAAGTCGACTATGGGTGGGACGTAGTCTGTATAACGTGGTAGGGGTGAATGCTTTGATAGGATATTGGAGTGACCCGTGGAGCCTGTTGTCCATGCCGCTGCTTCACGGAGCCTCAGCGCTGTTGCAGATGCCCAGCTTTTGGCAAGTAGGTCCAGGGGTTGGAGATCGAGAATTGTATTTAGTGCCTCAGTGGCGGTAGTGCGCAGCGCCCCACTGATGCAGAGCTCTGCGCTTCTTTGGATCTTGTGAAGGATCCGGAGGTTAGAGTTTTTATCTAGAGAAGGCCACCAAACGATGTTTCCGTAGAGTAGAATGGGCCTGACTATTGCAGTATATAGCCAGTGAACTATCATGGGGGAGAAACCCCACTTCCTTCCTATGACTTTTTTACAAGCGAAGAGGGCTATGGCCGCTTTGCGTGTGCGATCTAGGATGTTATCAGTCCAGAGGAGCTTTTTGTCAAGAATGACACCTAGGTACTTTGCTTGGTTGCTAAAGGTTAGGCGCGTTTGGTGTAGTTTTGGGGGAACTAGAATTGGTACCTTGTACTTCCTTGTAAAGAGAACTAGTTCGGTTTTTTCCGGGTTAACTCCCAGTCCACAGTCAGCTGTCCACCGGGAGAGGGTGGATAGGGCTGTCTCCATTAGATTGCAAAGGGTTTGCGGGAATTTACCCTGCAGTAGGATAACCACGTCATCCGCGTAGGCTACCACTTTTGTGCCCGCCTCTTCTAGGAGTGAAAGCAGTTTGTTGACCACTAAAACCCATAGAAGAGGTGAGAGTACGCCCCCTTGTGGGGTTCCTCTACTGACGTTCCTGGTCGAGTGAGCCGGTCCCATAGTGGAGTGCACTACCCTGCTGGTTAGCATGGTGTGTATGAGTCCCACTATGGGCCGCTCAATGCCCAGTTCAGTCAGAGCACAAGTAATCGCCGTTGGGGTGACGTTGTTAAAGGCGCCTTCTATGTCTAGAAACGCTGCAAGAGAGTATTCCTTGTTGCGGAAGCCTCGTTCTATACTGTACACTAGAGAGTGGAGGGCGGTGTCGGTTGACCTACCCTTACGGTACGCATGCTGTGCGTCAGAGAGTAGGCTATGGTCGATGGTTAGTCTGATATGGGTGTCGATTAGCCTTTCCAGGGTCTTCAACAAGAAGGAAGAGAGACTGATCGGGCGGAAGTCCTTTGGGTTGGTGTGGGAGGGCTTGCCGGCTTTCGGTATAAAAATTACCTTAACGTCCAGCCACCTTGTTGGAATATGGTTTAGAGCAAGGCAGCCGTGGAAGATGGCTGTCAGCCAGGGAAGGGACATATCTAGTGTCCGTTGTAACTGGGCCGGGAAGAACCCATCTGGGCCAGGTGATTTGAAGGGCTTGAAAGAGTTGATAGCCCACTGAATGCGGCCAGGGTTTGAAATGTTGTCAATACTCTGGTCGTCTAAATTCTCCTCTATGTGGAGGTCCTCCACTACATGGGTGTTCTTAGGGAAGTGTGTGTCTAACAGTAGTTCAAGGGTTTCCTGACTGTTTTCCGTCCAGCTGTCAGCATTGGTTTTAAGATAGCCAATGGTTGCTGGAGCTTCAGCTAGAATTTTTCTGAGTCTGGATGCCTCCGCAGTAGATTCTATACTACTGCAGAAGTTAGCCCAGGCTCTTCGTTTTGATATTCTAATTTCCTTTTTGTATAGGCTTAGTTTTGTATGATATAAATTCCAGGTGGATTCGCTATTGTTGTATTTAGCTTTATTGAAGTAAGTTCTACACTCTCTTTTAAGGTTCGCTAGGGTTGGGTTCCACCATGGGGTTTGTGCTTTGTCTTGACTGTTCTGCTTGGGCAAGCCCTTTTTAAGGCCTCACCGCAGATATCAGTAAAAGTGTTAACTAGGCTATCTAATTCTTGACGGTTGCGTATATGTGTCGGAGGAGCGAGTAGGTTCCTGTTGAGGAGATTTTTATAGTATCCCCAGTTGGTTAATCTTAGATTAGTTATGTTCTCGGCGGGAGGATAGTCTAGACTTATTATAAATTCTATGTATCGGTGGTCCGAGAATGAGTGTTCGATCCCCACCTTCCACGCGTCTAGCTGGTTAAGTAAGGGATCAGATATTAGAGTAATGTCTAGTACTTCCCTACTATTTCTAGTGATGAAAGTTGGGTCATTACCTTTGTTGCAGATGAATAGATTTGATTGAAGGAGATAGTCGTAGAGTAACTCACCCCTTTCGTTGGTGTTTGTACTTCCCCATTGTGTGTGGTGTGAGTTAGCGTCCCCGTCCAGGATGAGTTCCTTAGATGAGTGAGTGCGTATGAGTTCTTGTGTAGTGGTGTTTGGTACTGGCCCTTCGTAGTCGTGAGCCAGATAGAATGATGCTATGGTGTGATGGGTGTGTTCGTTTAGCTCCAGTATGACCGTGGTAAGGTCGCCTTCGCTAAACTGTGGAATAAGAAATGTATTAAAGTGTGACTTTGTAAGAATGCAGGTTCTGGTTTTACCCTTGTCCTTGGTGTAAAAAAGCTTGTATAGGGGGGTTGATAAGCCACAGATGTTGTTACCAACAATCTTGCTCTTGAATGAGGACTACGTCTATGTTGCCTGTTGCCAGGCGGGTGAGGAGGGCAGCGGATGCTGCCTTGCTGTGGTGCAGATTAATTTGCAGAAACTGCACCATCTTTGGGACTGGGTTCGGGCTGGGTACCCTCCGCTTCTCCGCTATGTCCTGGAGAACAGAGCGCCCTGGTCGGGTTGTGTCCTGGGTGCACAGCTGCTTCAGGCTCTCTGTCAGCTCCGAGTCGGTTGACACGTAGCCGGTGAGGGTGGCTTCTTCGTGATCTGGTTCGTCGTCGCTCGGGGGTTCGTACGACGCGCAGGCAGCCAGGTTGTCTGCCGCTAACTTATCGGTGTCGTATATGCGTAGCTGCACCTTATCGAACCCGTAGTTCACTCTGTGTTGTTGGGCTGCAAGGGGTTCCAAGCAGGCCTGGTTCAGGAGGATAACCACGCTCATGGTGGCTCGCTCGGTTTTCTCCACCTTGACCACCTTCCAACCGTCTGTTGGAAGTTTTGGGTTGAACCTGGTCAGCAGGCTGAGTACAGCCTCTGGTTCCGACGGCAGCCACACCCTCGCTCTCGGTCGAGACGGGATGTCTGCAGCCTCACAAACTGTCAGCTTGGCCCCGGGGTAGACCTCGCCGACTTTGGTAATTGCAGCCTTGTAGAGTGCTGCCGATCTCTCGTCTTCGCAGGCGATCAACTTTACATTGCCCTGGTACCACCCTGCATCTGTGCAATCGGGTGGCGGGCCTGGGTTTTCGTCCAGCACTTTCAGGGCCACTGATGCAAGAGCCCGTCTAACCAGACCCCATTGGTTTCTTGGGATCCTACCGCCTTCAACGCTCTGGTCGATGACACCAATGATCTTCCGATCCTTTACCACTTCCGCAAAGGATCTCGACCATTGTCCGCGGTTGGTTACCTTAGCCTTCTTGCTCGCTGGTTGAGCTGACTCCATCGACCTCTCTCGCTTGTTGCTGTGGCTGGTGGTCATAGCGATGTCGAAATCTGGGATAATTGCCTTTGCCCAGGCTATGTCCTCTTGGATTTTCAGGTAATCCAATTTCGATGTCTGATCCTCCCGTATCGGATTGGTGGGCAGCCGTTTGAGGATCCTGGAAGCCTTCCTTCTTTCAAGAGGTCCTGCCTGGTTAGGTGGTACCCTCTTAAACTCCTTTGCCCTGGTACTCACCACGAGACCGGCCTTAGCACTCCCCTCAGGTTGGAGTGGCTGGTTAGCCACACCTACGCTGGTGGGAGGCTTGGGCTTGTCGCTATGGCGAGTTGGGCTTAGCCGGCTGCGTTGTTCACTGGCCTTGGCAGGGGTAGACGTCACGTGGACTGGGGTAGTCAGAGCCTTGCTCTTTCTTTCGTCGATGGTTACGACTTCCGACTTTATAAGAGTGTCGGGCTCACGTCTTGTGCAGTCTTTTTGTTTTGTATTTGTTAAGTTCTCCATGTTAATTCCCACGAGCTGCGGAGAAAGGACAGGTCCACCCGGGCAGAGATCCGCCGTACCCGGGTAAGGCTGAATTAGAACAGGCGGTCGCCACTTGCCTGAGCTCACCAATTAAAAACTGAGTTATTTGATGACTCGGGCTCCCAGCCAGATTGACTCTCGGCACGGTACGAGTGACACCTTAGTCCAGCGCGGGGTGAGATGAGTTGTGTGGGTAGGGAAGAGGTAGGTACAGAGCGTGTGGGTAGGGGTGTGTGTGAGCTATTTGTCGGAGGCGGCAGCACAAGCGCGACGTAGGTACTGCTACGGCGCAGATACCCGCTGACTGTCCGGGGCTACTTATTTGCGCTTCGTGTTGGGGGCTTGGTGGTAGCCGGGCCGTGTCCAACTTCCACGCTTATTCGTAGCTACCCTGGAGAACCAGGGCGCTCGCTATCCGCAACCTGCGACCATATAAAAAATATTATTTCGTAGGCTAATATTTATTATGACTATACTAAAGAGTCTTACAAAGAATTCACGACCCACATGGACGATTATGGCAGCCTTTAAAATATTCCTTCCTTCGCCCAAGTCCAGTCAAAACTAAAGCATTGATAGGCTATTATTCATTTATTTTTAGCACCTTGATTTATTCATTTTTCTTGATAATAACATTAATTTTGATTTTACTTCGTTTACTTCATTTCCTTTGCAGCTTCAGAATATTCTCGAATAAGCGTTGTGATTTGAAAAGCCTGCAATGGAAAATAATACTTTTTAGAGTTTATCGAGTAAAGGCAAAGACTAATAATAATATTATATAATAGTAATACAAAACAAGGAAGAACGCTATAATCGAGTACCTCGACTATCAGATACCCGTTACTCAGCTAAAGGGACCAAAGGGAATTGGAGATCTGCAAGCAGCAAAGCGTGATTGAAATGCGCCACCTACCGGCGCTTGTTGTTACAAGGATTTTAATGCGAGTTATATTTCCTTTAATGTTGGTCCGTTGGCGATTACATTTCTCAATAGTTGACATCGTAGATATTACTTTAAGCAATGATAAACGGCGATCCTGGTGCGAAATGTGTGCGAATGCGATCAATGTAGAAGCCAACTGAAGTTTCAGCAGCGACATGTTCGAGCTGAAGATTGGCAACAGCGGCGACGGAAGGCGAGCAGCAAAGGAATGGGCTAACTGTAATTAAGTAGCGCCGATGAGTCGGATGCTCTTGTATAGAGCTTTGGTATGCGACGAGAGTAGAGCTGACTGCGTTCACAGCCTCAGCGTGTCGACGAATCGAAGAAATGAGAAAATGAGCGGGCGTACATTTTCACGACGATAAATTAGGAATTGTTCAATTGTGTATAACTTTCAAGTTTGCAAACACTGCCCCACGTTAGACGCCAAAATGAACGGTGAATTATAGAGCGTTTTTTGTAAATATAACTCATTTAAATCTGAGTATGGGGGTGCAGAATATTTTAAGTAAAAACTGATCGAACAACCGAAACTCAAGAAATAGACGACTTTTCTCTTAAAGGGTACTGCCTTTATTTCCGAACGCTCGTTAAGCCGAGCAGAGCGGAAAGTTATTAGAGGGCTTACAGCTGTACATATGTAAACATTAGGGTCATACAGTATTTTGTTAATAATCTGATCCAACAAGTATTTAAGAACCATCTAAGAGACATAGATGAAACTAAAAGTATTTTCTTAAAATAAAAAAAAAAGGAAAAGAAAATATTTGTTTCTGTGTGCCACTTTTGATCTTCAAAAAGTATTAAATACTCCACTCAGTAAAAATATTACTCTATTATATGCCAGAAAATACGCATTTTACAATTTAAGTATTTATGAAAACGGCACCAGAAATGGATATTGTTTTCTTTGGGGAGATAAAGATGGACGTCGTGGATGCAATGAAATTTGCACAGCCATTTATAAATACCTATTCATTTTAGATACACGAAAAACTTTCAATGAAATAAGTTTGAATTGCGATAGTTTCACTGGACAAAATCGTAATAAGGCTTTGTTGGCTATGCACTCAGGGAAAAAACCGTTCTCAGCGTTCTCGATTTCAGTATTTTCGATCTCAAAAGTGAGCCAAGAACGACTCATACTAAAAATACTAAAATCGTCATCGAAGTCTTCTCAGTTTGAGAACGGGCCTTTGAGAATGGTCGATCTTGATTTCAGTATGAATCGTTCTCGGATTCAACATCGCATCGATCTCGATTTCGAGAGTAACCGTTCTCGGTTTCAACATCGAAAAGATCTCGGTTTCGAGAAGAACCGTTCTCGGTTTCAACATCGCATCGATCTTGCTTCCAGAACCCATTCTCAATAAAAATGCTAAATTTTTTAAATTTATATTTATTTTAGCCTTACGGCTTTAATGTCATTATTAAGGGTATATACATGGAGGGGGGGCGTTACAAAGTCTGTCAAATTAAAAATGTAGTTTCTTAATGGACTTTTGATTGATTGTATGCTATGGGCTTCAAAACATAAATTAGTTTGTTCTTCCTCATCCTTTTGTATGTAATATTACCAAAGAAGAAACTTTAGAATGTCCTAATTCTGGCCAGTCTTGCATGAATTCTAAATTGCATAGCGATTTTACATCATCTTGGCGAATTTTACATGTTTTTTTCCAGAGTCTACAGACTTCGCTCCAATCCGATGAGTCTCTCTTTAAATGCAATTTTAATGACAGTGATAGTCCCTTGTCGTAGTCTTCAAAATCTTGTGGAATATTTTCATCATCTTCTTTGCTAGATACAACTTTGGGACGTCTCTTCTTATACTTAGAATATAACTATCCACTGGGGTTTCTATGTTTTTTCCCCAAGGAATAAAATAATAGTCCTTAAGATAAAAGCAGAATGTTTAAAAATTAAATTAAAATGGTTTTTGATTGTGGTTTAAGTATTACCCGGCTTTGAGCTTCGCAAGGATAAATGCTTATAATCTCGTCCAACAACTTCGAAAAATCTGCGGTTTGATCAACAATGTTGTTGCGGAAAATCTCTTCTGTGATTATATTTATTAAAAAATTCCTTTGCGTTTCCGTCAACACTTTATTGTTGAGTAAATCGCGGCCCAGTTCTGACGATTGTAGTAAGGAACGCAAGCTCTATGAAATATATACAATTTTTTGTTAGCTAATATTACATAATTTGTTTTCGGAAAAAGTTAATTTGAATAAGATGCGATTACCTGTTTCAGCACATTATTGGTGCTTTTATAAACAATTCAGTCGCTACTTCTTCCTTAACTGGAACTGCGTTTGGCACTTAACTTAAAATATCTAAATTGTCAAAACAGAACTGATACGAGCGCGATTATTCTTAATGTATCATCACTTTTGCGGAACAGAATGTATTAAGTTTTTAAGTTTTTTTCTAATTTCTAGGTCAACCAAGGGAAAAAGTTGTTATATTAATTTGTAGTATTGTTAAGATATCTGAAATAAACAACATGGCATCCTTACTTTTTTTGTTTATATTTTAATTAAGGAGTTATCGTTAACTTGAGTATTCCTAAATTCCTGAAGCAGGTCCTCCAATTTTTGCTCGTCTTCGTTGTCACTCATTACACTGTTAAGCCGCACAGTTTCACCACATAGGCACCGCTTATTTCGATAACTTCGATAACGGTAACTTCAAGAGAGGATTTTGGTCTCTCTCCTCTCCTCTCCTCAGGAGAGTCTCCTGTCACTCTCATTTTTTCTACGTCTTCCCCTCACGTCCCTCGTCAACAACCACAGAACCGAGATTGATTTTAGTTCGGAATACTAAAATCGACATCGCTTTCGTCATGAAACCGAGAAGAAAAATGTGAGAACACAATACTAAAACCGAGAAGAACCGATCTCGGTTTTTTCCGTTCTCAATTTTACTGGGTGTGATAGCTTATTTTCTAAATTCAGTGACATTTATTGAATTTATTAAAATAACATACTTATTGCCAGGTCATACAATAATGCCTGTTGACTCAGTTCATAGCACAATTGAGTAATTTACTCGATATAGAACAGGGTGGGCTCCTAGTGAGTGGCATACAATTATTAGAAGAGCAAGAACCAAACCTTTTTCATATGAATGAATGTTCAGATTGTTATAATTGGAAATTATTTTTTAATATACTTACATTAAAAGGTAATAAATTACATTTAAGTTTGCTTCGGTCAGCTACTTTTAACAAAGAGAGCTTAATGCTTAAATGCGGGTATTTTGAAAACAGCCATTAAAAACCCATTAATATACGTTTTAATCAATATAATTAGTTTATATACTGGAGAATTACACATATCTTAAAATAAGTTTAATAACTTAAAATTACCTTGCCATAAAAAATTCTACTCCAAGCCCATTTCATGACGAGTATTATAGCCTTAAGACATCGAAACAAATTAGAGAAACCTTAAACGAAAGCGACGAAGATGGTTGAAAGGAAATAAATTAAGTTATTTAATTACATACTTTAATATCTATAAATATATTGATCAAAATAGATATATAAATAAATTTATTTTCAAAATATCACCAATAAAAATGAATAAAAATCATTTATCTCTGAAGACCAGCCACAAAAATAACGTAAGTGCCAAAAATAGTCGAAGTTACAGAAATAACACCTTAAAACGAATATAATATTTATATGAAACCCAAAATGGACTGCCTTTCATATTTCCAAAAAATTCAACCTACGAAACCGCAAATAATAAAAAGTCTTATGAGTCAATTCAATTCCAACTTCACCATTAAATACTAGATGGCATCGAAACGAATCCTAAAATATTTGAGTGGCACGAAGACCCTCGGACTCTGTTTTAGAAAACAGCAGAAGCCATTTAGTGCGTGGTAGATGCAATTTATCGGATCGTCGTTCGTACTCTGGCTAGAGAGGCATTAGCCTGGGAGGCAAAAAAGCAAGGATCAGTTGCTTTATTAAGCATCATTTGCTGTATATGCATATATTTAAATTAGTACGGATCTTCAATGACAACCAAGGCGCCCGGCAACTGGCCAAAGGCTTCGAATTTCATCCTCGAAACAAGCATATTGACGTACGTCACCACTTTATTTATCTTAATCATTAGAGTGGCGATATTTTGTTTGAATATATGCAAAGAGCGTATGCCAGCAGATGTCCTTACTAAGGGATAAGGCAAAACAAGGAAGAACGCTATAGTCGAGTACCTCGACTATCAGATACCCGTTACTCAGCTAAAGGGACCAAAGAAAAATGGAGATATGCAAGCAGCAAAGCGAGATTGAAATGCGCCACCTACCGGCGGTAGACAGATTTGAGCGATGTGGGCGTTAGAGTGGGCGTGGCAAAGTTTTTTTTGGATCAATCGATAGGTATTGACGAGACCAATACATTTCAGTTAAATTATTATTAAATTTTTTATCTAGCATGAAAGTTGTGGGCGGTTTGTGGGCGTTAGAGTGGGCGTGGCATATTCGCGTAACAAACTTGCGCAGCGCTCCAGCCTACGGAATCTAAATCTGAAATCCCATTTCTCTATCTTTGATATTTTCCGAGATATCCGCGTTCATATTTACGATTTTTTTGAAGTTTGTGGGCGGCTTGTGGGCGTGGCAAACTTTTTTTTGGGTCAATCGATAGGTATTTACGAGAACAATACATTTCAGTGAAAATTTTTAATTTAGCATCAAAACTGTAGGAGCCACAGTTTTGGGCGGTTTGTGGGCGTTAAAGTGGGCGTGGCACTCTGCTGAAATAAACTTGCGCTGCGTAAGAATCTCAGGAATCTGCACGTTTAGCTCTTATAGTTTCCGAGATCTTAGCGTTCATCCGGACGGACAGACGGACGTGGCTAGATCGACTCGGCTAGTGATCCTGATCAAGAATATATATACTTTATGGGGTCGGAAACGCTTCCTTCTGCCTGTTACATACTTTCCGACGAATCTAGTATACCCTTTTACTCTACGAGTAACGGGTATAACAAGGAAGAACGCTATAATCGAGTACCTCGACTATCAGATAACCGTTACTCAGCTAAAGGGACCAAAGGGAAATGGAGATCTGCAAGCAGCAAAGCGTGATTGAAATGCGCCACCTACCGGCGCTTGTTGTTACAAGGGTTTTAATGCGAGTTATATTCCCTTTAATGTTGGTCCGTTGGCGTTAACATTGCTCAATAGTTGACATCGTAAATATTTCTTAAAGCAATGATAAACGGCGTTCAATTTGCGAAGTGCGGCGAGCAGCGATCCTGGTGCGAAATGTGTGCGAATGCGATCAATGTAGAAGCCAACTGAAGTTTCAGCAGCGACGGGGGCGATCTGAAGATTGGCAACAGCGGCGACGGAAGGCGAGCAGCAAACTGTAATTAAGTAGCGCCGATGAGTCGGATGCTCTTGTATAGAGCTTTGCGATGCGACGAGAGTAGAGCTGACTGCGTTCACAGCCTCAGCGTGACGACGAAACGAAGAAATGAGAAAATGAGCGGGCGTACATTTTCACGACTATAAATTAGGAATTGTTCAATTGTGTATAACTTTCAAGTTTGCAAACACTGCCCCACGTTGGACGCCAAAATGAACGGTGAATTATAGAGCGTTTTCTGTAGATATAACTCATTTAAATCAGAGTATGGGGGTGCAGAATATTTTAAGTAAAAACTGATCGAACAACCGAAACTCAAGAAATAGACGACTTTTCTCTTAAAGGGTACTGCCTTTATTTCCGAACGCTCGTTAAGCCGAGCAGAGCGGAAAGTTATTAGAGGGCTTACAGCTGTACATATGTAAACATTAGGGTCATACAGTATTTTGTTAATAATCTGATCCAAGAAGTATTTAAGAACCATCTAAGAGACAAAGATGAAACTAAAAGTATTTTCTTAAAATAAAAAAAAGGAAAAGAAAATATTTGTTTCTGTGTGCCACTTTTGATCTTCAAAAAGTATTAAATACTCCACTCAGTAAAAATATTACTCTATTATATGCCAGAAAATACGCATTTTACAATTTAAGTATTTATGAAAACGGCACCAGAAATGGATATTGTTTTCTTTGGGGAGATAAAGATGGACGTCGTGGATGCAATGAAATTTGCACAGGCATTTATAAATACCTATTAATTTAAGATACACGAAAAACTTTCAAGGAAATAAGTTTGTATTGTGATAGTTGCACTGGGCAAAATCGTAATAAGGCTTTGTTGGCTATTACTGTTTTTATGCTATGCCTATTTCATGAAATCAATTCATGAAATGAACAAATTCGTGTATGCATAAACACCGTTTCATGAATTCGATAACACACGAAAGAAGACTATGAATTCAGTCCCAATTTAAGAAATGCTGAGGCACAGCCTACTTCACAGCCTACTACTCTATAGAGTTCTATCAAACAAAAACACCTCTTAACGAGGTAGAAAGTAGTGTCGAACGCGCCTTTAACAAAAATGTCTGATATCAACAATTGTGACGAAAAATTATATTACATTCGATAAAATAAATAAACAATATTAAATTTATGATTTCGGCCCGCAACAGTACATATTTTTTTTTTCTTGTTTACTCGAATAAGTATTAAATATTACGTATACGGAGCTGAAACGAGTTGCACTTTTTATCGCTTAATATCTTCCAAACGGTCATTTTTAGGGCAAAAAGTGTTATACATGAAAAGTTGAGGAATCTCAAGGGCTATATGAAATCGTTCGACTCAATTTTGAGAAAATAGTCAAAAAGTAGTTTTAAAAAAAAACTTTTTATCATAACTCAAATTCTATTATATTCAGAAAACTTTACTATAGGGGTATTTAGCAAATTAAATTATCTTTTCAAAGATATATAGCACGTTTCTGTAGCATTAGTTGTTTAGATACTATAAGCATTTTAAGTCTGGCCTTTTTTTTTATTTCCCGCTAAACTAGCGGGTTTTTCCAAAAGTCGTAGAACAAACGTTTTCTATTTCAAGCTGCTTTATACACCCATAAGGTTTCCAAAACCCTAAAACTAAGATGGGATGCATACAAACCCACAAACAAAGGGACAAACATTTTCATTTTGGGAAGAAGAAGAAAATCTTGTTTTTTGAATTACTTTTGAACGGAACATCGATTTTCAACACATGAGATGTCATTCGACGCGTATTCTCAGTAAAAATAAAACTAGCTAAACAGCCGGGGTCTTTTATCCCCACCGTATCCAGCTGCTCCAATTTTCTAAATTTTTACTTTTACACTTTCATCGCTTTCTCTCCCAAACAAATCTATATTTCGAAAGTCTTTGTATGCAATCTTCTTAGTTTTTGAAATACCTTTCGATTGGTGTATCACTCGTTGCGATCGGACTATAATTGCAGATTTTCAATTCTGCGGCTATATATAGTAGTTGTCTTCGCACGCTCTCTTGCGCGCTTCGCCACTACGTGTACTGCCGTACACAGTGATATCAAACTCAACAAATTTAACAGCTTTACTAATGTCATTTCATGAATTTGTCTGTGTTGTATAAACAGGGGCTATTATAATTTCATGTATTGGAGAATGCATGAAATTCATAGCATAAACATAGTATATGATAGCTTATTTTCTAAATTCAGTGACATTTATTGAATTTATTAAAATAACATACTTATTTCCAGGTCATACAATGATGCCTGTTGACTCAGTTCATAGCACAATTGAGTAATTTACTCGATATAGAACAGGGTGGGCTCCTAGTGAGTGGCATACAATTATTAGAAGAGCAAGAACCAAACCTTTTTCATATGAATGAATGTTCAGATTGTTATTTGTTGAACGTTGATGCACTAGGAGCAGTCCAAACAAGTGGCCCAAACGACACCAAGCACGTGCTTGTTACGCGCGGGCCCATTTTTATTTCGGGCAAATACGGTTCGCGAGGAAGGTACATAAAACAAAGAAAGACAGGACAAAACATAGATCAACAAGACTAAAGCAAATGAGCTAAGATTTTAGTTTTTAATACAGGGATAGAAGTTAAGGAACGAATTAAATGATATAGGATGTTTTAATTATTACAAAGAACGCGAAAAGGCTCTTGCTGACTAAAATGAGATGAACATCGTGGTATAGTTGATAGGATAGTAGTTTCGCATGAGTCTAACAGGCGGCTTACCAAATCTACAGAATCAATATCGCCTCTGATAAGATTATTCATAAAAATAGTACCAAGCATAGTTCTTCGGCTTATTAGACTAGGCAAATTAATTAATAGCAATCTACTCGAGGAAGAAGGCAACCTGACGTTTTGATCCCAGTTCAAACCACGTAAGGCAAAAAGAAGAAATTGTTTCTGTACGGACTCTATACGGTCAATGTGCACTTGATACTGAGGACTCCAAACGGAAGAACAGTATTCTAAATTAGGACGGACAAGGGAGGTAAATAATAATTTGGTAGTGTATGGATCATCAAATTCTTTATCATAGCTTTATTTACAGTAGAGGTTATGTGGGAGTCAAATTTAAGTTTAGGATCTAGGAGAACACCTAGGTTAGGTTATGTTAGAGCGGCTGCCAAATCATTGACACACTTAGTCCTTAAAAGGTCCATTGTGGTACCGCGTGGATCTGTATCCCCTTTCTTAAAAATCTGCTGCCTTTATTGCAGCTGGCTTAGCATAATTCCCATCCGGTTGCTTTAATGAATTTTATTATTCGTTTTAGGCTTATGTTCGCCAGTTCAGATAGACTGCTCATGAAGGGAGTCTAGATCTGCTCAGGGCCGGGCAGGAACAAAACAGGTGTTCCACCGTTTCCTCTTCCTCCTCGTCCCTGCAGCTTCTGCAGAAATCGTTTCGGGGCGCGCCCAATCTGCTTGCGTGTGTGCCAACCAACCAGTGGCCTGTTAACACTCGTATTACCATTCCGCACTCGGTACGGTTTAGTCTTAATAGTTTCGAAGTTCTCTTCGCGTCAATGATTGGCCATGTCTGGCGAGAGATGCGACAGTGCTTAACATGTGTCCATGCTAGGCTCGCAAGTTTCTTATAATGGTTTTTAATGTGAAGCTTGCAGGTGGCCATCGGCATACCAATGTTCTCCTTGTCCGGAAGGAGAGGAACGGTAGTGCCATGCCTGGCCAGCTCATCTGCAATACAATTGCCTGTAATGTTCCGGTGACCCGGGACCCATATCAGGTAAATTTTAAACTGCAGAGCCATCTCGTGCAGAGATTTGCGGCAGTTTGATATGGTGTGGGACTTTGTATTGGTCGAGATAATCGACCTGATAGCCGCCTGACTATCACTATAAATGTTAATCAGTTTATTCTGACAGTTTGCATCGTTCAGAAGCATCAAAGCTTCAATTATGGCAAATACTTCCGCCTGGAAGACGCTACAGTGATCCGGAAGTCTGAAGGATTTCCTGATATTAAGTTGTTCGGAGTATATACCTCCTCCGACTTGATTATTTAATTTTGAGCCGTCAGTGTAGAAGTTGACTGCCTCTGTAGGGCCCGGCTGGCCTTGCTCCCAGTCTTCTCTGGTTGGGAGCAATGCTTCAAAGGGGGTGTGGATGTATTCAATAGGTTTGCATAGATCTGTACTGGGTGGGATCATTGTGTCTTGCTGGAGTATCCTGGCATGACCGTATGTTTGGGGTTTCCACTGCCCTAAGTCCCTCATCCGAACCGCAGCTATCTTAGCTCGTTCCATGCCGGCTAAGTCCAGACTTGGAAGGTTCAGAATAGCATTTAGCGCCTCGTTGGGGGTGGTGCGAAGGGCTCCGCTTATGCATAAGGATGCCATTCGATGTACCTTGTTTAGGTTTGTTGTGGTTGTCTGCTTCATTAGCGCGGGCCACCATATTGACACTCCGTAGAGCGGAATAGGCTTAACTATCGCTGTGTGTATCCATTTGACGATTTTTGAGGGCATGCCCCATTTCGTTCCGATGGCCTTTTTGCAGGAGTAGAGGGCAATTGTTGCCTTCCTCGTTCTCTCTTGGCTGTTTAGTCTCCATGTCAGACGCTTATCTAATACTAACCCCAAATACCTGGCGTTGTCACTGAAGGAGAGAGAGCAGTTATTTAATATTGGTGGGTTTAGTTGAGGAATCTTGTATCTGTTTGTAAACAGCACCAGTTCCGTTTTCGAGGGGTTTACCCCTAGACCTCTTTCTGTTGTCCAGTCAGAGAGTATTTTAAGTTTGGCCGTCATTAGATCGCAAAGTGTCTGAGGAAATTTTCCTGAGAAAATAATGGCTACATCGTCCGCATATGCCACAACCTTGCATCCACCCCCTTCCATGTAGCACAACAGCTTATTTACTGCGATGTTCCATAGCAGGGGGAGAGTACACCACCCTGAGGGGTTCCCCTGTTCACGAACCTTGTTTGTGTTGAGATTCCTAGGGTGAAGGTTACCATTCTGCTCGTCAGCAATTTATGGATTAACTCCACGACTTGGATCTCAACACCCAGGTCGGTGAGGGATTCGGTAATGGCTGTAGGGAGAACATTGTTGAAAGCGCCCTCTTTGTCCAGAAATGCAGCAAGTGCGTATTCCTTGTGATTGAGTGACTTTTCGATTTGGCTGACTACCGCGTGTAGAGCTGATTCGGTGGACTTGCCTTTTGAATATGCATGCTGCGCTGCTGATAACTGTTTCGAGTCTATGACTGACCTGATGTGCAGTCCAATCAGTCGCTCAAAGCTCTTAAGGAGAAAGGATGTCAGACTTATGGGCCTAAAATCTTTCGTCATCGTGTGCGAGGCATTGCCCTCCATGTTGATGGCAACGTTCCTATCCTAAGAATGGTACGGAAAATTGTCTTTAGCCAGTTGATGGCAAGTTGACCTGCGTGTTGGATGTGCGCAGGTGAGAGATGATCGGGTCCTGGTGATTTGAAGGGTTTGAAGCTGTTTATGGCCATACCAAGTCAATGCTTAGACCTGCATGATTTTCTGGGAGACGTTCTACCGGGAGACTACCCGGAAAGTGGGTGTCTAGTAGTAGGCTTAGGGACTCCTCACTAGAGTCTGTCCACGAGCCATCTGGTTTTTGAAGGTACCCCAAGGAGGGGGTTGTTTTGGAGAGGATCTTCCTAAGCCGAGCTGCATCGGCTGTTTCCTCTATGTTTGAGCAGAAGGTCTGCCAAGCTGATCTTTTTTCTTTCCTTATGGCCTTCTTGTAGGAGGCTAGTTCTAACTTGTACTGCTTTTGCCCTGTTAAAAAGGGTTCTGCAACTGGATCTGAGTTCTGAAAGTTTCTGTGTCCACCAAGGAGGCTTTTTGGTTCCTCTCGGTTTGCGTTTAGGGTGGGCTGCTTCGAAAGCCGAGTTGCAGGCATTCGTGAACATCCCTACTATGTTATCCAGACTGAGTATACCACTGTTGTCATTTGGGGGTTCTATTGGAAGAATGTTTAGTAGGGCTTCCCTATAAGCGCGCCAGTTGGTACGTCTATAGTTGACGAATTCAGCTGGAGTAGAAGGGTCTAGTGATAAAGTGGTTTCTATAAATCTATGGTCAGAGAAAGAGTGTTCGTTTGAGACTTCATAGTTTCTGACTGCTTCTAGCAGATTACCTGACTTCATGGTAAGGTCAATGACTGTTTGACTATTTTTTGTGATAAAGGTGGGGGTATTACCCCTGTTGCATAGAAATAGATCTGAGCCAAAGATGAAGTTAAAAAGAGACTCACCCCTGTTGTTGCTTGTATGGCTTCCCCACTGAGTGAGGTGAGCATTTGCGTCGCAGCCGATTATCAGTCCTATTTTGAGCGCCTTGCTATCTTTGACCAGTGTCCGGACAAGCTCGTCTGGGGGGTCTTCCTTCTCGAAGGCCATGTAAGCTGAAGCCAACCTGATTGTAGCCGCTGGAAGCTCCAGACTTGCTACGGTGTTGTCTCCGTTGCTGTAATTATGAAGCAGAAATATGCTAAGGTGCCTTTTGGCTAGAATGCAGGTTCGAACTTTACCTTCTTTTGGATCAAGCAGCAGCTTGAAATCTTTGGTACCCAGTACAGCAACCTTGCCTCCTACCACCCAAGGCTCCTGTATGAGTACTAGGTCTGCCCCGCCGTCAGCCAGGCGGAGCAGGAGGGCAGCCGACGCTGCTTTACTGTGATGGAGGTTCACTTGCAGTAGTCTTAGCGACATTTGCCGTGTTCCTCTCCACCACTGTGACGTCCGCTTCCTCGCTGCCGCTGAGGTCGCCGTCGTCTTCGTCCGCCGGATTCATCGCCTGCATCCCTCTGCTTAGCGACGCGTCGGTTGAGTAGCCATCTTCCGGTTCATCATCTCCAGGAGCCTCTATCTCCTCGGGAAAGACCTGCTCGGCTGGGTTGCCGGTCGGGTCCTCCTTCGAGTTAGAGTCTCCCTTGTAGACTTTGATGCGGATGGCACTGAATCCGAAGTTCAGCTCCCCGTGAGCGGCCTCTATTGGGGATACTGACTCCTTATTCAGTACCACGATGGCCTGGCTGATCGGCCCCTCGTGAGGTTCCACCTTTACGACTTTCCAGTCGTGCGTGGGCAAATTGGGGTTGCATCTTTGCAACATAAAGAGGATGTCCTCCGGTGCTTTGATAGACGACGGCAGCCATATCCTCGCTCGTGGTCTGCTGGGGACGTCGCACCAATCTAGTGCAACGATTTCCGCCCCAGGATACACCTCTCCGAGCTTCTCCGTCGCCTTCTTGTAGAGGTCAGCTGATCTCTGACTGTCGCAAGACACCACCTTGACGCTGCCCTGGAACCAGCCTGCGTCCTTGCAACATGGCGTCGGTTGGGGGAAGTCCCGGAGCAAAGCCATGCAGATGACCGCTAGCTGCTCCTCGACCGCCTTCCACTGGTTTCTTGGGATCCGGCCTCCGGGGTTTCCCTTATCAACCAGTCCAATCAGAACCATGTCCCCCGCTATCTCCGCAAATGACAGGTTCTGTTGGACCCTAGATCTCTTTGCCGCAGGTCCAGGCAACTCTAGAGATCGTTGTCTCTTTGGCTGTGCACTTACAGCATTAGGCTTCTCTTGCCCGTAGTTGGGGAGCACCGTCTTCGCCCATTCCACCTTCTTCAGCCATTCGGCTGAGGAGTTGGCAATCTTGCTCCTGTTATATGAGCGGAGTGTCTGCGCGGCAGTCCGCTTCTCCGCATAGCTGACTTTATTTTGCTCGCTGGTTGGAGCGACCGTCTTAGTCATACCTCCTGCAGTTTTTGGCGCCGGCGCGCACTATGCAGAGGTGCTGGCGGCCGACTGTCTTCCACCTATCCCTTTTGAAATAGCCCCCGAGCTGGTGCCAGCACAGGCGGAGCCAACGCTCGCAGATCCTGTCGCACCCACCTTCTCCTCCGTCACGGGTTTCTTAGGAGTGCCCGGCTCCATTGTGCTTTTATTTTTATTTCTGTTGGCATTCATATTTGATTCCCACGAGTTGCGCAGAAAGGGAAGGTCCACCCGGGCAGAGATCCGCGATGCCCGGGTAAGGCGATAAATAGAGCAGGGGGCCGCCATCTCCCTGAGCCCACCGTTAGAGACTGAGCTAGTTTTTAACCCGGGCCCTCAGCCAGGCTGACGGTCCGATTTACACCTTAGTCCGGCCCTGGGTGAGATGTTGTGTTGGATAGGAAGGAGGTAGGTTGTGCGTTTGGGGAAAAAGGGTTGTGTAGAGCAACTATTTAAATGCGGCTGAACAATTGGCATCGACGGTACTGCCGCTAAACAGCGACAGATACCCGCTGGCTGTCCGGGGCTGTTTATTACAGAGGTTTCGGTCTGACGGAATCCGTTTGACCTAGCTTACTGCTATTCACAGCTGGCCTTATAGGCCGTTCGCTATCCGCAACCTGCGACCCGCTTGGTCGCCTCCAGCTAGGCGTCCTCGGAACCATCTCACAAGTTCCTTGGACCAAGAGGAGAACACCTAAATCGTTTACTGAGTATATTCGGTCCAGGGACATGTTCTGAAGAGAGTAACTTATGAACGTTGGCGTACCCCTATAAAAAGTCATAACGTTGCATTAGAGATAGTTTAAATTCAAAAGGTTGTACTGACACCATTCCTGGAATCTATTAATGTCTGACTGCAAGCAGAAACCAGACTCAATATTATTATATGAAAAACAAAGCTTAACATCATCAGCATACATTAGTACACGAGAGTGAGTTCCCTTCAGTATCACGTGGGACATGTCCTCTTGCACAAGTGAAGAACAAGTGACGCTCCATATAAAAAATTGTATGGGATGTCCGAATTTTCACAAGTGAAAATTCAAATGAAAATTTTTCGAAGTCCTACGGGATTTCACTTGTTCCTTATACTCATTTTTCGTATGGCCTGTCACGTGCCGGTGACACGTCCCAAGTGAATCACTTGTGAAAATCAGAATTTTTCCATGAGTTTCCACTTGTGGAATCACTTGCAAGTGACACGTCCCAAGTGAAATCACTTGTGAAAATCAGAATTTTTCCATGAGTTTTCACTTGTGAAATCACTTGCACGTGACACGTCCCAAGTGAAATCACTTGTGAAAATCAGAATTTTTCCTATGAGTTTTCAATTATGAAAATATAGAATTTAAAATACATACATATTTAATTTCATTTTAATTAGATGGTATTATTTAAATTTTCAAAAATTGGACAATTATTGTTTCTGTTTTTTTGTTTCGTAGGCTTATTTTTAACGTTAGTCATCGCTGTTTTTAAACCTTTGTCCTCTGAATCCTTGTCCAACGCTCCTGAAAAAACATATGTTTAAAAAATGCGTTTTATTTGTTTATTTGTAAATTTACCTTTTATAGCTGTGTTTAACCTTTTGCAGGTTTTTTATTGGCACAAAACATTTCGTCATCCACTTTCGGCTAACGGAACCCATTGAATACCTTCAAAATATACGTACTAACTAAGATCAATGCACAACATCTTAAACTTAACGTAGCACTTACCTGACTTTATTATATTAACTTAAAGAGACGACTAAAGTAACTCTGCTGCGCACAATTAAAATGGATGCTTCCCTTTCAATCACTCAAACAGAATGCACCAAGTCTTCTCACTCCTTTACATGATTTCTTTTGTTTTCTCTTCGCTGTTGGCGCGTGCCACTGCACTTGTACCCTTTCTAAGGCGAAATATATCCGACTATGTAATTTGTACTTCTTAAGTAAAAAATACAATACGAATTTTTTAAAAATGTTAATACTAATACTACTAATGTCTTAAATATTGAAATCAATTTTAACGGACTAACTTCCTATCAATCAAAAACACCTCTTAACGAGGTAAAAAGTAGTGGCGAACGCGCCTTTAACAAAAATTTCTGATATCAACAATTGTGACGAAAAATGATATTACATTCGATAAAATAAATAAACTATATTAAATATTAAATAACAGATTTTCGGTTTGAAAAAATCTAATAAGAATATTTTTCATCAAATTGGTTTTTTCTTGTTTATTCCAATAAGTATGAAATATTTCGTATAGGAGCTGAAACGAGTTTCACTTTTTATCGCTTAATATCTTCCAAACGGTAATTTTTAGGGCAAAAAGTGTTATATATCAAAAGTTGAGGAATCTCAAGGGCTATATGATTTAAAATTTAAGAAGAGATCGTTTGACTCAATTTTGAGAAAAAAGTCAAAAAGTGGATTTAAAAAATAACTTTTTGTCATAACTCTAAATCTATTATATTTAGACAACTTTACTATATGAAGGGTATTTAGCAAATTATATCATCTTTTCAGAGATATATAGCACGTTTCTGTAGCAATAGTTGTTTAGATACTATAAGCATTTTAAATCTGTATTTTTTTTTGGATTTTCCTCTAAACTATCGGGTTTTTCCAAAAGTCGTAGAACAAACGTTTTCTAATTCATTGGGTTTCCAAAACCCTAAAACTAAGATGAGATACATACAAACCCACAAACAAAGGGACAAACATTTTCATTTTGGGAAGAAGACGAAAATCTTGTTTTTTGAATTACTTTTGAAAGGGACGTCGGATTTCAACAAATGAGGTGTCACTCGACACGTAATCTTAGTAAGAAAAAAACTAGCTAAACAGATGGGGGCTTTTATCCCCACCGTATCCAGCGGATCCAATTTTCTAAATTTTTACCTTTACACTTTCACTGCTTTTTCTCCCAAAGTCTTGGTATGCAATCTTCTTAGTTTTTGTGATACCTTTCGATTGGTGTATCACTCGTTACGATCGGATAATGGCAGATTTTCAATTCTGCGGCTATATACAGTAGTTGTCTTCGCACGCTCTCTTGCGCGCTTCGCCACTACGTTTACTGCCGTCCACAGTGATAATTACACAAAAAAAATATATTTTAATAAAAATGTATAATAAGTAGATATAACATTATAAGTAAATCCAAATTACTAAATTTTACTATAATCAAATAATTTACTTTTATAAAACAATATCAGTTGTATATTTTCGATACACAATAATGCTCCTAAAATATTAGGGCATTCACATGTCGCTGCTCCACGAAAATTTTTCCGCCGAAATATTAGTCGCTAGCCGAACATAACGGGGAGACGCAATAAAAATTAACGGACCGGCCGAAATTTGTCTCTGCGAGCGCGGAGTGCAGGCAGATTATAAGACAAGAAAGAGAGGGAAATATCCGAATATCTGCCTCTCTTTGTTGCACGATCGTTTTCGTAGGCAGTCTTCTACGCTGCGCCGACTGCTCTGCTGACGTCAACAGCGGAGGAGCGTTTTAGGCACAAAAAAAACAAAAAAAGCTTTTTGCCTTGAGCCATGTCACCGCGTCCCTACTGCAGAACTGAAGGGTTACTATAGAGGGAAGATCATTTATAAACAGAGTAAACAGCAAAGGGCCTAAATAGCAGAAACAAGGACTCCAGAGCTTTTGGTACCTATGGGTACTGCTGTCAGTGAAGCTTTAGGTCCCCCAGCCCCAGTGGATGCCGGCATTGCTGCCGTTACCGATCGGGTAAAAATATTTGAAGCTAAGTTGGGATTTGAAACTGATGCCTTTACTTGAACAGATTTTGAAGGAGCGGTCTTTTTGCGTTTATGTGACCCTACTGACATTTTTTTATTATCAAGGTCCACCTTAAACTCTTTAAAATCAGCAACTACGCTCATGAGTTTATCGAACAGTTTCATAAAACGATCATTGGTCAGCGCAACATAGCCATCAAAATCACGATCTATTTCCACGAGTACGAGTATAGACGAGTACCAAGTCCACGAAAAACCAACACGCAGATCAATATAATCTTTTACTCTGCCAACAAGTCCAGTACATTTTGGGTGTATGACTAGGTTGCAGAGACGACAGTAAATAAAAACGTCATTAGGTGACGATCCAAACTGACAATCTTTTTTGCAACAAAAAAGAGCCATTTTTAATTTAAGAAAAAAAGTTATTAATAAAACCAAAGAATCAAAAGAATTATAAATACCTCACTTAATTTGACACTGGGATCAAACAAATAAAAATGTAGACACACAAGAACACAAAAGTATAAGAGCGCGTAGAGACTGCGAGAGAGCGCAACAGAGTGGCTGTCGACTGAGCGTGGCTTGCGAAACACAAACAAAATGTACACGACAACAGTTTAGACGACAAGAAACGGGAGAGAGATTACAAGAAAGTTATGGGAAACAACAACAAAAGCTATTGAAACCAATGCACCAAAGCGTACAGAAGTTACAATAACAAAATGCACAGGCTAAAAACAGAGTTAGGTTTTGTTAAAATTTCTACAATAAAATAGACAATTAAACATAAACAGACGATTTAAAACACAAGCACGGCTGGTTATGATGGACTAAGTCACAAAGCAAGGCACCAGTATCACAGATATTAATGACAAATTGACAAAAATCACAGAGCACAAGATAAACACAACCGGTCACAAGCGACGCTAAATCGATTTTTTTTTTATAATTGGAAATTATTCTTTTATATACTTACATTAAAGGATAATAAATTACATTTAAGTTTGCTTCGGTCAGCTACTTTTAACAAAGAGAGCTTAAAGTTTAAATACGGGTATTTTGAAAACAGCCATTAAAAATCCATTAATATACGTTTTAATCAACATACAATTAGTTTATATACTGGAGAATTACAAATATCTTAACATAAGTTTAATAACTTAAAATTACCTTGCCAAAAAAATTCTACTCCAAGCCCATTTCATGCCTTAAGACATCGAAACAAATTAGAGAAACTTTAAACGAAAGCGACGAAATAAACGAAATAAATTTAATTATTTAATTACTTACTTTAATATCTATAAGTATATTGATCAAAATAGATATATAAATAAATTTTTTTTCAAAAAATCACCAATAAAAATGAATAAAAATCATTTATCTTAACCCCCATTTTTTAACTGAGCTGCCCTAAAGACCAACCACAAAAATTACGTAAGCGCCAAAAATATTCAAAGTTACAGAAATAACACCTTAAAACGAATATAATATTTATATGAAACCCAAAATAGACTGCCTTTCATATTTCCAAAAAATTCAACCTACGAAACCGCAAATAATAAAAAGTCTTATGAGTCAATTCAATTCCAACTTCACCATTAAATACTAGATGGCATCGAAACGAACCTAAAATATTTGAGTGGCACGAAGACCCTCGGACTCTGTTTTAGAAAACAGCAGAAGCCCTTTAGTGCGTGGTAGATGCAATTTATCGGATCGTCGTTTGTACTCTGGCTAGAGAGGCATTAGCCTGGGAGGCAAAAAAGCAAGGAACAGTTGCTTTATTAAGCATCATTTGCTGTATAAGCATATATTAAAAGTAGTTCGGATCTTCAATGACAACCAAGGCGCCCGGCAACTGGTCAAAGGCTTTGAATTTCATCCTCGAAATAAGCAAATTGACGTACGTCACCACTTTATTTATCTTAATCATTAGAGTGGCGATATTTTGTTTGAATATATGCAAAGAGCGTATGCCAGCAGATGTCCTTACTAAGGGATAAGGCAAAACAAGGAAGAACGCTATAGACGAGTACCTCGACTGTCAGATACCCGTTACTCAGCTAAAGGGACCAAAGGAAAATTGAGATATGCAAGCAGCAAAGCGAGATTGAAATCACCTACCGGCGGTAGACAGATTTGAGCGATGTGGGCGTTAGAGTGGGCGTGGCAAAGTTTTTTTTGGATCAATCGATAGGTATTGACGAGACCAATACATTTCAGTTAAATTATTATTAAATTTTTTATCTTGCATGAAAATTGTGGGCGCCACAGGCTTGGGAGATTTGTGGGCGTTAGAGTGGGCGTGGCATATTCGCGTAACAAACTTGCGCAGCGCTTCAGCCTACGGAATCTAAATCTGAAATCCCATTTCTCTATCTTTGATATTTTCCGAGATATCCGCGTTCATATTTACGATTTTTTTAAAGTTTGTGGGCGGTTTGTGGGCGTGTCAAACTTTTTTTTGAGTCAATTGATAGGTATTTATGAGAACAATACATTTCAGTGAAAATTTTTATTCTAGCATCAAAACTGTAGGAGCCATAGCTTTGGGCGGTTTGTGGGCGATTAAGTGGGCGTGGCACTCTGCTGAAATAAACTTGCGCTGCGTAAGAAGCTCAGGAATCTGCTCGCCAAATTTCAATAGCCTAGCGCTTATAGTTTCCGAGATCTCAGCGTTCATCCGGACGGACAGGCAGACGGACAGACGGACGTGGCTAGATCGACTCGGATAGTGATCCTGATGAAGAATATAAGTTAACACGGTCGCCCAGCAACAAGAAAGTTCCCAGGCTAATTCCGCATAACCAGACGGGAATAATGCAAGGCCAGCGTCACCTGCGGACATTGCACAACGACGGTGCTACGGTCAGCACAATCAGCGGGCAATGCACTGCGACGGAAGCAGCGGTTGCCCAACCCAATGCACGAGTCGCCGGGTCAGCAGTTTCAGAGCATAGGGCTAGCTTACATTTTAAGAATTTGTGTACTTATGAGTTAGTTGAATTTTGGAAATAAATCGTGACGGTCATCGCCGCGCGATACCAAACTCGTCTCAAATAATTAATTGGCACCCAACGCGTTCGTAAGACCCTCGATCCGTCGTTTAGCTAAAAAATTTAAAACGCGTTCGTAAGACCCTTGAACAGTTATAAAATAAAATTTGTTATAAATAAATAAAAACAGTACCAACAAACCCTAAACCAACAGAAGCGGCAGCATTAATAACATAACATAATTAAATACGCCAGGAAGAAGGAAGCTACAACAAGAAGCATAAGCAGAGGCAACAACATTTTAATTAAAAAAAATTTTTTTTAAGATCATGTAAGTAGAATGTTCATTGATATTTTTCCCTTATCTGGCCCAAATAAAAAGTGATTCAAAGATTTAAAAAATAAATCAAACATTTTCATAACTTATTCCAAGAGTCTCTGACAAAAAAAAGGCGCAAGTTCAGACAAAATTTTGAAAAATTTTCGAGAAAAAATTAAATACAAAAGGAACAATAAGTATTTGTTCTTTGTGTTAAAACATATGAGTGATAGTGAAATAGAAGATTTGTTAAACGAATTCCGAAAACTCAGAAGCGCGGAAGGTTGTCTGGAAAAACCAAAAAATTCAAATATGGCAATGACTAACGAGCAGTTAAAAGCCATTGTAGAAGGCGCAGTTGCAAGTGCCCTCGCCTTGCAGGAAAGAAGTTTTGAACAAAAGTTACTAGACGTTCAGAAGCGCTTAGGTGGTGTAAATATCAGCACACCAGAAGTAGAAACATATAGGGATGCTGAAATCAGAATAAGTGTTTCGTGTAGTGAGACCTTAGATATTATAAAGTCCTTGCCGGACTTTGAGGGAAAAAATGAAACGTACGTCTCATGGAGAAAAGCGGCGCACACAGCATATAAAGTGTACGAAAAATACGACGGTAGTTCCAAGCACTACCAGGCATTAGGGATATTAAGAAATAAAATAAAAGGTTCAGCCGATATGGTTCTTTCGTCTTTCGACACACCTCTTAACTTTAAAGCCATAATAAACCGACTAGATTTTACATACGCTGACAAACGACCGGTATACTTAGTAGAACAGGAGATGTCAACGCTTCGCCAAGGAAACATGACTCTCTTGCAATACTACGACGAAGTGGAGAAAAAGCTGACTCTGTTAATAAACAAGACAATTATGACTTACGACAATACCGTAGCAGCGTCAATGAACGAAAAATATAGAGCAGATGCGCTTCGCGTATTTATTTCGGGAACAAAAAAATCCCTAAGCGATGTTCTTTTTTCGGCTAGACCATCCGATCTTCCTTCCGCTCTAGCCTTAACACAAGAAGTAGAGGTTAATCACGAGCGATATACATATGTTCGCAAGTAGTTAATCAACCCAACGCTTACAGTAACCATGGACATGGAAAAGACCCAATAATAGTAGCGCGAGGTACACGGGACCGAAACATCAAAGAATAAACCATTTGAGGTTAAACAATGACCAACCTATCGAAAACAATGACGAATACCCTACAGTAGCCGAAGAGGAAGTAGAAGACATAGATGATGACCTCGTAGATTATGACAAAATTAATTTTTTAGGCATGACTCCCTGCTCCCGTTCATAGAAAGGGATATCGCAGGGAGAAAAATCAAACTTTTGATAGACACGGGGGCTTCCAAAAATTATATTAAACCTATGAAAGAATTAAAAAACGTTATTTTCGTAAATAAGCCATTTTCTGTAAAATCAATCCATGGGTACAACACTGTAAACAAAAAATGCATCTTAAACCTATTTAACACAACTACAACATTCTTCTTATTACCGTTTGACGGAATAATTGTACTGGACTTGTTAAAAAAAACCGACGTCGTACTTGACCTAAAATACAGAAAGTTAATAACTAACAGCAATTCGGAAGAAATTAAGTTTTTGAAATGTGAAAACGTTAATTTTACAAAAGTAAATGACATCGAGGTACCCCACGAAATTATGGAAAAATTCCAGTCAATGTTAGAAAACCGCACGGGTGTATTTGCAGAGCCGAATGAGGCGCTGCCTTACAACACTAATATCATCGGTACTATCCGGACGGAGAATGAAGACCCAATATATTCAAAATTGTACCCATACCCGATGGGTGTGTCCGACTTTGTAAATACAGAAACACAGGCTATGTTACGGGACGGCATAATTCGACCATCTCGGTCTCCATATAACAACCCGGTTTGGGTTGTAGATAAGAAAGGAACTGATGAACAGGGAAACACAAAAAAACGCCTTGTAATAGACTTTAGAAAACTTAATTTAAAGACAGTAGACGACAAATATCCTATTCCGAATGTAGTTTTCATCTTGGCCAATTTGGGCAAGGCAATTTACTTTACCACTTTGGATTTGAAGTCTGGTTTTCACCAGATATTACTCGCCGAAAGTGACAGGGAGAAAACGGCCTTCTCAGTAGGAAATGCGAAATACGAATTCTGTAGACTTCCCTTGGGATTGAAGAATGCACCCAGCATTTTTCAGAGGGCCATCGACGATGTACTCAGAGAACAAATAGGGAAATCATGCTATATCTACGTCGATGACGTAATTATTTTTTCAGAAAATATGCATGAACATGTGAAACACATAGCATGGGTCTTGGACAAGCTATATGAGGCCAATATGAGGGTTGCGCGTGAGAAATCAAATTTTTTTAAAGAAAGCGTAGAGTATTTAGGTTTCGTAGTTTCACGAGGAGGTATAAGAACATGCCCAAACTAAGTAGATGCAATTCGTAACTACGAGCAACCAACCACACTATTCAATGTCAGATCATTCCTTGGACTAGCAAGTTACTATAGGTGTTTTATTAAAGACTTCGCGTCTATTGCAAAACCTATAAGTGACATCCTAAAAGGTGATAACGGCAAAGTGGGTGCTGGACAATCAAAGAAAATACCAATTAACTTTGATGAGAATCAGCGCCAGGCTTTCGAGAAGCTTAAGAATGTTCTCGCCGCTCAGGAAAACGTGAAGCAGATTACGCAAGACTATTTTTTCCCCAAAATGACTCATATGGCAAATTAGGTCGTCGTTAATTGTAAAACCTGCCAAAAGGCAAAATATGATCGACACCCTCAGAAACAGATTCTCGGAGAAACACCGATTCCCTCATATACTGGCGAATTATTACATATTGACATATTTTCTACAGATAAAAAATACTTTCTTACTTGTGTAGACAAATTATCAAAATTTTCAATTGTCCAACCAATCGCTTCCAGAACCATTGCAGACGTACAAACCGCGATTTTACAGCTTATTAATTTCTATCGACGAACAAAAACAATATATTGCGACAATGAGCCTTCTATTAAAACCGAAACAATTAAGACCCTTCTTAGTAACCAGTTTAACATACAAATTGTTAATGCACCGCCACATCATAGTACGTCAAACGGACAAGTGGAAAGATTCTACAGTACACTGGCAGAAATTGCACGGTGCTTAAAAATCGAAAGAGGAATTAAAGACACGGTTGAACTAATACTTCTCGCGACTATAGAATATAATAAAACCATTCACTCAGTAACAAATAAACGACCCATCGACGTAATACACTCGTCGACCATAGAGCTTAACACAGAAATCAGGGATAAAGTTTTAAATGCACAAAATATTCAACTAGAAAGATTAAATAAAACAAGACAAGACAGAAATTTTCAGGAAGGAGACAGGGTCCTTGTAAAATCAAACAAGAGATTGGGGAACAAACTCTCAAATTTATATTCTGAAGAAATTATAGAAGCAGACTTGGGGACCACAGTCTTAATAAAACCACCCTCCGTCCATAAGGATAACTTGAGGTAAATTAAATAAATCTTATTTTCCTTTTTTTCTCCAATACACTAGGTTTTGGACAATAGTACTTCTCGCCGTATCCATAACAGCAAAAATGACCGACTACACGACTTCAAATTACATACCAATCATGGACGGGGATGATACTATTTGGAAAGACTTCCAATACCTTAAGCACTCAAGTAACCTAACCCTGTTCTCGGAATTAGTAAGGGAAACAGAAGAAATGAGAAACCATTTCCCTCAGTCACATATGAGACAAATATTAGATTCAGATTTACGACACATTAGGACTCTCATAGGTACAGTAAATATTCATCATAGACACGCAAGAAGCATAAATTTATTAGGTACTGCATTAAAAATTGTAGCCGGTACTCCAGATTTCGATGACTTCGAGAACATAAAACTTACACAGAAAGAACTCAAAGAATCAGAAAACTGGCAAATAAATATTAACACAAAGACCCAAGAACAAATAAACAGCATAACAAACGCGTAAAACATTTTGGTAAAAAATGCAAAAACAAAACAGATAAATACAGAAAATTTATATGAAAATTTGCTATCAAGAAATAGAATAATTATTTCCGAACTCGAAGCCTTGATGCTGTCAGTTACACTTGCGAAAATTGGAATAATTAACCCCGCGATTTTAGACTCAAACGATTTACAAAATTTAATCAATGAACATTCTACAAATATTACTATTACTGACCTAATGAAAGTCGCTCAAATAAAAGTTCTATTAGATAATAATTTTTTACCTTTATATTAAAATACCCTAAGCCATACATAGCATGTAAAAAAATAATCTTGCACCCCGTTGAGCACAACGGCACTATTCTTAATTTTGCTGAAGGCGATACTATAGCTGACTGCGGTAACAAAATTATGCCGATTGGAAACTGCACCGCTGCCCTTACAACAACATTCTGCAGAGATATGCCCTACACAACATGCGCACAACAACTCCACTCAGGGGGCAACGCACACTGTTCGACTCGCACGATCCACCTCGAGCCGCTAACAATCATCGATGACGGCGTTATTGATCTCAACGACGAAACAGCTACGATCAACGGACAACTGGTAACTGGAACATTTCTCGTTACATTCGACGAAGAAGCAAAAGTAAACAACACCATATACCGCAACCTAAAGAGCTACGTAAAGAAATACCCAGCGCCAGCCGCATCAACGGTCATTAACATTACGGGTCACCAAGAATTATTGAGCTTACCATACTTGCAAAAATTAAATATGGAAAACTTTCGATACATTGGTGAAATGGAAAAGGGACTGGTAAAAAAGCCGATAGTATCTGGATTGGCCGCGATCGCCTTTTTGGCCATATGCTTTACTATTTCCAAGCTCTATCAGAGACGCCAGCGGGTCCGTCGCCAGCATGACCTATAAGTTATTATTGACGGTTTCAAAAAGTCCGAGGACGTCCTTCATCTACGTGAGGGAGGAGTTAACACGGTCGCCCAGCAACAAGAAAGTTCCCAGGCTAATTCCGCATAACCAGACGGGAATAATGCAAGGCCAGCGTCACCTGCGGACTAGCTTACATTTTAAGAATTTGTGTACTTATGAGTTAGTTGAATTTTGGAAATAAATCGTGACGGTCATCGCCGCGCGAAACCAAACTCGTCTCAAATAATTAATTTATATATACTTTATGGGGTCGGAAACGCTTCCGTCTGCCTGTTACATACTTTCCGACGAATCTAGTATACCCTTTTGCTCTACGAGTAACGGGTATAAAAACATATAGAATGTATAGCATAACTTCCCTAGGTTTGACTAGTATTAAGATTTGCGATTGCTACTTTATATCTCTTTCACGAAGTTCGATCTGGCACCTTGGTGAACTTTTTCTCTTTTTTTCCGAGTTCCCGGCTAATTAAAGACGCCGCATTCTGATCATCTGCATCTGGATTATTGGGCAAATCCCAACATAAATATATTCTACCCAGCACTTTGTCCAAGTTTGGCTGGCTTGGTTCGCTGGAACGGTAACATTAAAATTCTGCACGACACTATTCGTGGTCGGAGTTTTTCGAGTTTTTACGATATCACCAGGTGCCCTACAGACACTAAATTGATAATATACTCAATGTCGTCTTTATTTATTATTAATTATTGCTGCTATTATAGATAGTTGAGAACACGGAGATACAAAATAAAATATCTTTAAAAAACGTATACTAAAAATATCTTTTGTGTTCTACTGGTCCAACTCAACCAAGAAATACCATCATTCTTCTTGGACCATATAAAAAATATTATTTCGTAGGCTAATATTGATTATGACTATACTAAAGAGTCTTACAAAGAATTCACGACCCACATGGACGATTATGGCAGCATTTAAAATATTCCTTCCTTCGCCCAAGTCCAGTCAAAACTAAAGCATTGATAGGCTATTATTCATTTATTTTTAGCACCTTGATTTATTAATTTTTCATAATAACATTCATTTTGATTTTACTTCGTTTACTTCATTTCCTTTGCAGCTTCAGAATATTCTCGAATAAGCGTTGTGATTTGAAAAGCCTGCAATGGAAAATAATACTTTTTAGAGTTTATCGAGTAAAGGCAAAGACTAATAATAATATTTTATAATAGTAATACAAAACAAGGAAGAACGCTATAGTCGAGTACCTCGACTATCAGATACCCGTTACTCAGCTAAAGGGACCAAAGGGAAATGGAGATCAAGCAGCAAAGCGTGATTGAAATGCGCCACCTACCAGCGGTAGACAGAGGCGGAAGGCGTGGCAAATATTTTTTTGAATCAATGGATAGGTATTGACGAGACCAATACATTTCAGTTAAAACCTTTTATCAAGCATGAAAATTGTGGGCGCCACAGGTTTAGGCGTGGCATATTCGCGTAACAGAATTGGGCTGCGTACAAGGCAACGGAATCTAAATCTGAGATCCGGATTCTCTATCTTTGATAGTTTCCGAGATATCCGCGTTCATACTTACGATTTTTTGAAGTTTGTGGGCGGTTTGTGGGCGTTAACGTGGGCGTGGCAAACATTTTTTTGGGTCAATCAATAGGTATTGATGAGAACAATACATTTCAGCTAAAATTTTTATTCTGATCAAGAATATATATACTTTATAGGGTCGGAAACGCTTCCTTCTGCCTGTTACATACTTTCCGACGAATCTAGTATACCCTTTTACTCTACGAGTAACGGGTATAAATAGGTAAGGAGCTAGCTTCGTCAAACCGAAAAGCAAGCTTAGTCATATATATATATTCCTGATCAGGATCACTAGCCTAGTCGGTCTAGCCATGTCCGTCCGTCCGTCTGTCCGTATGAAAGCTGTGATCTCGGGATGCAATACTGGGATAAGGCGTGCAGGTTCTAGAGATTCATACGCAGCGTAAGATTGCTTCGTCAGTGTGCCACGTCCACTGTAACGCCCACAAACCGCCTAAACCTGTGGCGCCCACAGTTTGCATGCTATATAAAAATGTTTAACTGAAATGTATTGGTCTCGTCAATACCTATCGATTGACCCAAAAAAAAGTCGTGAATTTGAACGCGGATATCTCGGAAACTATTAAAGATAGAGAATTGGGATTTCAGATTTAGATTCCGTTGCCTGGAACGCAGCTCAAGTTCGTTACGCGAATATGCCACGCCCACTCTAACGCCCACAAAAAATTTGAACAGAAGTGTATCAGCCTTATATAATCTGTATGCCTAATTCCAGTATTGCAGCTTTAAAGGTTTCCGAGATCACAGCGCCCAGGAAAACAAGACGATGAGTACCCCTAAGGAATCAGACGGTGAGTCCGAAGAAACCGATTTTATCAAAAACCCTGGTGTAGGAGTTCGCTGGATATATGCTCGCCGGAAAGACGAACTCAACTCACTCGCCGTTGAGTTTGGCTTTAGAGCGGATGGTACCGTCGAGAAAGCCAGGAAGGCGTTCGCTAACCTAGTCAGCGCAGGATCCTTCCCACAGCGGGTGTGGACCCGACTAGCTCAGTTGCAGGAACAGTATAGCAGTCGGGCCCCGAGCCCCAACTCTGCGGGGAAGAACGATGAGATGGGACAATTTGCGGAGTCCCTCCGGATCCCCGTCGGCTCGGACGCCGCTCCGATCAAGGTTCCAACGCGTCATCGAGGGATACATCCAGGAACGACACACGGCGTCTGGATGTCGCCGGGAGATGTTCGCCCAGCCACCGGCCTACAGGAACAAAATGTACAAGGTAACACGACTCCCACTCAACGTTTGCTCCCCGAGAAGATGCATAATTGGAACCTACGGTTCGACGGTAGCTCAGATCCGTTGGCTCTCGTCGCCGCACTCGAGGAGAAGATAACAACATATAGGATAAATCCGGACGAGATCCCCCGGGCTATGTCCGAAATTTTCGAGGGCCCGGCGGCACGGTGGCTCCGCACTAGCCATCTGCAATCTGCCTCTTGGGAAACTTTGCGAAGGGAATTTCTGGATTTCTTCCTACCTCCTCGATATTTCGAAAGGTTAGAGGACGAGATTCGCACTCACATGCAGAGGAAAGGAGAGTCTTTCAAAACTTACCTGATCGAGCTCAGGACGAAGATGCAACAGGCTGGGTACCGAGAAGAGGAAGAGTACGAGAACATGGCTCCCGAGTATAGGCTGTATATCAAGCGCGGCGAATTCGAGTCGTTGAAGCAGCTGACACACATGGCTACCGAGTACGAGAGTGTCAAACAACTCGAGTTGATTCGAGGTGGAGCTCCAGGGGTGACGGGCGGAAACCGCGAGGGATCGCGACTTCGCCGGTCGCCGAATCCCTTCCGGAGCTCGGAGAGTACTACACAGGCAGGTCACGTGACCCACCGTATGATCGAGCAAGGAACCTCCCGAGTAGACGTGCAGCGGGCCTGCGGCCGCTGCGGTGAGAACGGACACTTCCGTCGAGACTGTCCCAACCCACGCCGCGACTTCTGTTGGGATTGTGGTCGAGTAGGAGTTCTAACCATAGAGTGCTGCCGTCGGGATGCCTCGGGAAACGGAGGACGTCTCCGCCGGAATCTGGGTGCGGCGGAGACGAACGAAGCATCGGCTCGACCCCAGCAAACCCCCCGTTACGGGTACACGGTGGGCTCATCACGGCAGCGATAGAAGTCGGAGGCAGATGGGTGGACGCCGCCGTTGATACTGGGGCATCGAAGAGTTTCGCCAGCGAAAGTTTTACAAACCTGGTCGCCCTCGCCGGCGAGGTTCGGGATGTGGTCACTAGAATAGAGTTGGCCGACCGGTCATGTCTAGACGTTACGAAATTGTTGCGAACTCCGGTCACGTAGGCGGGCACCACAGTACTCTTACCCATGTTGGTGATGCCCACCATGTTGGATCGAGTGATACTTGGGATGGATTTCCTCAAGACCGCAGGAACGCGCGTGCGATGTGGGCAAGCCACCCTTGACTTGCAGCCCGAGCCACAAGCGGTAGGCGATCCGTTGTTACTCCCAGTGCTCATACCACCGAGGGACGATCGAGGGGAAGCAGTACGCCCCGTCAAGTTTAAGGTCCAATTGGGGACTGCCAGACAAGGAGGTCCAGAGGTTCTCAGACCGACGCCTACGCGGGCCACGGCTGCGACAGACGACACTGGGATACCCGTAGGGATGGAAGCGGGAGAGCACGACGAAGAGCGACAAATCGTACCTTTGAGCCCGGGGCAACAAAGCTTCATCGACCGGGAGTTAGCTTTGTTCGAGAGTCTCCAGGGGGTTTCGCATGTCGCCGAACACCGTATCGTCATGCGCGACGATAAACCATTGAAGCAACGGTATTATCCCAGGAACCCCGCGATGCAACATGTCATCGATACCCAAGTAGACGAGCTGCTCCGCTCCGGAGCCATCGAGCCTTCCAGGAGCCCACACAGCGCACCAATCGTTTTGGTGAAGAAAAAGGCTGGCGATTGGCGCATGTGCGTTGACTACCGACAGTTGAATGCACACTCGGTGCCCGACGCCTATCCGGTCCCGAGGATCAATCACATCCTGGAGAAGTTGCGTCACGCACGGTACATCTCTACGTTGGATCTGAAAAACGGCTATTGGCAAATACCCATGGCCAGGGGTAGTCGCCAATACACAGCCTTCACCGTTCCAGGTCGGGGACTATACCAATGGAAGGTCATGACTTTGACTTTGGACTGCACTCCGCCAGTGCCACGTTCCAACGTGCTCTGGATAGTGTAATCGGGGCGGAGATGGAGTCGGTCGCCTTCGCTTATTTAGATGACATTATTGTCATTAGCGCTACGGAGGAACAGCACTTCGTTAACCTCGCCGAAGTGTTCCGCAGATTGCGGGCAGCAAATTTGAAGATAAATCCAAAGAAGTGTACTTTCTTCAAGCAAAAACTGGTTTACCTCGGTCATGTGATCAGTGGTGAAGGGATTCAGAGAGAAGGTGTCCGCGATTAATTCGTCCCTAGCTTCGCGACCATCGTACAACCAATGACCGCCCTACTGAAGAAAGGTCAGAAGTGGACCTGGGGACCAGAACAGCAAACCGCCTTGGAAGAGATTAGAAGATGCCTGACTACCGCCCCCGTGTTGGGTTGTCCGGATTTCGACCAGAAGTTTGTTTTACAGACTGACGCGAGTGACGTCGGTTTGGGAGCGGTGCTATCTCAGGACATCGAGGGTCAAGAGAAGGTCATCGCATACGCTAGCCGCCGACTAACTCCTGCGGAACATAACTATACGACGACAGAGAAAGAGTGCCTGGCCGTCATCTGGGCCATCAGGAAGATGCGGTGTTACTTGGAGGGCTACCGATTCGAAGTCATTACCGACCACTTGGCTCTCAAATGGTTAAATTCTATCGAGAGTCCTTCCGGAAGAATAGCGCGCTGGGCTTTAGAACTGCAACAGTTCCAATTCGACGTGCGCTACCGACGAGGGAAGCTGAACGTCGTGGCCGATACACTTTCGCGACAGCCCTGTGAGGTGCTTCAAGGCGCCGTCGAGATCGAGGACCACTGCGAGTGGATCGGTAAGATGAAGAACAAGGTACTCGACGAGCCTGAGAAGTTCGCGGACTATATGCTAGAGAACGACCAGCTGTACAGGAATATGGGTTACCGAGCTGACGACAAGGACTACTTCCCGTGGAAACTCTGCGTGCCCACCCCCCATAGAGCCCGCGTCTTATATGAGTGTCATGATTCCCTGACCGCAGGACACTTGGGGGTCCGAAAGACGATTACCGCCTGTCACAAAGATATTTCTGGCCCGGCATGTACCGCGACGCAAAACACCATGTTCGACACTGCGAGTCGTGCCAGAAATTTAAGACCGTTCAGACCAAAGCAGCCGGGAAAATGCTAACCCGCGTCGTAAACGAACCCTTTGACATTCTTTGTGCCGACTTCGTGGGTCCACTGCCCCGTTCGAAACAGGGGAACTCTGTGCTTCTGGTCTTCCATGACGTGTTCTCCCATTGGGTAGAGTTGATCCCACTCCGGAAAGCCACCGCCGCTGTAGTACAGAAAGCGTTTCGGGAACGTATACTCGGGCGAGTGGGCGTCCCCCGGAAGTTCGTGTGCGACAATGGAACCCAGTTCACAAGTCGGGCCCTAAAAGACTACTTTACTAAACTCGGCGTGGAAGTCCAGTACACGGCTCCGTATTGTCCGCAGGAGAATCCCACCGAGAGGACCAATCGTACAGTGAAGACGCTGATATCTCAGCTGTCGGAAGACGACCAAAGTTCTTGGGATAGTATGATGCCGGAGATTTCTCTCGCTATCAATAGTAGCATATCGGATTCGACGGGATATACTCCCGCATTTCTCACTCAGGGACGGGAGTTACGCCTGCCTGCGATGTTGTACGACGAACTTACCCCTGGATCGGGGGTCTTACATACAGGTCCTGAAGACAAGGCGTCGCGTCTCAAAGGAATCTTCGACATCGTGCGATCGAATCTACAACGAGCATCTCTAGAGCAGGCGAGGCACTATAACCTTCGAAGGCGCGAATGGAGACCAACGCTAGGGAGTCAAGTGTGGCTGCGACAACATCCCTTATCGAAGGCTGCTGAGGGATTCGCCGCCAAACTCGCTCCCAAATACGACGGTCCCTATACCGTCGCGAAGTTTACGTCTCCAAACTTGGTTCGCCTGCGGCGCCCGGGAGACCGACGGCGACGGATCGCCAATATATCACAGCTTAAACCCTACTATGCGGTAGACACCCACGACACGATCGACGACGGCATCACCGGGGCGAGTAACCCGGCGCGGTAAGCGCACAGAACCGCGGAATAGTTTTAAGATCAATGCTTGTAATAGGTTAAGATTGACGGGTCCTATGTTAGCTACACCGTTAGGTAGGGAGTTCAGAAGGTAGGGTTATATAAATAAGTCTAGTCGAGGCTACCAGCCGACGTCGCCCCAACCGGCCTCGTACCGCCTCGACGACGACGAGGACAGCGCCAGCGACCACGATGCTAACCGATTCAGTCGACCACCACGCTCCGGCTACAGCTCACCGTACGGTCATCCCTAAGGACGACGGCCCGGGGAGCCGTACTACGCCGAGTCGCGACAATCCGAATCGGAGGAGGACTGCCCGTGGACCAGGCGCGATCCCCGGGCCGGCCATCCAAGGTATTCACGGCCCGGACAACCACAGTTTCCGGACGTAGAACACTTCTACCACCATTCGACCGAGGATCAGGTGTGCAGATACGCCGGACACGTGTCGCTTATGCGCATCGACGTCCGATCGGTACTTATAAAGGTACCTGGGCTACCCGCACAAGGGCCATATGCGGATGAACCTCCATCCCCACCCCCATGCCCGGCACTTGAAGCCGACGAAGGAGGTAACCTCGAGGCCGATCGTTCGCCGTACGACGTAGCAGCCCAACTAGAGGGGGAAGCTGCTAAGGGATCCGAAGGTCTAACAACTCCTCCCCGACGAGTTTCGACGACCCCAGCTACGCTCTCTCAAGGGGTCCAGACGTCCCCAATAAGAGAGGACCATCCGCAGGAGGTGTCCGACCAGGGAACCCAAACCTCGCCGCCCAACCGGCAGGACCTACGTCGCCCGAGACGCAGGTCCCTTACGACGAGGGGCCTATCAGTTCGAGACGCGACGTCGAAGTCTCAACACCGATCGTTCCGTTTTCCGAATTTCTGGCCGGCTTCGAGTTGGTCACGGACACCGAGGACGATGATGACGAAAGGCCCCTGTTTCGCCGTTCCTTTGCGGCGTCGCCTCAGCAGGACCAGACGGCCGAGACCATACCCTACAGAGCCTACGACGAACGTTCTCGCCCGGAGAGCGGGAGGAACCTTTGGTCCACGACACGAGAGGATGGGAACCCCCAACGAGCTCCCAGTTGCGCCCACCCTGGCGAACCACTTACTACCCCGCCTAGAAGGCGCGTGCGCCACAATAAGTACTACTTTCGTTATTATAGCTTTAAGAGAAATACAGTGAATTTTAATAAATGTTAAGTTTAATTAAGAATAAATAAGTCATAGCTAAGTTCAGAACCCTGGGCGGCAACGCCAACCGATAGTTCATCAAGACATGTTAAATACTTGTTAACAAATAAGACGCCAGAAGTGTAACTGTTTCAATTGATTTTTATTTGTCTTCACCGAACACTTAATATAATTTAGTACAATCAATCTCGATGCGCTGTGGTTGCGTTGGTAGCAAAAGTGTGACTGACTGTAGCTGGGTAGATTACTACAAGAGTAGGCTGAATTAAGTCGTAAACACGTTACCGTAAGAGATGAATGGAAAAGTACTGACCGAGGCAATGCATTTGGCAAAGCTCTTGCACGTACATATGATTAAGCTGCGCTTCATGCGCGTGTATGTGTAAATAGATAACAAAGGCGAGCGAGAGATAAAGTTTACAAGAATAAATGTATAGGGTGTCTGGTTCCCCAACATACCGCCCCCCCTGAACGGCTGTTCAGCAAAGGGGCAAGATCGCCAATTTGGTAATTGGCCGCTTGAAGACTCCTTGGGCGGTTTTTACGGTAACAACTCGGACCTTGTCGTCTTGTCCG
Organism: Drosophila subpulchrella; assembly: GCF_014743375.2. Taxonomy (NCBI): domain Eukaryota; kingdom Metazoa; phylum Arthropoda; class Insecta; order Diptera; family Drosophilidae; genus Drosophila; species Drosophila subpulchrella. Next base: position 1,240,559 of record NW_023665530.1, read on the forward strand.
GCGTGTACCTCCTGGATACGTCCAAGAATCCATTTCGATGGAGGTAAATTTGGTTCCTTAAGCACTACCAGTGTGTCGACCTTCAAATTATCGTCCTCCAGTTGCCATTTGGTGCGCTCGTGCAGAGAGGTTAGGTACTCCATATGCCAGCGTTTCCAAAAACCTTGGACCATTGCTTGTAGTTGAGTCCATCGTTCCAAGCGGTTGATGGGGACGTCTAGACGGGATGGCTCCGGTAAGGCAGTATAGGGAGCGCCAGTCAAAAAATGGGCAGGAGTAAGCGGATCCAAAGTAGAATCCCCTGATGAGCAAAGAGGACGAGAGTTAAGTAAGGCTTCAATCTGTATTAAAAGTGTAGACAATTCCTCGAAGGTTAGGGCTGACGATCCCATTATCCTTTTCATATGAAGCTTGATGGACCGAACTCCGGCTTCCCATATTCCCCCGAAGTGTGGGGCAGAAGGCGGTATGAAGTGCCACAGGATTCCTTCGTTGGCGAAGAAGTTTGCTAAGTTCTCATCCTTGCGTTGCTCCATGGCTAGCAGCCGCATTTCGTCGAGTACTCGTTTGCTGCCATGAAAGGTGGTACCGTTGTCTGAGTAGAGATCAGTTGGTTTGGATCGCCGAGCAATGAATCGTTGGAAAGCCGCAATAAAGGCCTTGGTTGTTAAATCGGTGACTGCTTCGATGTGGAGAGCCTTCGTTGTTAGACAAACGAATATTGCGAACCATGCCTTTCCGATCATTGGTGTGCGCCCAGTTGAACCTTTAATTGAAATTGGCCCGGCATAATCCAAGCCGGTATGTTGAAAGCAACGGCTGGCTTGAACCCGAGGTACAGGTAGCTCTCCCATGATCTGACTACTTGTGCTCTTGCGTTGGAGGAAAAAGCGTTTACATTGAAAGACAGTCTTTCGGACGATATTTCGTGCACCCAAGATCCAGTACTGTTGTCGAAGATTTGTGAACGTGGCGTCCACACCAGTGTGAAGATTCGTCACATGAGAATGTCGTACCAGGAGCTCGGCGATTGGAGAACTCTTTGGAATTATAACCGGGTGCTTGGCGTTGTAGTTAAGGGTCGACCTCTCGATTCGTCCGCCAACTCGCATTAGTCCGTCCTTATCAAGAAATGGAGAAAACCGGATCAGCTGCGATTTGGCATGAAGCTGGCGTCCGTTTTCTAGCTGCGTATACTCTCTTTGAAAGGCCATTCGTATTGTGGCAAGGCCATCCAGGATGGGCCTTTCCACCAAAGTTCGTGGTCAAGAAGCTTAGATGGGTGAAGTCCCCTGGATGCGCAGTCGGCAGGATTATCCTCGGAGCGGACATGGCTCCAGCAGCTACGTGGGTATTCGCTCAGTATTCGCTCAGCCGTTCTGTTGCAGACGTATGTGTTCCAATTCCGTGGTGGTGCGGACAGCCAGTGAAGCACGATCTCCGAATCTGTCCAGCAGATCGTGTTGTTAACAGGAATAGTTAACGACGCTTTAACTATAGTGAGCAGCCGCGTCAGGAGTAAGGCAGCGTTCAATTCCAGGCGTGGAATTAAGACTGATTTTATTGGAGCCACACGTGTTTTGGCGGCTACGAGATTTATGTGGAACTTCCCATCCGATGCTACTCGACTATAAACAACAGCACCGTACGCGTGCATTGATGCGTCTGCGAATACGTGTAGTTGGATGTGTTGGTAGGGTGCAGCAATATACCGAGGAACTTGTCATTGTGTTAGCGACGAGAAATCCTCTACTAATGCCCTCCAGCGTGCATTCAGGGCTTCAGGAATAGGTTCGTCCCAGTGTATTACAGCGGTCCAACTTTCTTGGAAGATGAGCTTGAGAAGCACGGTGGTAGGCGCTGCAATCCCGAGTGGGTCATAGATCTTGGAAAGTTGCGATAATAGTTCTCGTGGGGACAGTGCTGAGATCGAATTCTGTAGGTTTGACGACCTGGATTCCACTGAATTCCAAGGACCTTGACGGGCGATTCCATGGGTGAACCTTTGGTGAGCTGAACTGGGTCATAACATCGATCCTCTTCAGGTAATGATTGCAGAAGGTTCCAGCAGTTAGAGCTCCATTTCCGTAGTTTGAACTTCGCTTTTCCTAAGAGTCCAATCAGCTCCGTCTTTAGAACCAAAAGATCTTCTACCGAATCGCATCCAGTTGGGATATCGTCCACATAAGCATCTTGTGATAATGCTTGTGATGCGGCCGGGTACTCGAGGCGATGATCGTCAGCTAGTTGCTTCAAAACTCGAACGGCCAGAAATGGAGAGGGCGCTAGGCCGTACGTGACTGTTAACAGCCGAAAATGAAGCATAGGTTCATTCTCATTTTTGCGCCACACAATACGTTGAAAATTGGTGTGACGTCTGGAAACTTGAATTCCTCTAAACATCTTTTCAATATCTGCGCATAGAACATATCGGTGCTGCCGGAAACGTAGGCAAGCCCCGAGCAAGTCCCGCTGAATCGGTGGACCAATATGAAGTCTGTCGTTTAAGGAGATTCCAGAACTGTCTTTCCCAGATCCATCGAAGACCACCCGACATTTGGTCGTCAGGCTATCCTGCTTGATGACAGCGTGGTGCGGTAGATAAACGCAAGTGTCAGGGTCGTCCATTACTTGGGCTGATGTCAGCATTTCCATATGACCGCGTTGCAAGTAGTCATCCAAAAACTCCTCGTACTGTTTTTTGAGTTCCGGATGTCGACGAAACCGTCGCTCCAATGAGACTAGGCGGTTGGTGGCCTGGGGAAGAGTTGAGTCGATAGGCGGGGCTCCATCCTTGAAGGGATACTCGACGATATAGACCCCGTCTTCGGAGCGCGTGTGAGTGCTGGCAAAATGACTCTCTGTGGGATCACTGGAGTCCAAGAGAGACTGGTTAGGTTGCACATTGTCCATTTCCATGAACGATCTAACCATCGTGTCGAGATCCGCGTGATGGGTCACGGCCGGAGTAATGTGGTCGTCGCAGGCAGTGTACGAGCCTGCAATAGTCCAACCAAAAATTGTATTGAGAGCGATGGGATAGTTCTTACCAAAATATTTTCTTTCTCCAGTATATAGAGACCATCGTTGATCAGATCCAACGATGACATCTATAGATCCAGGAGTGCAGAACGTCGGATCTGCTAAGGGAAGTGCTGAAATTTCCTTCCAGGTTGAAGATGATGTGTCAATAGTTTGCGCTGGAAGCGATGACGTCAGCGAGGACAAAATGAAGGAGTCCATCTCGATGATATGATCCGAATGCCGAGAGCGCAGCTTAAAGTGCGCGAGCCCTCGAGTATGACCGGCGTTGTTTGCGGCCAGACCAAGAATTGAAATTCGTGCATGCGTTCGATGCACGCCAATCCGCTGAACAAATGATCCCGTGTCTAAGAGCATTCTGCAAGTTGTTGTGTTTCCCCAAGCGTCGTCGACGTCTGCGAGAATGGTTGGACATAGGGTTTGCGAACCTGCATACGGAATATTTTCCAGGGTATGATGAGTGTAATTGTTCCCCACGGGAGGAACGCTGCCTGAGGGTGCATCTTCGTGAGAGCGAAGTTGATTGTTTGTGCTGTAAGATCTAGGTCGGGGTGTTGAGGGCAGATTGCCGGTGCTTACGCTAGGCGACTCATTAGGCTCTCCAGTTCGAAAAGGCTGCGGCGTGTCGTAAACCAATGTATGATGTTTGCGGGTGCAGACCCGGCATGTGTGTTTCGATGTGCAATTGCCGACCATGTGTGAAGCGCTGAGGCAGTTAAAACAGAGCTTTCTGGTTTTCAGGAATTCTCGGCGAGCTGCGATGTCCAACGTTAGAAATTGGTCACACCTGTACAGTTGATGAGTCTGCTGGCAATACAAACACTTGTTTTCGTCGCGTATCTGGTGGGCGTCAGCATGATGAGTAGCAGCAGATCGTCGAGCTTGAGGCGCGCGACCGAGTTGGCAGGCTTCAAAGGTGTCGCAGTGAGATGTGAGAAAAGTTAGAAATTGGTCGATCGTCACACTGGAATTTTCAGATTCTGCGCGCTGGGCCCATGACTGCCGAGTTTCAGGATCTAACTTTGATAATAATATAAAAACAAGGGAGAACGCTATAGTCGAGTACCTCGACTATCAGATACCCGTTACTCAGCTAAAGGGACCAAAGGGAAATGGAGATATGCAAGCAGCAAAGCGAGATTACAATGCGCCACCTACCGGCGGCTTACAGATTTAAGCGTGATGGGCGTTAGAGTGGGCGTGGCAACATTTTTTTTGGATCAATCGATAGGTATTGACGAGACCAATACATTTCAGTTAAAATTTTTTATCTAGCATAAAAATTGTGGGTGCCACAGGCTTGGGCGGTTTGTGGGCGTTAGAGTGGGCGTGGCATATTCGCATAACAAACTTGCGCTGCGTACAAGGCTACGGAATCTACATAAGAAATCCCAGTACTCTATCTTTGATAGTTTCCGAGATATCCGCGTTCATACTAACGATTTTTTGAAGTTTGTGGGCGGTTTGTGGGCGTTTAAGTGGGCGTGGCAAATTTTTTTTGGGTCAATCGATAGGTATTGATGAGAACAATTCATTTCAGTTTAAATTTTTACTCTAGCATCAAAACTGTAGGAGCCACAGTTTTGGGCGGTTTGTGGGCGTTAGAGTGGGCGTGGCACTCTACTGAAACAAACTTGCGCTGCGTAAGAAGCTCAGGAATCTGCACGCCAAATCTCAATAGCCTAGCTTTTATAGTTTCCAAAATCTCAGCGTTCATCCGGACAGACAGACAGACGGACAGACGGACAGACGGACAGACGGACATGGCTAGATCGACTCGGCTAGTGATCCTGATCAAGAATATATATACTTTATGGGGTCGGAAACGCTTCCTTCTGCCTGTTACATACTTTCCGACGAATCTAGTATACCCTTTTACTCTACGAGTAACGGGTATAATTAAACAGGGATCTCGTTCCTCGCACTGAAGTGCTCTTAACCCACGAATAACTTCATCTGTGCCGTCAACCAATTTACGCACAGTGCTGATGCTACTGGTTGTGGCACTAGGTAGCGTTAAAAAACTGTTCAGAAATGATCGGATAATAAGCGGTTTTTTGTTGTACCGCTTTTCCAACTTATCCCAGGCTTCACTGTAATTTTCATTAGTCACGGGAATATGTTTCACTAATGCGAGCGCCTCGCCAGACAGGTAGGATTTCAAATAGTGAAATCTTTGACAATCCGTGAAATTCGTATTTGATGCAATCGATGCCGTGAACATGTCCGAAAAATGTTTCCAATCCTCATAATTTCCTGAAAAGGTTGGGAGCTTGATTCGCTCGAACTGAAAGTCCACAGGGCTTCTGCGAGTGGAGTTGAATGATTGATCGGAAACCATAATTGTATTGTTACCGACTTCAGCCTTTAAATCTTCAAGCGTATTGCTGAGAATAGCGTATGTAGCGTAGTGTTTTTCCTCGTATATATCAACGTCTTCAGCAGGGTCTTCCCAACCCTCTTCAGACTCGTAGGCGTACAAATCCTCTGTAAGCCGCACAAACCGCAAATAGTTGTCCTGTAGCTGGGCCAATCGCGCGACTAATGTCGGGATTGACTCAATACCTTTCACAAATTTTGTGGCATTGTTATGCGCACGAGTGATTTGGCTTTTGCAAAAGCCCCGCTGTTGAATCACACTCCGCATGACGATAGAGGTTAGAGGACGGTTCTATACGATGCAGATATCTATAGATCACCGTTGACAAATACTAATTTTAATTTAAATGTCCCGAAAACAAACACGTTCCTGGCTATCCGGCTCGAAGGACCAGTAATTTTATGTTAACAAATAAGGGGGGGGGGGGGGGGTGTGACTACCCCGCCTAGAAGGCGCGTGCGCCACAATAAGTACTACTTTCGTTATTATAGCTTTAAGAGAAATACAGTGAATTTTAATAAATGTTAAGTTTAATTAAGAATAAATAAGTAGTTCATTCAGACATGTTAAATACTTGTTAACAAATAAGACGCCAGAAGTGTAACTGTTTCAATTGACTTTTATTTGTCTTCACCGAACACTTAATATAATTTAGTACAATCAATCTCGATGCGCTGTGGTTGCGTTGGTAGCAAAAATGTGACTGACTGTAGCTGGGTAGATTACTACAAGAGTAGGCTGAATTAAGTCGTAAACACGTTACCGTAAGAGATGAATGGAAAAGTACTGACCGTGGCAATGCATTTGGCAAAGCTCTTGCACGTATATACGATTAAGCTGCGCTTCATGCGCGTGTATGTGTAAATAGATAACAAAGGCGAGCGAGAGATAAAGTTTACAAGAATAAATGTATAGGGAGTCTGGTTCCCCAACAATAATAGAAAAGCGAAGGAGCTAAAATACCAGAAGTAGGAAAATACTAGAAATCCCGAATAGAGGAAAAGGCCGGAAAATGAGGGAGAGCCACGTGGCGATCGTGGCGGGTCTCTTCTCTCGGGATCGCGGAACGGAAAAGACGTGTGATTCGGACACGGCTTAGCGAGGTTTCGAAAGTCGCGCGTGCTCCTCGAGATCGCCAACCGGAGGCGATCAAGTTCATCAGAGTGGTCACGCGGACGATTATAAGACACACACATATATATATAAGCAAGTCAGCTAAGGTTAGTACGATCAGGTTCTCATGTGTTCAAAACGGTGTAGCGGACCCGAGTGTGGACGAATTGAATAAACGGTGAAGAATATCTAATGACATCTCTCGATCGTGTGTTTCCTTCTCGCAGTCAGGTACCAAAGCTAACCTAACCTTACCCCGCTCATACTGCTGCTTCGGACCTGGATGTGGACCTCCTTCCCGTCCGGTCTAGTAGCTTTCCCACCACCTCCGTAGTTTTTGGGATTCGTGCGTGGACACCCTTCCCGCCGTATCCAAAAGCCTAGTTTTCCTGCCTCCCCCGTAGTTTTGGGATTCGTGCGTGGACACCCTTCCCGCCGTATCCACAAGCCTAGTTTTCCTGCCTCCCCCGTAGTTTTGGGATTCGTGCGTGGACACCCTTCCCACCGTATCCACAAGCCTAGTTTTCCTGCCTCCCCCGAATTTTTTGGGATTCGTGCGTGGACACCCTTCCGCCGTATCCACAAGCCTAGTTTTCCTGCCTCTCCCGTAGTTTTGGGATTCGTGCGTGGACACCCTTCCCGCCGTATCCACGAGCCTAGTTTTTCGTCTCCGACGCAAAACCCAAGACTTACGCCCGCAAAGTAATCTCCCGGCTTGGCCTCGCCCGAAGGTCCAGCCCGGTGGATTTTTCGTCTCCGACGCAAAACCCAAGAGTTACGCCCGCAAAGTAATCTCCCGGCTTGGCCTCGCCCGGAGGTCCAGCCCGGTGGATTTTTCGTCTCCGATGCGAAACCCAAGACTTACGCCCGCAAAGTAATCTCTCGGCTCGGCCTCGCCCGAAGGTCCAGCCCGGTGGATTTTTCGCCTCTGACGCGAGGTGCAAGACTCCGGCCAGCCCGTTAGGTCGCAGCCCAGGAATCGGGTTCTGCATAACCAACGACATCTGCTTTTCTTCGACGTGAATAAGGACCTCTGGTGAAGACTCCCCTCAAAGTTACCCGTTCCCCTGTGGAGTGAATCCCTCTAGTCCGGCGTTTCGCTGACTTACAAATTTTCTTGTAAAGGACTCTTGGATCCGACTGAGATCTGTACCCCGGCAGAGAAAGCATCCTTACAAAGTAAACACTATAGTCGATGGCCTCGACTATTAGATACCCATAACTCAGCTTAAGAGAGAGCGAGAGAAATGGAAATGCTTTTTTCACTAACACACCTATCCTAGCCCTAGCTAGATGCTAAATATCTTTATTTATAATTATTTGGTTATAACTTTTTAGTTACCGGTCCGCACTCAATAATTTTTGACATACAGATAGGTATTGATAATAAGAGCAAGCTCTCATTTAAATTTTTACAAAATATTAAAAAATAAAGAGAAACCCGTTACTCAGCTAAAGGGACCAAAGGGAAATGGAGATATGCAAGCAGCAAAGCGAGATTGAAATGCGCCACCTATGGGCTTGGCAAATTTGTTTTGGATCAGTCGATAGGTATTGACGAGACCAATACATTTCAGTTAAAATTTTTTATATAGCATGCAAATTGTAGGCGCCACAGGTTTAGGTGGTTTGTGGGCGTTAGAGTGGACGTGGCATATTCGCGTAACAAACTTGCGCTGCGTACAAGGCTACGGAATCTAAATCTGAGATCCCAATACTCTATCTTTGATAATTTTCGGTATATCCACGTTCATATTTACGATTTTTTGAAGTTTGTGGGCGGTTTGAGGGAGTTAAAGTGGGCGTGGCAAACTTTTTTTTGGGTCAATCGATAGGTATTGATAAGAACAATACATTTCAGTTAAAATTTGTATTCTAGCATCAAAACTGTAGGAGCCACAGTTTTGGGCGGTTTGTGGGCGTTAGAGTGGGCGTGGCACTCTGCTGAAACAAACTTGCGCTGCGCAGGAATCTCAGGAATCTGCATGCCTAATCCCAGTATTGTAGCTCTTATTGTTTCCGAGATCTCAGCGTTCATACGGTCAGACGGACAGACAGTCAGACGGAAAGACGGACAGACGGACATGGCAATCTTGATCAAGAATATATATACTTTATGGGGTCGGAAACGCTTCCTTCTACCTGTTACATACTTACCGACGAATCTAGTATACCCTTTTACTCTACGAGTAACGGGTATAATTAGTTTTGTAGTCGCTTGCGGACGTTAGAGTGGGCGTGAACGCTGAGTTCTTGGAAACTATAAGATCTAGAATGTTAGGATTTGGCATGTAGATTTTTGGGCTTCCTGCGCAGCTCTTGTTTGCTTCAGAAAGGTGCCACTCCCACTCTAACGATCACAATCGCCCATATCGCCAAAAACTCGTCTACCGCCCAAATTTTTTAATTTTGATATATTGATATGAATATTGATATGGACTTGAAAAACGTAATAAGTCGTTTGGCGTTACGCATTCAATATTAACCCATATTGCCAAAATCCCCATATGCCTAAAACCAAGTTTAACGCCCAGCATTATCTATATAAAAATAATGGTTTTTCGTGTATTGTTGATATAAATATCATATCTTCCCAGTTAATTATACACTTATATATCCGTGCACCATGGTAACCACCCAAGCGCTAGCAGATACGCTTAGCAAAGAACCGCAGTTCAATACTAGAATACAGTATTTGTTTTCTAAGGTGTATTTATCAATAACCGTGACCGAGCTAAATAATTTATATATTGAGAACTTCTTTCTAGACGTCTTATCCCTCATACATTAAAACAAAATTGAAAAAGCTATTTTTATATCCACAGTACCAAAAGTCACTGTTCTTTCGCAGTTTGATAAATATGAATTGCTGGGTGAGGTTCTTACGTTCATAATTAAAACAAGACCTCGACTATCAGATACCAATTACTTAGCTAAAGTGAGTGCGGGAGGGATGGAGATATGCATGCAGCAAATCGGTTGTTTCCGATATCGCACACCACACAGCGCCTAGCGTTCATTCCTATCCGCTGTTTTCGGAATTTAATGGCTTGAACAATTTTTTGCATGTAAATGGATATGGAGAAAGCCGACAAACCTTCCAACCTCAACCCAAAGGACTTCCGCCCAATAGGTCTCTCTTTCTTCTTGTTGAAGACCCTGGAAAGACTTGTTGACATCCATATCAGGCTAACCATCAACCCAAGCCTACTCTCCGACGCACAGCACGCGTACCGTAAAGGCAGATCAACAGATACCGCCCTCCACTCTCTAGTATTTAGTATAGAGAGAGGTTTCCGCAATAAGGAATACTCTCTGGCAGCGTTTCTAGACATATAAGGCGCCTTCAACAACGTCACTCCAACGGCTATTACTGGCGCTCTGACTGAACTGGCTATTGGCTATAGTGGGACTCATACACACCATGTTTACCAGCAGAGTAGTGTACTTCACTATTGGATCAGCCCACTTGACCAGGAATGTCAGCAGACGAACCCCACAAGGGAGTGTACTCTCACCTCTTCTATGGGTTATAGTGGTCAACAAACTACTATAACTTCTAGAAGAGGTGGGCACTAAAGTGGTAGCCTACGCGGATGACGTAGTTATCCAACTGCAGTGTATATTCCCGCAAACTCTTTGCAATCTAATGGAGACAGCCCTATCCACCCTCTCAAGGTGGACGGCTGACTGTGGACTGGGAGCTAACCCAGAAAAGACCGAGCTAGTTCTTTTTACAAGGAAGTATAAGATTCCAAATCTAACTCTCCCAAAACTACACCCACGCCTAACCCATAGCAATCAAGCAAAGTACTTAGGTGTCATCCTTGACAAAAGCTCCACTGGTCACACAACATCCTAGATCGCACACGCAAAGCGGCCATAGCTCTCTTCGCTTGTAAAAAAGCCATAGGGAGAAAAAGGGGGTTTCTCCCCCATGATAGTTCACTGGCTACACACTGCAATAGTCAGGCCCTTTCTCCTCTACGGAAACATCGTATGGTGGCCTTCTCTAGAAAAGAATTGTAACCTCAGGATCCTTCACAAGATCCATAGAAGCGCAGAACTCTGCATCAGTGGGGCGCTACGCACCACCGCCACTGAAGCACTAAACACAATCCTCGACCTCCAACCCCTGGACCTACTTGCCAAGAGCTGGGTATCTGTAACAGCGCTGAAGCTCCGCGAAGCAGCGGCATGAACAACAGGCTCTACGGGTCACTCCAGTATCCTAACAAACCAGATATCCGTACCACATAGTACAGACTACGTTCCACCCATAATCAACTTCGAAAGAAGATACAAGATCTTCATACCCACCCGTACAGACTAGGACAACCTCCAACACCAATTCAAAAACGCCGTCAACATATACACACACGGCTCCAAGCTTAACTCCCAAACAGGTGGGGGAGTCTTCTCTCCCAAACTAGACGTAAAAGTCTCATTCCGCCTACCACACCACTGTAGTGTTTTCCAAGCGGAAGTCATGACAATTCAGGATGCCATGTCCCACCTGGACACATCAGAACATCACGACAGAGACATTTTCATCTTTTCGGATAGTTAAGCAGCCCTCAGGGCCCTCGACTCCTACACAACAAACTCTTTTAACGAGATGGCCCCTCATCTGAGAATAAACTTCATCTGTGTGCCTGGACACCGAAATATTGAGGGCAACTGCATAGCAGACAAGGGACATCCTTCGCGATAAGGACACGGTGGGTACGCCCATGTCTACATGCAAGCTCCATCTCAGGCAGAGACTGCACACCCTCTCCAACAACTGTTGGAACTCAATCTCAACATGCCACAATTCTAGACTTACGTGGCCGAATTACAACTCGAAAAGAACTAAAACCCTCCTACAATGTAGTAGGGATGACAACTCCACTCTCCTAAATGACCTCACGGGCCACTGTCTTATAGGGACTCATGCGCACAGGCTGGGACTCAGTAACCACGACTTGCAATCAGATAGACGAAGAGGAGAGCATCGAACACCTCCTATGCTTCTGCCCAGCGCATAACCTAAAGCGGTCGGAAGCTACACACTTCCCAACCTTGCGGTCATTCAAGGCGTAAACATTCAAAAACTCTTGTTTCCTAAGAAGAACAAACTACTTCGCGAAAACAAATAACCCATGAGCTAGGGAAAAGGATCTGCACAGAGATCACGTGGTATCACAAGGGGCCCAGTGTGGCCTAAGTGTGGTAATTAGTATCTAATCTCCAACCACTCCTACCTAACCTAACCTTAATGGATATATCCTACAAGAAGGGGGGTGTTAGACAGGCTTTAGCGTTGTGGTCATTAGAATGGGCATAGAACTCCGATGAAACATATTTGCGATGCGCATTGTTCGTGAACGGTTGCAGTCTTTAATAAACTCTCATATTTAGGCGCATAATGCCATCTCTATCCTATGTAACAGAAAACCGATATACATATATATATATATATATACTTTTTCGTTTCTGGCAACGCTGCTACGACGGCATCTTTTTGTGAAATTCGTATCAGTATCAAATAGGCTTCGCAACTGGCAAGAATAAAATTACATACAGTCCACACATCCAAATCGTTTATATTTCTGACCATATTGCTGGTCCATCGTTCCGGATTCTTGCACTGTTTTAAAGTGCTTTGATTCTCATAGTAATTGTTTGCAATGAAACAATTAAAATCATTGGTGAAAAGCCGTGCCAGACTCAAGTCCAACATCACACGTGTCTTGGCATGGGCTGAACAAACGGAGATTGCTACACACACAGAGATCGTCACACGGATAGATCTTCTCAACGATGTTTGGAAGGAGTTCAACCTGTTTAGCGATTGCATTGCGCTTCACGAGGAAGTGGAAGGCTATGTCGATCCGGAGATAGACAATGCGGTCTACGAAGCAAAATACCTAAGGGCAAGCGCTACTCTCAAGGAAAGGAGTAATGATCTTCAACCGGTGACATCTACGAGCAGTGCGAGTGGCAGCAACGGGCTACATTCAAACAACCATGCAATCTTGAACTTGCTGCAACAAAACCAACAACTATTTGAGCGACTTGCTGTAAGTCAGAGCACACCGAACACGCCTGATCATGTTGGTGGTGACGTCACATTAATTCTCGGAACTCGGTACTCACGGCGAATTCGAATCTGAGCGAATTGCCAAAAATTCAAATCAAACGGTTCTCGGGCAACTACACAGAGTGGCCATCCTTTCAAGACATTTATGAAAGCACAATTCATAACAAACAGCATTTGTCCAACACCCAGAAGTTCCATCACTTAAAAACACTACTCGTTGATGCCAACTTGGTTCGACACTTGGCAATTACGGACACGGCTTACAACACTGCATGGGAACGTCTTAAGGAAAGATACAATCGTCCACGGCACATTGTAAACTCGTTTTTGGAACAGTTTATGAGCCTGCCAACAACTACAAAGATCGATGCAACAGTTATACGGAAGGTTTCGGACGGAGCAAACGAAATTGTTCGTGGATTGGATGCGGTGAATCAGACGCGATTGTTGGATCATATATCTAGCCCTAGAGAAACTTGACGCGGACACACGGCGCAGGTGCATTGAGCGAAGCATGGAGACAGACTCACCCACTTTGGAGGAATTCTTCAAGTTTCTCGATTCTCGCTGCGAGGAACTGGAGCTGAGCAAAAGGGAGCTTGCGACTGGAAGCAAGACAACAACACATCCTGAAAAGCCAAAAAGGATCACACAATCAATGGTTGCAGTTGAAAATAGTGGCTGCACCAAATGTAGTTCTACAGAACACACTCTCAGTTTCTGGAAATGTCTGGACTGCAGAGGGGATCATTTGTGAAGCAGAAATCACTATGCTACAACTGCATGCGACCTGGTCATGGGGTCAACTGGTGCAAGTCAACATACAAGTGCAGGCAATGCAAAGGAAATCATCACTCTCTTCTTCAAGTCCAACCGATTCCACAGGCTAGTGGGAATCTTGCCCAGATAGGGGAGGGGGACGAGCAAAACTTAAGCGCGTCTAACACAAGCTCAGTTACACTCAGTCATTTGACCCAAGGAGCGGGCACCCAAAAGGTTGTATGTGCACAAGGCACTGCAAAATCTACACATCTAACGGAATTCAAACGAAGCATATTACCAACTGCTATGGTGTATGTTAAAAACGCAAAAGGTGACCACGTAACATGCCGTCTTCTATTGGACACAGGATCAGAGCTATCTTATGTATCTGAGCGTTGCATCCAAGCTCTCGCATTAACACGGTCGGCATCACGCATTTTAGTTACGGGAACCTCTTCCGTAAAAGCAGACACGACAAGGGGATGCAGCACGCTGTAAATCAAGTCTCGCATAACCGATGATCGTTTGGTTGTCTATGCCCACGTGAGTAGATAGGTAATACGGGCGCTTGCTCACTAGGTAATAAATCATGTCAAAAAAGGGGGTGGGGGTGACCCTAATTAGTCACGCATGGTTGCACGCAGGTGTTTTATTGACCTAATTAGCATGATTAAGTAATAAATCATGTCAAAAAAGGGGGTGGGGGTGACCTAATTAGCATAATAAAGTAATAAATCATGTCAAAAAAGGGGGTGGGAGTGACCTAATTAGTCACGCATGGTTGCACGCAGGTGTTTTAATGACCTAATTAGCATGATTAAGTAATAAATCATGTCAAAAAAGGGGGTGGGGGTGACCTAATTAGTCACGCATGGTTCAACGCAGGTGTTTTAATGACCTAATTAGCATGATTAGAAAAGGGGGTGGTGGTGGTGGCGACCCTAATTAGTCTATTAATGAGGTTAAAAAGGGGCGTGTAGGAGTGTGAGAGAGGAGTGTTTTGATATGTCTTGTTTTGTCTTGTCTTTTTCTCACCCTAAAGGTGTGTGTGTGATAGGGGGTGTTTTGTCATGCGTAGGATTTTGTGGTTGCTTAGATTGATCTTTACCCGAATAGGGTGTGTAGGATTGCACACAGGTCACTTGAAGTATGTTGCTTCGAACTTGTATTAAGTTAAGGGGAGGGTAATCTTAAATGTTTCAATTCTATAGTGGAGGTGGTGGTGGTGGTGGAGGTGGTGGTGGTGGTGGTTCCTAACAGAATATACACAAAAACGTTGTTTTGTTATGCGTGGGCGTTTTGTTGATTCAATTAGGGTTGTAGTTGACATCTGTTAGTGTAACCTGTCTACGGTCTTGTGGTCAAAAGGTGTTGGTTTGAGGGATATTAGACCGCATACTTTTGTGGTGTTGGTTTGAGGGATACTAGACCGCATACTTTTGTGGTGTGAAACAAGCGTGAGCTCGATAACCTCTCCCTCTTTAGCGAGCATTAGATGGGAAAGTGAGCGTAGGAGTGTAAGAGGGGTGTTGGTGGTGGTGGTGGTTCCTAACAGAATATACACAAAAACGTTGTTTTGTTATGCGTGGGCGTTTTTTTGTTTCAATTAGGGTTTTAGATGAAATCTATTAGTGTAACCTGTCTACGTTCTTGTGGTCAAAATGGTGGTGGTGGTTGTGGTTCCTAACAGAATAGACATAAAAACAAATGAGATCGTTTATTTAGTCAAATACGTTTTTATTTAATCATATTTGAAAATTTTTTCTCACGCGCTTATAGAAAGAGAAAACGGTTACCTTTTAAGTTTTCAAAAAAATGTATGTGTCAAGGAGAAATGTGGTTCTACGTTCTGACTTTTCCTGGTTGATGAGTTTACAAAACCTAAAACAGTACAAAATTTAAATCGAAAGACAAAAGATGACTGAAATCAACAGCCAAATCAACCACTCTGACTTTAAAATAAATGAAGATTAGTTGATTGAAATAAGAATCTTTAAGGACATTTTAAAGGTTTCCAAGGAGTTGCGACGGGAATTCGGTAGTATCTATTACGATACTATAGAAGAGTTGGAAATCCTGAAATGGCGCTTGGTGGATTTGCAGAGCGAAAACAATATCGATTCCCATCTCTTTGATATTGAAAACGTGGAAAATCGAATCACCGAGCTGATGATGGAGACAACCAAGTTACAACACCAAATTGATCTTCACGATGCGGAAATCGAAAATAATCCGCTGTCACGACTGCTACTGGAAGTTAAGGAGATGATTTTTCGTATAAGGGATTCAATATCAGACTTAGAATGTCTTAAACTTAATGGTGAGGCAGACCAATATGAGTTGGTCAGCGCTATGTCTCGCGAGGACGACCCTATCTTAATATTTAATCTTAAAAATAGATATGATGCAATATCATGTAATATTAATAATTAGGAAAATCTATTGATAATTCTAAAAAATTGTAAGATATATTATGAATATTATTTGAATGCGATTAATGAATAATTTTCTGAAATAAATAATTTTGAAAATATACAAATAAGAATTATGTATTATTCATGGGATATTATCACAAAAACATTATTATCTCTGTTGGCTTAATAATTTTAAAAAATTTAATTCTAATGAATGAATGAACTCCAAAACCAGTTTTTGAAATTTAATTTTAATTTAATTTTTAATTTTTAATTTTAATTTTTAATATTGATTAGAAGAAGAGAGACGGAAATATATTGTGCATTACAGATACCTTGAGAGTCAGTTCTGTGAGGTTGTAAACCAGTGCCTGAATGGTATGGAGTTGGCAGCCATTTGTTAAAAATTGGTATTCACCAGCGGGAATCTGTGAAATCAATAAATTAGAAAATTAAACTGCAAATACTAAACTCTTCTCCAGGGATTGTAGATGGTAAATTGAATTGTAGGTAAATCTTGTCTTTTTAGAGTCTGATATCTTTGACTATATTCTGCTAGTTACATGTTATGAGTTAATATCTGGGATTCCGGGTGCTCAATAATCCCATAAAATGATAAAAGCTTAACAACCTACTGTTAGGAAAAGATCAGAAATATAACGAAAATAAAGTAGAGGATGCCATTAAAGAGGGAGGTCAGAACCAGTTTAAAAATTGTGT
Source organism: Drosophila subpulchrella (assembly GCF_014743375.2). NCBI lineage: Eukaryota > Metazoa > Arthropoda > Insecta > Diptera > Drosophilidae > Drosophila > Drosophila subpulchrella. The sequence goes on from NW_023665530.1 coordinate 1,257,075, forward strand.
ACATTGCTTAGAAAGAAAAAGAGAAAATCAAAAGAAATGTACAGTTTAGGTAGCTGGGGCAGCCATTGGAAAAGTCAAATCTGTTACAGTGGTGGGTGTGGCTAGGGGTTGAAGCATGCAATACAATTCTAAACCTGTTTACATGATGGATAAAAGGATGTTAGTTAGAGAAGGATGGAAATATCTTAAATATGAATTACAAGCACCCATCTATGTTGCGGAGGTTGGTCGGGGTTGACAAACCATCATTATTAAATATGAGGAACATAAATTTCACCGGTGGGGAATTAGAGGGATCCAAAAGATCAATTTTATGAGAGAAGACTAATACTGTTTTTGGTAAATTAAATAGACACATGAAAACTTATTACTCAATTAGTTAGTTAGAGAATAGTTAAAGAGTTAGTTAGTTAGAGAATATCAAACAACTAAATTTATCAAGCATTTTGATGGAAAAATTAAAGCATTGAATTAATATATATTTTTTTATTTTCAAAGGGATAATATTCCATGAATTTTTCCATTACCTTGACCTTTGCGCCTGCATCAAGGCATTTTAGCAATCCTTTGTAACAACTATTTGTGTTGTTGGTAACAGTTATAAATTGTTCGCAAATAAAAAATACTTTCCTAATTATATATTTTAAGACCTTTTTTTATGACCTTTGCGCCTGCGTCGAGGCATTTTAGCAATCCTTTACAACACCATCGGTGTTTATTGTAGGTAACCAACTTGACTCTGGGGTTATGGTACGGCTAGCAATGGGTGGTTTGCTTAATGGGATTTAAATTATCGGTGAAAAATTTATAAGTGAAAGTCACAGACATTTTTTAAGAAAGGATACAATTGGTCATTTAGGTGTGGGTATACACATTTGTTATGGTGATAGAAAATGGGATAACCACAGTGTTTTTTGTTTATTACCGTATTACGTCGGAGCGATTTCAATTACTTTCACAATTATAGTTAGTTTTAAATCGTTTTTTGACATTCATATATTTTGTTCTTTCTAGACATTTTATTGTAGCTAATAACTATAGTTATGGGATGTAAGGCTAGCTATCGTAGTTAAGATTACATTTATTATACCTACATAAGATGAAAGAACATGAAAAATGGAAATGTTTTATTTTAACAATATACTAGTTAAAGTGGATGATATTAATATATATTCTTAGTATCTGTCATTATGAATCAAAATTGTTTATCAAAACAGCTTCTAAACAGCTTTTAGACAGCTCGTGAACAATTTATTTCT